>NC_045439.1:137467315-137521115 GCF_002776525.5 Piliocolobus tephrosceles | reverse complement strand
AAAGAGAGACCGAAAAAGAGAAAGAGGGAGAGAGAGAAAACAGAGAGAGAGAAGGAGGGAGAGAAAAAAGACACAGAGAAAAAAGAGAGAAGAGAGAGAGGGAGAGAAGGGGGGGGAGGGGGGGGGGGGGGGGGGCGGAGAGGGAGAGGGAGAGGAAGAGGAATTGATTTGTGGTTGGAAAGTCCTGGGTTTAAATCTTGACTCCACATGGGTAAGCGTGGGCAGGTGAGGGAGCTCCCTGAGCCTCCTTTTTCTCACCTGTTGTTCATAAACGTGAGTTGCCTCTCCTCTCCTTCTTTTTCCTTGAATCTATAGTTCTAAGGAAAAAAAAGTGTTTCATGTTTCATGCATTCAATAGAAGCTTTTTCCCCTGGTGCTGAATAAGTAGAAAAGTCACCAGAAAGTGTAGTGAAAGAATGAGGGTACTCTAAGTCTGGCTTGAAGGGACCTCACCATTTCCAGAATGTACCACAGCTAAAGATGAGCACACAGAGAAGGAGACCAGAAAAGACAGATGGATGAGGGACCTGGGAATTATCTTCATGTGAATCCTGGCATGTTTCCTGAAATGGACCTTCCTGGCATTAGTTTGCATGAAAGAATTACTTTTCGCTGGAGTGGAACAGACACCAAATAGCAATGGTGATGATGTGGAAGGATCACCTCCACGTGGCTTTGTAGGGGGTAGTAATATCAATGTGGTGAACCAGGGCGGGTAGAAGAACATGGAAAAAACACTTACAGGCAAATGTTTGTCACTCCTTGTGAACTTTCAGAAATAACCAGGTGAAACACCTAATGGAATTAGAAAACCTTTATTAATAGCCAGGGAAAAGCACTAGGAATCACAGTTGATTACTGTAAATGAGACCCGGTTTACAGGTGACCACATGCTATGTAAAGAATGAAGGAAATTGGGATTTATTCCATGAAATAGAGATGTAGGGAGACTGAATGAAGTTTAGCAGAAATTATGCCTCTTTCAAAATTCTGTTTTTCAGGTCTCATTGAGTCTAAGTTAATATGTGAGACACCAATAGGCTGGTTTAGAATTACATGTCTTTATGATTTCATCTTTATGTATTTGCTTTTTGGGGTTGCCTCATATTAAAGAACTTCAACTTCATTTTGTTAAAGGAACTTCAGCAAGTGAAAACATAGACTATCCACTAATCTTGCATAAAAAATCAATATTGCATTTGCATTGACTTCTCAGATCTAATTTACACTGCATATAGGGTATCCCCCATGGAAGCTTAGCCCAAAGGAAAGAAGTTGAAGAGAAGAGGAAGAGAATGACTTGGATGAGGAGGACAGAAGAACACAGAAGGGGAGGAGGCCAGGTCATGGATCAAGGCCAGGTCAGAAGGGGACAGCTGGTGGTACACATAGAAGCAAGAGGAAGGTCATCATGAGAAATTCTAGGACTGCAGAAGGAGGGTGTGTTTAAAGATTCTGATTCCTCCAACAGCGGGAAACAGAAAAAGTCCAGAATCTTAAATAATGGGCTTGGGTCAGCCTCATGTATTCCATCAGGTCAGAGGGAGACAGAGTGTGTGTCTGAGGATCCAGGCAGAGTTTCAGGTGATGTAAATCAAGCCCAGTTGATAGTAGTTGAAGAAGATTCTAGAGAAGGAAATAGGAAATTGCATCCCTGGGTCAGATATGGGCAGTCAGGTCTTTACTACTATACCCTCAAGAAATGACTGTGAATTCCAGAACGGCATCTTCCTACCTCTGCCCCACCCATTACTTACTCTCTTGCAGGGTGTGAGATACTTCCTGTGCACCACCCCACGTGCTCTTGGCTTTGCCTCTTACTTAAATGGCTGCTGCTGTGGCAGTCAATCTATGCAGGCTTTGACAAGCTTCCTGCAGCCTCGGCCTCAGGGATTTTTGTCACACAGCGTGGCATGCCCAAAGAATTGCTCAATACTCACAAATGCTCAGCTGTGAAATGGAGGGGAGCTTATGTCTCTTGGGGGACCCCTGGACCAATGTGGGTCAGGATCTGATCAGTAAATGTCTTCCTTCCCTTTCTTACTCCAGAGACTTGGTTGTGACTTCTCAGGTGATTCCATGAGATGTAAGTGGTCCCAAAGTGAGGGCCCATTGGAGAATGCAAATGCATCCTGGTGTCGGCTTGCTTTCCCTCCTGCTCTCTCTGTCCTCAGCCCTGCTGCCTAGAATCACCCTTTCAAAGAAACTACTGTCACATAAGCCTTTATCTCAGGCTCTACTCTGGGTAACCCAGGCTAGAAAAACAACAGACCAAGAGAGTGAGAAGGAGATGGGGATGGCTTCCCTGGAGGGCTTCTTGAATTCAGCAAGTCACTGCAGGGAGCAGGGGCTTCTCAGAACAAATGGTGAGACTTTCCCCATCCTTTGCTTTGGAGGGTGGTGAATACCTGGGGCAGGTACCTCTCTGGCTAATGATACTCCTTTTATAGGAGACATTTTTCTGCTTTTCAGAGATCATTTCACATAAAACTCGGACTTTGGGACTTAAAGTCCTACTCTCTTTTCTAGATCAATGACTCCCTAATTCTCCATGGCTTCATTTTAAGATCCAGAGTGCACATTTGCCCACTGACTTGGTCTCCTGCCTCTGAATGTGGATCTATTCTTTATTATTCCCCTGAAATCAGTCTCCTGAGAACTGGCTGCCCCAACCCAGGTGTGGTCTGACTGATGCAAATACAGGGGAATTCTTGCCTCTGGTAGTTTGAGATTCAGTCCTTGGTCAGTTAATGGGGACCCAGATTATAGAATGCAGGTCTTTGCTTTCAGGAAATTCAATGACTGTGTTGGAAGCACTAATTACCTACCTTAAAAGCCAACATTATTAGCCAAGAATAATTATTACTGCAAGGAAAAGGAAGACAATCAGGAAGGAACACATCTTTAAAGCCACTTTCAATTTCAACTCACCTTCTAGCGGAGGGGGAAAGGTGCAAATCCTTATTCTCCTCTCTATTAAAAAGGAAGTCTTCAACTGTAAGCAATTTGCCACTGAATCCCATTTATATTTTTTACCTTTGGTGTGAATAGCAATTAGATGTAGTGACAAAAACACAACATGTGGAGGTTCATACAACTTTGGTATTTGTTATTTTAAGTTCCTTTTCAGGATGTAAGTGATTATTGGAGTTTGAGTGAGTTATGGTTGGTGGGTGAAGCATGTGAAGTGTGTGTGTGTGGGGGGTGGGGGTAGCATAGGGAGGCTTCATGGTTACTATGGCTACACCACACAACTCCCCTGGCAACTTGAACAGGGTGTAAGGGCAACAAACAGGGGGAGTTGGAAACGCATACAAATGAAATCAGAGGGGGTTACAAATTTCCAAACTGGAAGACTGTATTTCCTTAAATACCTCTACCATCTGGGCACATTCTCTTTTAAGATTCTGTACTCCAGATGCATTTTTGTCAAACAAAGCAGAGTTATCTTTAGTAATATAAAATTAAGGGAGCAATGGCTGAGCGTAACAATTCTAAAGAAACCTTGGGATCGGCCATAGAGTGATGCCTGATTTAGCTGGCATTGTTGGGTCTCAGTGCTACATAAATAAAATAACCCCTGTAATGGGAGCTACCTTGTTGAACTAGGATGGATGAGTGGGTCAGTGGGAAGATTATCTTTATTATTCTCCTTTAATCTGCCTCCAACGCTGCACCTGCCACATCTCTTCTAGGTCTGCCTTGGCCCTGAAACCCACCAAACTCTGTGGGGAGATAACAAAAGGAAGGATGTGAGGATGAAGGGTAACCTTGATGACTCTAATTCTGTTTTCCACTCTCCTCTCTCCTTCCACACAGGCCTAGCTCATGGGTAATCGGATGGAGGAGAGGATGAAAGCAAGTGAAACTTCCTCCTTCCTTCAGGCCACAACAGCCAGATAATCTCTTGCTTATGTGACATACAGTTTGTGGTTAATTCATGCTTACCCCTCTTTGTCTATTGCTCCATCCTTTTCTCAACTCAACAGAGAATTCTATTTTTGTCTCTGTTTTTTAAAATCTTAATTTTTAAAAGTTTTGTGGAGGTAAAATTCACATAACATAAAATGAACCATGTGAAAGGACAGGTTGAATATTCCCTTATTTGAAATACTTGAGACCAGAAGTGTTTCAGATTTTGGATGTTTTTGGATTTTAGAACATTTGTATGTATACAATGAGATATCTTGGGGATGGGACCCAAGTCTAAACATGGGATTAATTTATATTTCATATACGCCCTATATGCATAGCCTACACGTAATTTTTATAATATTTTTAACAATTTTATACAGAAAATAAAGTTTGTGGTAAGTACTTTATGTGCAGAATTTTCCACCTCTGGTGTCAAGGTAGCACTCAAAAAGCTTCAGATTTCGGAGCATTTCAGATTTTGAATTTATTAGGGATGCTCGCCCTGTATAGCTTTCAGTTGCGTTTAGTATATTCTCTGTGTTTCACAATAATCATCGCGATTTCATTCCAAAACATTTTTACCACCTCAAAAGGAAGCCTGGTACCCGCTAAGCCATCACTCCCCACTTCCCCCCTCCTCTGCCACTGCCAACCACTAAAACTTTTAATTGTAGTATAAAATACATGCAGAAAAATATGCAGGTCATATGTGTGCAGCTCAATGACTTTCAACAGGTGGTCACACCCGGGGTCCCCTGAGCTCAGATCAAGATGAAATCTTAGCAGCTCCTCCTGTGGCCCCTCTCACTTCTAGCCCAACTACCAGAGAAGCTACTATCCTAATCATGGATCGTGTGTGTGTTTTTGAGCTTTCATCACATGGGCTCCAACCTTATGTTCTCCTTTGAATCTGGCTTCATATCTTCATCAGTATGTTTGTATGGTTACGGTTTGCTTATTCCCTTCACATCTTCATCAATATGTATGTATGATTGTGTTTTGCTTATTTTCGTTACTGTATTGTATTTCCTTGGGCAAATTTACTCTAATTTGTTTGCTGGGTGAATATACTTCACTTTACTTATCCATTCTATTGTTTCGTGGTGCCTAGTTTCTGTCTTTAGGACTGCAGGACAAATTCCCCTGCTGTCTCAGTGGAGGAGAGCTGCTTTGCCCAGGTCACACTCCTTTGCTGGGTAATCTATATCCAGTGCTGATTGACATGTAGGGTATGAAGGCCTAGCCCCATCACCCTAACTTGGGACAACTAGGAAGCGCTATCCCAGATTCAGAGCTCTCCTGTGGGGTCAGCTGAGGCCATGATGACCTGCATTGCAGCCCACTCAGCTTCTCTCTGCCCAATTCTACAACCTCCCCTCCCGCCATGGGTGACGATTCTTTAATTAATGTCTTGTATGTGAGCATTGCTTTCTGGGTGGCAGTGGGCTTTGGATCATTTGTAATTTTTTGCTTTCACGAAGTGGTGCTGCTATGAACATTCTGGTACAGGTGTTCTGGTGAAGATGTGTGTGCATTTCAGTGGGGTATGTATCTCAGAGCGGAACTGCTAGGTTTTAGAATTAGCACTCACTTAGCTTTAATAGATAGTGCCAAACAAAGTAAAGTAAAGTGGTTGCACCAATTTACCTTCTTGTCAGGAGTCTTGGTTGTTTCACATCCTCACCAACATTTAGTTCTCTTTTACATGTTAGCTAGTATAATAGGGGTGTCATGATATTTCAATCAATGCTGTATTTTTTTTGTTTTTTCGAGATTGAGCCTCTCTCTTGTCACCCAGGCTCGAGTGCAGTGGTGCGATCATGGCTCCCTGTAACCACCACCTCCCAGATTCGAGTGATTCTCCTGATTCAGCCTTCCTAGTAGTTGGGATTACACATGCATGCCATCATGCCCACCTAATTTTTGTATTTTTAGTAGAGACGGGGTTTAGCTATGTTGGCCAGGCTGGTCTCAAACTCTTGACCTCAAGCCTTCCACCTGCCTTGGCCTCTCAACGTGCTGGGATTACAGGCTTGAGCCACGGTGCCCCACCTTCAATGTAGTTTTAATTTGCATTTGCATTGCAGCCTATATACTTTTTAGGCACCTCTCTTGAGCCATTGGGCAGATATTCCTTTTTTAAGACTAAATATTTTTTAAGAGCAGCTTTAGGCCCACAGCAAAATTGACAGGAAGTATAGAGATTTCCCATATAACCCCTGCTCCTACATCTGCATAGCCTCCCCCCATTATCAACATCCCCCAACAGAGTGGCACATCGACACATCAGTATCACCCAAAGTCCATGGCTTACATCAGCGTTCTCTCTTGGTGTTGTACATTCTATGGGTTTGGACAGATGTGTTATGACATGTATCCATTATTATGATAGCATGCAGAGCATTTTCACTGTCCTGAAAATCCTCCTTGGTCTGCAGACACTCTTTATAATGATCACATCCCCCTTCATCCAAGACAGGCATACATTTTCTTGTGCACCATTGGGACAAATATTTATTTATTTATTTTTATTTTTTATTATTATACTTTAAGTTCTAGGGTACATGTGCATAATGTGCAGGTTTGTTTCATATATATACTTGTGCCATGTTGGTGTGCTGCACCCATCAACTTGTCAGCACCCATCAACTCATCATTTACATCAGGTATAACTCCCAGTGCAATCCGTCCCCCCTCCCCCCTCCCCATGATAGGCCCCGGTGTGTGATGTTCTCCTTCCCGAGTCCAAGTGATCTCATTGTTCAGTTCCCACCTATGAGTAAGAACAAGCGGTGTTTGGTTTTCTCTTCTTGTGATAGTTTGCTAAGAATGATGGTTTCCAGCTGCATCCATGTCCCTACAAAGGACACAAACTCATCCTTTTTTATGGCTGCATAGTATTCCATGGTGTATATGTGCCACATTTTCTTAATCCAGTCTTTCACTGATGGACATTTGGGTTGATTCCAAGTCTTTGCTATTGTGAATGGTGCCACAATAAACATATGTGTGCATGTGTCTTTATAGCAGCATGATTTATGATCCTTTGGGTATATACCCAGTAATGGGATGGCTGGGTCATATGGTACATCTAGCTCTAGATCCTTGAGGAATTGCCATACTGTTTTCCATAATGGTTGAACTAGTTTACAATCCCACCAACAGTGTAAAAGTGTTCCTATTTCTCCACATCCTCTCCAGCACCTGTTGTTTCCTGACTTTTTAATGATCGCCATTCTAACTGGTGTGAGATGGTATCTCATTGTGGTCTTGATTTGCATTTCTCTGATGGCGAGTGATGATGAGCATTTTTTCATGTGTCTGTTGGCTGTATGAATGTCTTCTTTTGAGAAATGTCTGTTCATATCCTTTGCCCACTTTTTGATGGGGTTGTTTGTTTTTTTCTTGTAAATTTGTTTGAGTTCTTTGTAGGGACAAATATTTATTAATTTTATTTTTTTATTTAGGAAAACTATAAATATAATTTACCATAATTGTCATTATAAGTATATAGTTCCATGGTAATAAATACATTTAAATTCTTTTTTCCCCTTCATTCTCCCAAGATATTTATTAATTTTAATACCTTTCTACCTACTGGGTACAGGTAAGACTGGTATGGTTTTATAGTGGACTGGTAATATTGTTGGCTTATTAAATTGCAGCAGCTCCCTGTAGTAAGAAGCAGCTGAAGAGGCTGGGCGCGGTGGTTCACGCCTGTGATCCCAACACTTTGGGAGGCTGAGGCAGGCTGATCACGAGGTCAGATCGAGACCATCCTGGCTAACGTGGTGAAACCCCGTCTCTACTAAAAATACAAAAAATCAGCCAGGCGTGGTGGCAGGTGCCTGTAGTCCCAGCTACTTGGGAGGCTGAGGCAGGAGAACCTGGGAGGTGGCTTGAACCTGGGAGGTGGAGCTTGCAGTGAGCCAAGATCACGTCACTGCACTCCAGTCTGGGTGACAGAGTGAGACTCCATCTCGAAAAAAATAAAATAAAATAAGATAAAAAAGAAGTAGCTGAAGAGTAACAGAAACCCCTGGGGCATGCTATCCTAGAGCAAGAGAGGTGTGGCTAGTACTAGAAAGGGGCCTGGGGCCAGGGGAGGAGGTAAAGATACCAGAAGAAGTTGGCTGAGGCAGAAGAAGGTCAAGGTTGATATAAGAAAAATAACATGAGTATACATAGAAATAGATGTAGGTCTAAGCCCTGCTACTAATCAGCTTGAGCCACTGAATTTAGACCTCAGTTTCTACATGTGTAAATTAGCAGGTTTGGTATAAAAAAAACTTCCAGATTGTTTGCTTCTCATTTTACATTTTCATTAATTACAAAAGTTATATATACAAAACTAGTAATTGGAGTTCCACTTCTGGCATGACACCATAAGGAACTCCAGTGACCTGCTCACCAGTGAAGTGGGTGAAAATCATTAAAAAAAAAAAAAAAAAAAAGAAAGCCAAACAAACTAAAGCCTCTACAAATGGTCCTAATGGCAAATGAAAAGAAAAATATCTTCAAGCAAGTCTATGAATATTCAGCAGGAAAGGAGCGAGTCTCTGGTATCTGCCCCAAGACCTCTTCCTTCCTCTCCCCTTCCAGCTCAGTGAGGCTCTTTTCCTCATCCCTCCTGCTCAGCTGAGTGTAGAGACTCCACTCCAGATGGCTGCGGCCAAGAACACAGGGTTCTCTCTTCCCCCAGCTCCCACTGCTTTCTTCCTGGGAGGAGCAGGATATGAGCATTTCTCATTTTGCCCTCAGCTGCCTGTTGCCGAGGCTTAGTTCCAGGCAAGTGCTGGTGAGAGGTGAGGGCTCCCTTCTTCCGCTCAGCCTGTGCTATGCAACAGAGGAGGCTGAAAATACTAGGGCCCTGATCACTCTTGTGCCACCGCAGCTTGTGGGCTGATGGTTCCATCTCAGAAGAGGTAAACCAAGAAGACCGCAGTCTGATGTCACACCCTTGATCCCCCAACTCCACTGAGCACTCAGCTAGAGCAGAAAGAAACTCGTCATCATCCTCACCTCCAGCTTGAGAGCTGTCTCAGAGACTTTGCCTGGGGGAGAAGCAAGCCATACAACAAGTAGCTCCTAATCTCTTCCCAAAGGAACTGACTTCATTTGCAATAGACAGTGGAGAAGTTCAAACCTAAGGGCTCTGTCTGGTGAGAGGCAATTGATTCATGGGTCTAGGTCTTAAGACAATACTGTCTACATGGTAGGCTAGCTTGTCTGCAGGAGAGAACTGGAGAATAAAACAGCTGGGAGAAATCCTGTTGGGGTCAGAACAAATCTCAAACATGAACCTTGGGAACTGTGTCTCCAAAGGAGTCATAATTTGATTGGATTACTTTATAAATAAATTTTTGCCCCAGGGAATTGCTGAAAACAACAGAATGATCAGCAGGCAATTAGCAGAGTTAAACAGCTAGGAGAGTCAACAGGGAAAGAAAGAGAACTGAACCAATATGATTCATCCTACCGTTATCTCAGGGTGACTGTGGTCATACCCAAATCTGTATCTCCCTAAGGAGCAACACCAGAGGTTTAACGCTATGGAGTAGGGGTAGGGAGTAGGGGGTGGGAGAAATAGACTTCACTAAAATCTAATCACTGAAAAATAAACAAGGAAATAACAAACACAAGTCTTAGAGGGGAATTCCAGTACCCAGCACTGCTACAATATATTATCTAAAATGTTCAGTCTCAAAAAAATATTGCAAGCCACACACTGGAGGAACACTGGAGCAAAGAAGGCAATAGAAACTGCCTGTGAGAATAACCAGATATCATATTTAGTAACAAAATACTTTAAGATAGCCATTATACAAATATGTTCACAGAACTAAAGGAAATTTTAGTAACAAAATACTTTAAGATAGCCATTATACAAATATGTTCACAGAACTAAAGGAAACTGTGATTAAAGAAGTAAAGGAAGGTAGGATGACAATGTGACATCAAATAGAGAATGTTAATAAACAGAAATTACAAAACAGAACCAAATGCAAATTCTGGGGTTGAAAATTACATAACTGAAATAAAACATTTACCAGAGTGGCTCAACAGTGGATTTGAAGTAGTAAAAAAAATTAACAAACTTGAAAATATATTATAATTCTTTTATGTTCGAAATCTTATATGATGTTGGCCAAATTGATAACATTTAAACGTGAAGACCACAGCAAGACTTGTATTGGAACAGGTTTAATAGACTTTACCATCATTTGTAGGGCATGGACCAGCCTAATTTGAATATTTAGGTGTGGGAGGTTATAGTGGGAAAGCAAGAAGCATGAAAAAGACTAACTTGTTCAGTATGTCATTTGGTTCAGCCTGATTGCCCATGTATCAAGTGTGATTTTGAAAAAGTTTTAGACTTTGATTGTATTACTCAGAAAAATAGACTATGGATTTTGAGGTCTGGGTTTGACTTCTAACTTAGTCACTTTTCAGTTTACCTTGGCCAGAACCTAGTGCTAGGTAGTAACCAATCACAAAATTTCAGTGGCATACAACAGTAAGGACTAGTTTAGCTCGTGTGTTGGTGGGGCAACCTGGGGGTTTGTTGGGTGCGGGATAGATTGATCTAGGCATGTCTCAGTGGGGGTGGCTCTGTTTTATGTGTCTTTTTGGGACCAGAAGGCTAGATTGATGATGGCAGAGGGGCAAGAGAGCAGGTCCAACTGTAAAAGCACATTCTAAGCCTCTGTTTGCATCCCATCTGCTAACATCCCATCAGCCAAAACAAGACACTTAGCTAAACCCATAGTCAAAGGGGCACTGTAAATTTACTTAGCAAAGAGTATAGACAGATGATCCTATTACTGGGGGAAGTAAAGATTTGGAACCATATCACAGTCTACTGTAGTCAACTACTAGCAAGTTATTTTGTGTTATCTGAAAGAAGGAGATGATACTATCTAACCTTATAATTTTGCTGTGAGGGTTAACTGCAATATTTTATGTACCTCCCTTGACATGTCATACATAATCAATGGCTATGAATTTCCTTCCTCTACAAAAGCTATAATGGATATTATAATTCTTTTATGTTCAAAATCTTATACGATGTTGGCCAAACTGATAACATTTAAAAGTATGAAATAATTAATAAATTATTTTTGTAACACACTGGTAAAATAATGGATTTCTACCTATTATGTTCCTACCAGGTTCCACTTGCAAAAATATTTTTGCATAGTTGAATCCAGAGTGTATGGCCATTCTGAATACTGCTATTTTAAATTTTCTTACATCAAAACATTATCTGAAGCTTCTACACTGCTTTTCTGTGAATCCCTTCTTGTGGTTGTATGATAGTTTGTCATTTGTTGGACCATAATGAGGCAAACTATTTCATGGAGAGGTTTCAAGGCCTCTGGGCTGGGCATCCATTACCTGAGCTGGTGTCCTGTTGATTTTAGAGCGTTGGCACCTGCTGAGTGATTGTGGCAAGGATCTTAGGGTGCAGGGCTCTCAAGCTCCATAAATCCTCTCTTCCCTGAGAAGAAAAGCTAGCATACTGGAAAAGCAGTAAAGTCCTCCATGTTTTATTAGTGTGACTGCTGCCCATGGGAGGAAAAACAAAGCCATCTGCAGGTGCTGTCAGTGTCAATAATACATGACACCAGGCTCCAACCCCACTGAGTTGATTTGGTGGTCTAAAATATTTTGGCCAGACATAGGACTGCATCTGTGGCTTTGTATATTTGTTGAAGGAGCTACCTAAGCTCATTTGTTAAATTTTTAAAAAGCAAATGAAACGGACCTAGAATTGGTTTAATGAAGATGTGGCTCACAAGGGCAATGAGCAGCAGGTGGGCTCTGCTATCTGGGCAGGGTTAGTCCAATTAAGGAAAGCTTTGTCAGCAAGCTGTTGATCTCTTTGGGACCCAGATGGCAACCCACTGTTGCCGAGACTAGTTCCATAGCTAGACTCAAAAGGATCCATCATGTCAAACTAGGAATTCATTTCAGCCAGGAAAAAAACACAAAACTTCTTTTGCCTAGGATTGTTTAATAAAACATTTGCTCGTGGGTTGCCCAGGGCCCTCTGCCCTTGAGACTGGCTCACTGTGCACTCTAAATTCTCCGCCACACAATATCCAACCCTCCGGAAGTGATTATATCATGTTTTGGGTTTGCCCAGAAATTTTTTGTTCAGAAGAGTCTCAGAGAATGGCCTGAGGATTCATCACATTTTTCATGAACATCTTTCTATTTTCCTTTGAAATGTCTCTCTCTTCCATCTCTGTGCCTCACTCTGCACACCCAGCAAGGGGTCCCTGCAGGGATAGATGGGTGGTGCAGTAGTGAAGAGCATGGACTCAGGAGCCAGATTGCCTGGGCTTAACACCTTTAGCCACTCAGATGTTGTCACCTTGGTAAGTTGCTTAACCTCTTTGTGATTCATTTCCTCACCTTTAATATGGGGATAATAATGGCACCTACCTCACAGTATTGTTTCAATAATTAATGGATTATGTAAAGTGGTTGGAGGAGTTCCTGGCAAGTAGTGTTATGTAAGATGGCTACTATTATCTTGAGATTTTAATGAACATCAATTAAATGAGATGATGCTTGAGACATTCTGTCATAGAGAGGACGCTGAATTGTAAATATTATCACTACTAATAATGTTAATAGGCCAGGCACAGTGGCTCACACCTGTAATCACAGCACTCTGAAAGGCTGAGGCGGGTGGATCACCTGAGGTCGGGAGTTCGAGACCAGCCTGACCAACATGGAGAAACCTCATCTCTACTAAAAAATTACAAAACTAGCCAGGCATGTTGGTGCAGGCCTGTAATCCCAGCTACTTGGCAGGCTGAGACAGGAGAATCTCTTGAACCTGGGAGGTGGAGGTTGTAGTGAGCGGAGATCATGCCATTGCACTCCAGCCTGGGCAACAAGAGTGAAATTCCATCTCAAAAAACAAAAAAAAAAGTCAATAATAAGATATTCAAGTTTTATCTCTTCTTGGATAAGATGTCTGAACGTTACCAGGGACTTATTGCAAAGAAAACCTGAATTTGCCTTTTCCCAATTGAGTTTGGCTCTATAGAGGAAAGTGTCTTATGGTCACATAAGTTTGGAAAATGTTGCTTGGTTGTTTGCATATGAGTGTGCGTGTGTGTGTATGTATGTGCATGTGTGTGTTTCTAATACATATCCAGATCTTTGAAATATTTTCCCTCAAAACCCATTTTGGAAAAGTTTTTCCATGACCTGTGGAATGGGAGTGGGAATTTCAGAAGAGGAGAATCATTGGAGGAAGTAGAGTTCTGAACCCTTCTCAAATAATGCTAATCAAGAAACTGCCCTTCTCACCTCCAAGGGAAGTAATGGGAATTTATTAGTATCTCCCCTGTGCCAGACATTGATCTTGGTGCTTCAAATGCATTATCTCTAATAAAAATATGTTAATGGCTACCATTTTTTGACCAACCTGGAATGTGCCAGGCATTTTGTATAATTTATCTCTAACATCCATAACATTTTAGCAGAGTAGGTATTATTATTCCTAGCTTCAAGGTGAGGAATTGAGGTTCTGTAATATGTCACATGGCAAGTATTTGGAACCAGGTTCAAGCTCAGGTCTGGAGGCTTCGAAGCATCCCTTTGTGAAACCATGATGGGGTAATTTGGCATTCTCAGCAGCACTTAAGAAAATTAGGGAACGAAGGGGAAAAGCAGTGATAAGAATAGCAGACGTTCACATTCACGTTGCAATTTAGAAAGTGCTTCCCAATGCAGTTTCTCATTTGATTCCAAAAGTGTGCACTCTGGGCCCCACCTCCCTCCAGTCTGTGCTTCCACAGTTCCCTTAGTGGGAGGCTCTTTCCAAGGAGCGTGGTCTACTCCTCTGAACTCACTTGACTCTTAGGATTTCTTGCCTTTTCTCACATTCACCCCTTCCCATAGTTAACTTGACGAGTCTTCCAAGTTCCAGTTTTCCTTCCCTGAGCAGCTCATCCTAGCTCCTCTAGACAGAATTAATTGTTCCTTCTTTACACTGCGGAATTTTATTCAAACTGATTTGTTGCACATTGAGTTACGATTTTGCATGTTGGAGGATTGAATGGGTGAGCACAAAGTAGCATCTTTCAGCTAGGTCAGGTAGGCATTAGTCCTCTCTTGTTTTTGGTTTTAAATGAGAATAGTAAAGCTTAGATTCAGTGACCTGTCCAAGATCATACAAGTGGTCAGTGGTAGAGCTGGGCCTTCAGACTTGATTTTAGGAACCAGGGATCCAAGAATGCCAACCCAGGATTATAGTCATAAAACTTAAATGCTCATAAACTCATTTCCCAGTCTCTTCCCTGAAGGAACATACCTTTTAAGCCAGGATTGATCAGCTTAACAAGAAAACTCTTCTAGAATGAATGCAAACAGCATCTATAATCTCCTGTTTATATGCGTCTTAGTTTTCTTTTTTTTTTTTTTATTATACTTTAAGTTCTAGGGTACATGTGCATAACATGCAGGTTTGTTACATATGTATATCTCTGCCATGTTGGTGTGCTGCACCCATCAACTCGTCAGCACCCATCAATTCATCATTTATATCAGGTATAACTCCCCAATGCAATCCCTCCCCCCTCCCCCCTCCCCATGATAGGCCCCAGTGTGTGATGTTCCCCTTCCCGAGTCCAAGTGATCTCATTGTTCAGTTCCCACCTATGAGTGAGAACAAGCAGTGTTTGGTTTTCTCTTCTTGTGATAGTTTGCTAAGAATGATGGTTTCCAGCTGTATCCATGTCCCTACAAAGGACGCAAACTCATCCTTTTTTATGGCTGCATAGTATTCCATGGTGTATGTGTGCCACATTTTCTTAATCCAGTCTGTCACAGATGGACATTTGGGTTGATTCCAAGTCTTTGCTATTGTGAATAGTGCCGCAATAAACATACGTGTGCATGTGTCTTTGTAGTAGAAATAATACCACACATCTACAGCCATCTGATCTTTGACAAACCTGAGAGAAACAAGAATTGGGGAAAGCGTCTTAGTTTTCAAACCACCCTCTATTCTACCCACTTCCCTAGTTAGGTCGAGAAGGTCAGTTGGTGATAAGATGCTTTTTTCTAACTTACTGAGATAAGCAAGTATGTTTTCCGGGGGATCTTTAAATGATAGGAATGCTCCCACTACAAACATCTCACCCCCTCCCGCTCTCTCTCCCCATCTCTATGTGGATACTTTCTTTGGACAGTCTCACTCCCTCTAATGATTCTATGGGAAATTTTGCACTTTCACACCCAAGAGGCCAATTAAATAAATCAATTAAAGTCAGACTGGTGAACGCAGTGATCCAACAAGGAGGAATAAATGAGCAAAGGATGTTTATCATAATGGAAGCTGGAAGGCGAATATTGCCTAAACACTCATTTATAGTCCAGGGGACTGACAGCCAGCTTCTGATTTAGGAGGCCTTGATGAGGCTACAGCTTCAGTCCTCTCGCATTTTCTCGAGAGTTTACCTCTGCGGGCTGGCTTCAGGTTCAGGTCTTCAATCAGTCAGGGCAGAGAGATAGCACATATCAGCCAGAGCAGATGGCCTGCCCTGTTTTCCCTTTGAAAGTTGGAATCTGAAGCTATATTAGTGCCAGGCTTAATATTAATTATAACCGTGACCTGCCTGGCTAGACTTCCTGATTATTTCTGGTAAATTTTCCTTGGAGATAAGGAGGAAACCGTTAACTCAGCTCATGGTTTGCCAGTTCTAGGACGTCTAATACTGCTCTAGACAATGAAGAAAATAGCCCAACCTTGGACACGTAAATGGATGACACACTGCCATTCCTGAGAGCAGCTCCAAGATTGGCCCAATGGATCTTCCTCATCTTTCACTGTCTAACCCTGGAGGCTTGCCTTCCGATTGCTTTATCAAGATAGTGGAAATGTGGCTTAAGAATTCTTAAGAAGATCTAAAAAGAAGCTTTGTCTTTTTTATTCATCTTTTTTCCTCCTTGTCTTAGGCCCCCCTGCCCCCACTCTCTCTTAGATCAAGGTTGTTTATTACAGTCTGCATGCCCTCTGGTGATAGGGCAGGCCTTGAATTTGAAGAACTCTTTGAAAACTGAGATTTTTATTTTTTTATTTTTATTTTTACTTTTAACTCCTGAAGCCAGAATATCAGCACTGAACTAGGGAACGAGCCCTGTTATATACCTGGGCTAAATCTTTTTCATTAATTTCTCTTCCTACTAATATGAATCCTATGTAAGATTCAGACTTTGATCTCCTACAGTTTTGCAAATCTTTTTTTTTTTTTTTTTTTTTAGAACTTAACATTTGTCCGTACTTTTTACTTGTCATTTTAAAACCTAAGTCCATTAGAGAGTTGTGAGTGTAGCCTCAATTACACCTTAATGAATGATGACCTTTGGAGTAGTTGCCTTGGGTAGACATACTGTTATTCAGAATCATTTAGGTTCAAGTGGAAGAAAATAATGCTAGTTAAGTTAAGCATAAGGGAGATTTATTTTACAGATACTAGGGTGTCTCACAGAACCTAAGAACACAAATATGATCAGTTCTCAGGACTCTTGGGAACAGGAACTCAGAAGTTCTCAGAATTGACTTTCTATTTCTTTTATCTCTGATTCTGTCTGCATAGCAACATCTTTCTTCCTCTTCTTTGAGTATAAAGGTTTCCTCCATCTCTCTAGTCAACATCACAGAAGACAAAAATGAAGCCTGAGTTTCCCATCCTACAGTAAACTACTCAGGAGTGACTTTTTTTCTTTGTTCTCGTTCCAAGATTACTCTGCCAGCACTCTGGTTGGCTTACCTTGGGACAGGTGCCTGACTCACAGGGCTCACATGGCATCAATACAGATGGAGGTGGGTCTCAGACAGGGGTGTTCAGAAGATGAAAATTAGGCAAGGAAAGAAGAAACTTGTCCATATATTCATAAACCATTCACTAAGCAAATTCATTAGTTTTGCTAATTAAGTCAATTCATGTTCCCAGGAAGTGATTAGTTGTAGATTTTTAGTCTATGAGTTATTAACCTCTATCATTAATTGGATTTAGTTACTTAAAGAAATCATTTCCTTTATTGATCAAGCATTGATTTAGAAACATCTGTTTACATTGTTCTTTCCCTTAAGCAAGTTATAATAATAGCAAACATGGAAAGGGCTTACTGTGTGTAGTAGGCACTGTTCTATGTTGTGTGTATATGTGTGTGTATGTGTGTATGTATGTGTGTGTATACTCATTTTCGTCCTCAAAACTGAGAAAAATGAGGCATAGGGAATTTGAAAATTTTCCCATGGACAAGAGGTAATTAGTGGTGGAGCTTGGATTTGTATCTAAAAAATGAAACTGGGGATTGGAGGTGTATTCAGATGAACAGCTAATAGACTAATACAGTGCAGAATGTGGTACAATGGCTGTATTTTAATCTGTCCTAGAATTTGGAGATGTTTAGGAGCCACATGAACTAGTCTCATTACTTCACGGTTAGTTACTTTATTTTTTTTGACAAAATTAGTATTCTTAACACAGTTGATCACTACTGTGCTACAATCCCAGAGAAAATAGTTTACATTTTACCAGATAACTTTTTTATGGTAGCCTGCTTGGAAGTGACTATAAGGGAATGAATATTTCCTGTTAAATTTATAGATAGAAAAAGTAAAGACAAAGCCTGGAGAACCAGAATGCTTATGAGCCAGAATGCTGCAGCTACATAATGCTAGGCCCTGTGTTTTCAGAATACATTAAAATTTTGCATTTTGTATTGCTTCATGTCAATATTCAAGTCATCTCAGTTTTCTCATTTCCATGATAGGTATAAATATATTTCTATTTCTAATGAAAATAGAAGCTGTTGAGGATAAAACGCATATAAATTAAAAAGCATTTTTATAGATAAAAAATGCTATGGAATGTTCAATGCTATTATCTTCACCATTGATTTTATCATAAGCTTTACCCTCCCATATGTTGGAATAGTCTTCTGACAGAAGATTTTAATCCTAGGAGGGTCCTTAGAGGTCATTTATTCCAAAGGCTAATTTTACAGATGAACACACTGAGGCCCAGGGAGGCCTATGTGACTTACAAGAAGTCACAATCAAAAAAAGAAGAAAGCTCTCCAATATCAGACTTCTTTAAGGGTAAACATCTCATGGAGTGGCTCCTTTGAAATGTGTGCACAAAATCAGGCTGAGGCTTTTGTCTATTTCACATATAACGTCTCCTCTGGCATTTGACATCACAAATGAAAGCACAAGGCCAGATGCTTAATTGCTTCTAAATGGAGGCTATTAAATGATAAGCAAGTTTTTGCCATCTTTTCTGTGGGTCATTGTGTCTTCTCCAAAGTCACTGTATTTTTGTTGTTTGTTAGCTTATTTCCAAACTGGGAATTATGAAAATGATTTTTAAAGCACTAGAATGACTTATGGAAAACTATAATATAGGGTTTCTAGATTTTTTCAGGGATTATGCTCTACCTTACATTTCCATTTGGCATGCAATTAAATGTCCGTAACTAGTACATTTCTAGTCAGCTTTTAGCACAACATAAAGCTGTAAATGCAAAGAACAAGGTTATTCCTGGGCAAATAGTCATTGAGAGTCTGTTTTTCTTTCCTTCTTCAATAAGCAGAACTTATTCTTATCAGATTATAAATAAAATTTATATTTATTGTAGAAAAATTTAAAACATGTTTTAAAAGTAGGAAAAAGAATAAAAATATATAATCTCACCTCAAAGACAATCTTCTTTATTATTTCAATGCATTTCATTCTACTCTTTTTAGTTTTTACATTTTTATGGTGATAAAATATATAAAACAGATATGTAGGCTTAACAAATGGTAATAATACTTAATGGATATTACTAAACCAAATGCCTGTGTTAACACCAATTTCTTACTCATTCAGGTCAGGAAATACAACATTATAGGTACCCCAGAAAACACCTAAGTGATCACAACCACCTTCCTTCCCCTTAGGTAATCATTATTATTATTTTTTTTTAGTTTTAATTTTTTTAGTTTCTTTGTATAGTGTTACTACTGTTACATGTATCTTTAAACCACACACACACACACACACACACACTAGTTTCTCCTATTAGTAGCATCTTATATTAGTATAGTACATCTGTTACAATTAATAAACTAATGTTGGTACATTATTATTAACAAAAATCTACAGTTTATTCAAATGTATTGCAATTTTTACCTAAGTCCTTTTTCTCCACCAGGATCCCATTCAGGATTCCACATTGCATTTAGCCATTATTGTCTTTCTAGACTCCTCTTGGCTATGATAGTTTTTCAGACTCTTTTTGTTTTTGGTGGCCTTGACAGTTTTGAGGAGTACTGGTCAGATGATTCATAGGATGCCTTTTTATTGAAATTTATTTGCTGGTTTCCCTCAGGATTAAACAGGCCTTACAGTTTTTTTCGGAGGAAGATCACAGAGGCAAAGTGCCATTTTCACCTGATCATCTAAAGGGTATGTATCATCCACATGATTTACGATGTTGACGCCGACCTTGATCACTAGGCTGAGGTAGTGTCGGCCAGGTTTTTCTGCTGTAAAGTTGCTGTTTTCCTCCTCTCCATGCTGTACTCTTTGGAAGAAAGGCACTATAAACAGACCACACTTAAAACGTGAGGAATTATGTTCCCCCTCCTTGAGGAAAGATTGTCTACATAAATTATTTAGAATTCTTCTGCATGAAAGATTTGCCTTTATTTCCCCATTTAATTAATTTATTCAATTATGTATTTATAGATACATCAATTATGTATTTATGGACTCATGAATATTATGTGTGTTTATTTTGGGTTTTAATATACTACTACTTAATTTTATTGCTCAAATTGTTCCATTTGGCCACTGGGAGCTCTTTCAGTTACCTTCTGTGCCCCTTTGATATACTCATTTCAATGTATATGTGGGATTTAATAAATTTATTTGCATTTTCATTTATTTTTCTGCTGGTACATAGTAGGAGTATATATTTACAAGGTGCATGAGATATTTTAATAAGGCATACAATGTATAATCATCACATCAGGGTAAATGGGGTATCCATCACCTCAAGCATTTATCCTTTCTTTGTGTTACAACAATCCAATTATATTATTTTAGTTATTTTAAAATGTACAATAAATTAATGTTGACTGTAGTCACCCTGTTGTGCTAGCAAATACTAGGTCTTACTCATTTCATCTGACTATATTTTTGTACCTATTAACCATCCCCAATTCCCCTACACAACTACTACTCTTCCCAGCCTCTGGTAACTATCTTACTCTCTATCTCCATGAGTTCAATTGTTCTAATTTTTAGCTCCCACAAATCAGTGAGAAGATGCAAAGTTTGTCTTTCAATGCCTGCTTTCTTTCACTTAACAACGACCTCCAGTTCCATCCATACTGTTGCAAACGACAGGATCTGATTTTTTTTATGGCTGAATAGTACTCCGTTGTGTATATGTACTACATTTTCTTTATCCATTCATCTGTCAATGGACACTCAGGTTGCTTCCAGATCTTGGCTATTGTGAATAGTTGCTGCAATAAACATGTGAGTGCAGATAAGCCTTTGATACACTAATTTCCTTTCTTTGGGGTATGTGCCTAGAACTAGAATTGCTGGATCATTTGATAGTTCTAGTTTCAGATTTTTGGGAACCTCTAAACTGTTCTCTACAGTGGTTGTACTAGTTTACATTCCCACCAACAATGTACAAGGGCTCCCTTTTCTCTCCATCTTCACCAGCATTTATTATTTCCTGTCTTTTGGATAAAAGCCAATAAAATGATATTTTCACTCCAGTTTTGATTTGCATTTCTCTGATGATCAATGGTGTCGTGCACCTTTTCATGTACAAGCTTGCCAATTGTATGTCTTCTTTTGAGAAATGTCTATTCAGATCTTTTGCCCATTTTGGAATTGGATTATTCAATTTTTTTTCCTATTAAGTTGTTTGAGCTTCTTATATATCCTGGCTATTAATCCTTTGCCGATGGATAGTTTACAAATATATTCTCCCATTCCATGGGTTGTTTTTTGACTTTGTTGATTCTTTTGTTTGCTGTGCAGAAGCTTTTTAACTTTGATGTGATCACATCAGTCCATTTTTGCTTTGGTTGCCTGTGCTTGTGGGATATTACTCAAGAAATCTTTGTTCAGTTTAATGTCCGGGAGAGTTTCCCCAGTGTTTTCTTCTGGTAGTTTCATGGTTTGAGGTCTTAGATTTAAGTCTTTAATTCATTTTGATTTGTTTTGTATATGCAAGACATAGAGTCCAGTTTCATTATTCTGCATATGAATACTCAGTTTTCACAGCACAATTTTTGAAGAGACTGTTTTTTTCTGTAATATATGTTCTTGGCACCTTTGTTGAAAATGGGTTCACTGTAGATGTATGGATTTGTTTCTGGTTTCTCTCTTCTATTCCATTGGTCTATGTGTCTGGTTTTTTAATGCCAGTATCAAGCTGTTTTGGTTGCTATAGCACTGTAGTGTAATTTGAAGTTAGGTAATGTGATTTTTCCAGTGTTGTACTTCTTGATTGGGATAGCTTTGGCTCTTCTGGGTCTTTTGTGGTTCCATATAAATTATAGGATTGTTATTCTGTTTCTGTGAAGAATGTCATTGGTATTTTGATAGGGATTGAGTTGAATCTGCAGATTGTTTTGGGTAGCATGAACATTTTAACCATATTGATTCTTCTAATCCATGAACATGGAACATTTTTCCATTCTTTTGTGTCCTCTTCAATTTCTTTCATAAATGTTTTACAGTTTTCATTGTAGAGATCTTACTTCTTTGGCTAAATTTATGCATAAAATTTTTTTTTTGTTTGTAGCTTTTGTAAATTAGATCACTTTCTTGATTTATTTTTCAGAATGTTTGCTGTTGGCATAGAGTAATGCAACATGTTTTTGTGTTGATTTCATATCTTGCAACATTACTGAATTTGTCAGTTCTAATAGGTTTTTGGTGGTGTCCTTAGGTTTTTCCAAATGTAAGATTATACCATCTGCAAACAAGGATGTTTGGCTTTTTTAAAAAATTTGCTTTTTTGTTCTTTTTAAAAAAGGTGTTACCTTTTCTTAGGATTACTTGCACTCTGCTTTGGAGCTCAGAAAAATCTCTCTCAAGGAGTTAATCTCTCCTTTTAAACATTTATTTTAGGTACAGGGGTACATGTGCAGGCTTGTTATATAGGTAAACTTGTGTTATGGGGGTTCGTTGTAAAGTTTATTTTATGACCCAAGTACTAAGCCTAGTACTCAACAGTTATTCTTTCTGCTTCTGTCCTTCCTGTCACCCTTCACCCTCAGGTAGGCCTTAGTGTCTGGTGTTCCCCTCTTTGTGTCCATGTGTTCTCATCATTTAGTTCACACTTATAAATGAGAACATGTGCTGTTTGGTTTAGTTTGACTTCCTGTCTTTTTATTTGGGTGCCCTTTGTTTCTTTCTCTTGCCTGATTGCTCTGGCCAGGACTTCCAATACTATGTCAAATAGGAATGATGAGAGAGGGCATCCTTGTCTTGTGCTGGTTTTCAAGGGAAATGCTTCCAGCTTTTGCCCATTCAGTATAATGCTTGGGTTTGTCATAGATGGCTCTTATTATTTTGAGGTATGTTCCTTCACTGCCTAGTTTCTTAAGAGTTTTAAAACAGAAAAGAATGCTGAATTTTATTGAAAGCCTCTTTTGCATCTATTGAGATGATCATGTGTTTTTTGTCTTTAGTTCTCAAACAAGGATAACTTCACTTCTTTGTTTCCAATTTGAATGCCCTTTGTTTCTCTTGTCTGATTGCTCTAGCTAGAACTTCCAGTAGTATGCTGAATGACAGTGGTGAAAGTGAGCATCTTTGTCTTGTTCCAGATCTTAGAAGAAAGGCATTCAGTTTTTGTCCATTCAGTATGACACTAGTTGTATGTCTGTCATTTATGGCGTTTATTATGCTGATATATGTTTCTTCTATAGCTAGATTTTAAGTTTTTTTTAATCATGAAGGGATATTGAATTTTATCAAATACTTTTCAGCATCAATATAAATGATTATATAGTTTTTGTCCTTCATTCTGTTGATATGATGTAGCACATTGATTAATTTGCATATGTTGAACCATCCTTGCATCCCTGGGATAAATCCCACTTGGTCATGATGAGTGATCTTTTAATGTGTTGTCAAATTCAGTTTGCTAGTATTTTGTTGAGGATTTTTTGCCTCACTATTGAACAGGGTTATTAGTCTGTAATTTTGTTTTATGAGTCTTTGTCTGGTCTTGGTATCAGAGTAACAGTAATAGTAAGATTAGTTTGGAAGTATTCACTCATCCTCTGTTTTTCAAAATAGTTTAGGTAGGGTTGGTATTAGTCCTTCTTTAAATGTTTGGTAAAATTCAGCAGTGAAACCATCGGTTTCCAAGCTTTTCTTTGCTGGGAGACTTTTCAATATAGTGTTGATCTCATAACTTGTTATTGGTCTGTCAGGTTTTAAATTTCTCCATGGTTCAATCCTAGTAGGTTGTATGTGTCTAGAAATTTATTAATTTCTTCAAAGTTTTCCAATTTATTGGCAAATAGTTGCTCATAGTAGCCTCTGATGATACTTTGAATTTGCGTAGTATCGATTGTAATGTCTCCTTTTTCATCTCTGATTTTATCTATGTGGGTTGTCTCTCTTCTTAGTTTGGCTAAAGGCTTGTCATTTTTTTTTTTTTTTTATAAAAAACAGCTTTTAATTTCATTGTTCTTTTGTATTGTTTTCTTCTGTTTGTTCCAATTTCATTTGTTTTGCTCTGATCTTCAATACTTTGCATTTTACTAAGTTTGCTCTTGCTTTTCTAGTCTCTTAAGATGTGTTATTAGGTTGTTTATTTAAAATTTTTCTATTTTTTTGATGTAGGCACTTATTGCTATAAACTTGTCTCTCAGTACTGCTTTCACTGTATCCCATAAATTTTGGTATGTTGTGTTTCCATTATCATTTGTTTCAAGAAATATGTTAATTTTATTTTTAATTTATTCATTGATCCACTGTTCGTTCAAGTACACACTGTTTAATTTCCATGTGTTAGTATAGTTTCCAAATTTCTCTGGTTATTGATTTCTAATTTTGTTTTCTTGCGGTCAGAGAAGGTATTTGATAGAATTTCAGGGTTTTTTTAAAAAAAAAATTGGATTTCATTGAGCTTTTCTAAACAGCTATTTTGAATTATCTGTCTGAAAGGTCACAATTCTCTGTCTTTGGGATTCTTTGTTTGATGAAGTCATGTTCTCCTGGATTGTCTTGGTGCTTATGGATGATTGCGGGTGTCTGGGCATTGAAGAGGTGGGTATTTATCATAGATTTTGCAGTCTGGACTTGTTTGTACTCATCCTTCTCAGGAAGACTTTCTAGGTATTTGAAGGGACTTAAGTGTTGTGGTCTAAGTCTTTGGTTACCACAGCTGTATTTATTTTAGGGGGCACACTAAGCTACCCAGCAATACTGTGGCTTTTGCTGATCATAGATGTACTGCCTTGGTGGTCTTGGGTAAGACCCAAAAGAATTTCCCAGATTACCAGACAGAGTCTCTTGTTCTTTCCCCTTACTTTCCTTGAAATAAATGGTCTCTTTCTTTGTGATGAGCCGCCAGAAAGTGGAGGAGGAGTGACGCATGCACCCCTATGGCCACCACCACTGTGCTGGGTCAGACCCAAAGCCAGCGCAACACTGGGTTACACCCAAGGCCTGCAGTGACCAGTGCCTGGCTACTGCTTATGCTCACTCAAGGCCCAAGGGTTCTACAATCATTATGTGGCAAATCCAGCTGGGCTTGTGTCCTTCCCTTCATGGCCACAAGTTTCCCTCAGTCTCAATTGTGTCCAGAGATGCCATCTGAGAGCCAGGTCCTGGAGTCGAGAACCTTAGGAATCTACCTGGTGTTTTATCCTATTGTGGCTCAGTTTGGCACCAAAGCCACAAGATTCTTTCCCACTCTTCCCTCCCCTTTCCTCAAGCAGAAGAGTCTCTCTTCATGGCCACCACTGTCCAGGCCCACGGCAAGCACTGCCTGGGTACCACTGATGTTGACTCAAGGCCAAGGGTACTTCAGTCAGCTTGAGGTAATGTTGCGAGTGCTGAGTCTCTCCCTTCAGGGCAGTGGGATCCCCTCTGGCCAAGGGAAGGTCCAGAGATGCCATCCAGGAACCAAGGCCTGGAACTGGGGACCCCAGGAGACCACTTGGTGCTCTGTCCCACTGTGGTCAAGCTGGTGCCCAAGCTGCAAGACACAGTCCCCTTTATCCTTTCCACTCCTTTCCTCTAGCAGAAGGGGTCTCTCCCCATAACCACCACAACTGGGAATGTTCTGAGTCGTGTCTGAGGCCAGCACAGCTCTGAGTCTCACCCAAGGCCCAGAACAAGTACTACTTGGGTATCACAGCTGATTATCCAGGTCCCAAGGGCTCTTTAGTCAGCAGATGATGATTCCTGCCGGGACTGGTTTCTTCCCTTCAAGGCAGCAGGTTCCATTCTGGACCAGGGTTTGTCTAAAAATGTTGTCTGGGAGCTAAGGCCTAGAATATGGGCCTCAGGACTCTGTGTTGTACCCTGTCCTACTGTGGCTGAGCTGGTATCCAAGTTGTAAGACAAATTCCTCTTTATTCTCCCCTGTGGTCTCCTCAAGCAGGAGTCTTTCCTGGAGCAGTGAGCTGTGCTGCCTAGGATTGCGGGAGGGGTGACACAAGCACTTCTCCAGCTTCCCCAGCTGGTGTCTCACTAGGTCAGGTACCCTCCAAGTTCACTGGCTCTGAGCCCAGTACAGCATCAGGACTTGTTCAGGAATTACAGACCTTGTGACCTAATGCTATTCAAATTTATTTAGGACACCAGAGCACTTTAACCTGTGATGGAGGGGTTGCCAGAACTCGGGTTTCAACTGCTGGGATGGATGATTTGCCTCTGGCTGGGGCTGGTCTGAATGCTCCCTCTGTGGATGATGGCTGAGTTCTGCCTGAAGTTCTGTTGTTACCGCACAGCACTGAGTTCCAATACAAAGTCTCACAGCAACTGTGCTTTCCCTCTCCAAAGTACACAGATTTTCTCTCCATGCCATTGCTGGGGGGTTGTGGGAGGGGTGTGTAGGTGGCTGTTTTTCCTACCCTCTTCATATGATGTTAGTATGATTTCTTTAACATCAAGTTGATATGATGTTAAAACCAGGTATTATTTTCCTTAATATGAAGTTAAAACCAGGTACGGGGATTACTTACCTGATTTTTGGTTCTTATGAAGAATTTTTTTGTGTATGGATAATTTTTCAGTTTGGTGTTCCTTCAGCAGGGATAGTTGCTGGAGGCTTCTACTTGGCCATCTTGCTCTACTTCCTCTGTCTGATTTTTTTTTAAGGCACTTCCTTACTTTCTGGCACTGCAAAATACTCCCAGCTCATCTTGCATATTTCCTGTCTCAATCCTAGAATCAGCCATTACCTCAAGGAGTGCTGGTTCCTTTTTTTTTTTTTTTTTTTTTTGAGAATGGTATTATAAATCAAGATTTTGGATCTAGGTACGCTTATTGCTTCATTTAGGCCCTCTTAGCTGACAGAGCAAAGAAATACATGTGTATATGTTAACTGGTATACACATATCTATAAATATCGCTACTATGTAACCACAGGTATCTATGTTAAGCTTAATATGAATTCTTATTAATATTCCCAATCTTAATTCATCACCACATCAATCATTCTAGCCTCCACCCTTGCCTATTTGTAAATTCCCACTCCAACAATGAGGAGCCTGGCTCCTACCACCTGCCATCTGTTTACTTAATTGTTCAATTTCTGTTTACGTATATAGCAGTACCAGAATTGTTAACTTAGAAAATAGATTTTTCTTTTAGAGTTTTTTTTCCTGACTGTGTTGGTAGTGAACATAGAAATGACAACATGCATACCTAACTTATAAAAAAATCAAAATTTAATACTTTTTTAAATCCGATATACCTTAGAATATTTCAACATCAGTTATCCCTTCCCCATATTACTGTTATATGGTGCTATAACTCTTCATGCATATATGTTAGTGTGTATGCATGTATATGCATGTATGTGTGTGTTTCACTAGGCATTAAGTTTGTATTTACCTATATATGTATAACTTTCCTTTCTCTCCATTCCCTTTTAAGTCTCAGCTGTCAATCACGGATCATTTCTTTTTGCTTGAATGTTATCTTTTAGAATTTCCTTCAGTGACCGTCTTTTGGTCATGAATTTCAATTTTAGCTTGTTTGAAGAATTTTTATTGCACTGTCATTTTTGAAAAATAATTTTACTGAGTATGGAATCTTAGGTTTGTACTAATCGAAAATAGCTTTCTACTGTCTTCTGGCTTTCATTGTTGTTGTCGAAGTCAGTTATCTATTCACTGCTATACTTTCAGAGTACTCTATCTTTGTTTCTTTTTATAAATTTCTTGGTTTTGGTTATTTTCTGGTCACATATTTGATATACATATAGATGTGGATTTATTATTATTTATCCTACCTGAATTTTCAGAGCCTGCTTATATGTGTCGATTTCATTTATCAGTTCTGAAAAAAATCTCAGATGCTATTTATTCCAGTTTTTTCTTTCTTCTCTTTCTGTGATTCTAATCACTTTCGGCTTTGTATCTCTCTTATCTGTCTTTGTATTGTATCTGGAAAATGTCATCTTCTTTTTTAATCTGTCTTTAGTTATGTTAAATCTGCTGTCCAATGTAACCACTGAGCTCTTAAATCCTTTTATTATATATTTTATATCCAAACTTTCTCTTTGTTTTTTTTCAAATCTACCATATCACTCTTTATTGTTTCCTACTATCATTGAATATTTTCAAGCTTGCTTTTTATCTCTGTAGACATGATAATTATGGTTGTTTTATAATTAATGGGTAATTCATCTGTCTATTTCTTCTGCTTGTTTTCTTTGATGTTGTCTTGCTTCTTTATGTGCTTGACAACTTGCTTGTCATTGCCCTTGAAAGTTATTTGTTCAGAGTCCCTGAGGTCAAGGATGATTGTACCTTCTGGCTTCCCTCCAGAGTGCCTCAGAAGCTTGAGGCTTCCTGGCCTACTCCAGCCTATACGTGCCTGTGATGCAGGGGTATAGGAGATGGGTTCTGGTGTGGTTTGCCCCTATTTTTAGGGGTCATGTTTAATGAGAAAGGACTCCTGTGATTATCCCCACTTTGGGCAGGTTTTGGGCCTGACCTTCTGCACTCTTTTTGCTCTGTGAAGCCTTGGGCCTAGAGTCCAAACAGTTGGTATTGGCGAATAGGCTCAGGGAAAATGCTGCAGTCATCACAGCTGTGAGAATGCATTGTATGATATTTGTATTCTGATATTTTCCTGTTAACACTATAACATAATTGCTTTGCATATATTCTGTATCCTGATATATTCCTGTTATTACTAGATTATTTTTTTCTAGTGTTATCAAAACTATTTTTTTATCTTCACATGCTTTCAATCACAATAATAACTTGAACGAATTGTTTTCAACACAATTATCTACTATCAGTAAATCCTGATTATCTTTTTAGCTCCTATATGATAGACGAATTAAAATATTAAAAATCACAAAATTTCAAGTTAGGAATGAAGACTAGAAAGTGAAATGTCATAACTATTATAGGCAAGTAACAACAACAAAAACACCTGCAATAGTATGTCAATTTCAGGTAAGACTAGTAAAGAAGAGAAATAGAGAGAAAGAATGTTAAGGTCTGCCTGGGTCAGTACCTGGGTTCTGATTTCTGCACTGCCCGTTGTATTCTAGCTAGGAACTTCTGCTTATTTTTTCTTGCAAGACTACAGCTAGCACTCATCAGGGAATGATTCCTGCTCTAATAAGAAACATATAGAACTCCCCTGGCCAGTCCTCCTTCACTTCTAAAAGAAGTGTAAACTGCTACAGCTATTCTGAAGATCATTTTGACAATATTTAGTGCAATTACGTGTGCATATGCCCTGCAACCCAGCAATTTTACTTTTGAATAGTGCTTCCAGAGACACTCTCACACCAGCAGAGAAATATATGTATATGAGAATGTTTGTAGAACCAAAACCTGGAGGAAGCACAACTGTTCATCCCTAGAAGAATGGATAAATAAAATACGATATGTGGGTATACCAGAAAGCCTTATAGCAGCCAGGAGGAGTGAAACAGATCTACAAATAGCAACATCTCAAATACATCATATTAAGTGACAAAAAGTAAGAAACAGAATAATATCCATAACTATAGCTTTATCATCATTGGTTGCTCCTAACAAGCCATCCCAAAAATATTGGTTCAGAGTAATTGTTTATTAGCATAATAGTTTGGGCTGGGCAAAGCAAAGCACTTCTGCTGGTCTCTCCTGGGCTCACTTGTGCCCCTGCGTTTGGTTGGCACTTAAAACAATGGTCCCTGGGTATTCTAATATGGCTCACCCACCCAACTAGCTATTGCTCCTGGTTATTCATGTCTGGGAGGGCTTCATACCTGCAGCAACTAACAGACTAGCTTGGGCTTTCTCACACAGTGGCGGAAAAGCTGTCAGCAGTGAAAGAGAGAAAGCTCCAATGTACAAGATATTATTAAATGTTTTCTTGTACTATGTTTGCTAATGTCCCTTTGTCCAGAGCAAGTTCTGTGCCAAGCCTGGAGCCAGAAACAAAAGGTGTGTGAGCATCTAATGTGGTGTGTGGTTCGTTGGTTGCAACAATCTGTTAGAATAGCATGATACTTTTTATGAGTTGCATTTTGTCCCTTCCCTGCAAGCTCATATTAAATCCCTAACCCTTAGTACCTTAGGATGTAACCATATTTGGAGATAAAGTCTTTAAAAAGTAATTAAGTTAAAATGAGGACTTTAAGGTGGACTAAACATTGAATTTTTATCTAGCACCACCGGTGTCCTTATGAGAAAGGAAATTTGAATACACAGAGAAACACCAGGGGTGTGCATGGGTAGAAAAAAGACTATGTGAAGATGGAGTGAGAAGGCAGCTGTTTCTGAACCAAGGAGAGGGGTCTCAGGAGACATCAACCGTGACAACACCTTGATCTTGGACTCCCAGCCTCCAGAACTGTGGCAAAATACATTTCTGTCGTTTAAGCTGTTCAATAAGTGGGATTTTGTTATGGCAGCTCCACCAAACTAATATAATACTGTTTATGTAAATTTAAAAAGTTCAGGCTGGGCATGGTGGCTCACACTTGTAATCCCAGCACTTTGGGAGACCGAAGCAGGTGGATCACAAGGTCAGGAGTTCGAGACCAGTCTGACCAACATGGTGAAACCCCATCTCTACTAAAAAAATACGAAAATTAGCTGGGCATGGTGGCATGTGCCTGTAATCCCGGCTACTTGGGGGGCTGAGGCAGGAGAATTGCTTGAACCCCGGAGGTGGAGGTTGCAGTGAGCTGGTATCATGCCACCACAAGCCATACTATGTATTTTCCATTGATACAAAGGTACTTGAATAAACATATGTGTATATAAGAAGCATGTAAACATGGGGATGAAGGTGCTTATGAGAGGGAGAGAATGGGATTGGAGTGAGAAATAAAGTGGAAAATAATTTAAAAAGAGGGCCATGGATGGACAGATGATAAGAGTATACCATGTACTGAGCAAGGTGACCAATTTAAATCTGTATACCTGAGTTCTAAAAACAGGATAAAGTAAAATAAAAATAATCTCTTTTGGCTGAGGCAGAGTTGGTTTCCTTACCAGTATAAGATAAATTTTTAAAACCTAATATTATTGAATACTATTGTATGATAGTCTTTTATATCCTTTAACCTTTTACATGAAGATACCATTGCTTCCATTTATAGGAGAGGAAACTGAGGCAAAGATAACTTAAATATACTTCCCATAGGTGCATAGTGAGTAAGTGGCTGGGCAGATGGTTGAGCTCCAATCTGTCTGCTTCCCAGCCTGGGCCTTGGCAATTCCATTTGATTATCCCTTACTTAGCTACTTGTGTCTCTTCAGTTGCTTAGGCCTGCTCTTTGAGTCTGGAATCAGACTACCCCTTGCCTGTGGTTGCTGGTCATGTTTCTCAGTCATTGCTTTTGTCACCCTGTCTTGTTTTCTGCTGTTTGCCTAGTTCTCATTTGCAGGCCTAGCTCTTCCTAGGTATGGGCCTGGCTCCTCCAACTTGCTTCTGCCTCTCATGGTAGGCTCCAAGGTTGCATCCATAACAAGTCATGAAAAGGTCAAGAAGCCTGAGAGCAAAAGAACATAGCCAAGAGTAAGCAGAAAGGGTCATAGGCTCAAGCCTTGACTTCCTCAGTTGTGGGCACTTTGAAATGCAGGTGACCATATTTCAAATATAATACCTAGTGAGAAGAGAACTTATTGTTAAGTACAGAACAATTTTATAAGTTGTTTACCAGCAGTTTGAAATTGGCCCTGGTTGGGGTATTTACACCACAGAAACTGGCAAATGTGATAAATCAGGACTTGTTTTTTGGAGAGTTGGTTTATCAGAACACCAATGAATAGAATATCCACAGGCTATAAAAATTTATTTAGGTTAAAGGACATAAAATTGATGTATTCCAAGCGTCCATGTTGTGGAGTCAGAAGACCTGAGCTCAAATCAAAAACTTCACAATGTTCTCACCAAGCAATAAAGAGCAAATTATCTTATTTTACCCTAGCTTTGGTTGCCTTAGCTTTTAAAGAGGAATAATAATACCTACTTCACTGAAATGCTGTGGGAATTTAAAAAATACATAAAAAAATTGAGCATTGTGCACAAAATAAGCACTTGAAGAATATTAGCTGAATTTGCCCAAGGAGCAAAGCATAGTTAATAAACCCACCCATAATGCTTTCAGGAAATGCAAATAATCATAATATTTATGAATGTTTACTGTATGCCAGATATTATCTTTTTCATGCATTGGTTTCCTTCAACTTTTTGAGGTAGGCACTATTCTTTGTCACCATTTCAAAGAGCATAAAATGCATAGAGCTATTTATTGACAGGGGTTGGGTCTGTCCGATTTTGAAGTCAGTCCTCTTAACCATCCATGCTGCTGGTAAAGGTTGATCAATGCTAAATGACAATAATGCATACAATAAACATGATTACATGTGGTATGTGCGTCTGCCTTGTTCAATTAGGTGTGAGGTCATCTGGAAAACAGCACCCTTTGTATCAATTAATGTGGAATCACAGCTCTGCCATAAATTGTGGATCATGTTTTATGCAGGGTAGTCACTTTTTTTTCCATCCTGTGGGAATTAGAGTCTTACTGGAAAACGTTCTAATAGTCTTCAGCTAAACCAACTCAAAGCCCAATTCTCATTCAATGATCCTATTAACAGACCTTTGATATGCCAGCGATACTCTACTATTAGAGCCTGGGCCAGTTCCTTTAAAGAATATACAGTAAAGTTACCGATTTCATCCCAATCTCTTTACTTAATCAATTATGCTGTTTCTAGGCCATTAGAAGATCTCAATTTAAAAAAATCTATCCATGCTGCATTTCAAATATGAGCGAATATATTTTTTCTCTTCTGATATTTTCCCTTCTATTTGGTATCCTGCAGAGCAAGGGTAATGCAAGAAGCTGCCTCTTTTTCTTTCATGGAAAAGAAACCTGGAAAATGAATTTTATTTCATTACCGCTTATGTTTATTTATTCAGCAACTAATTTATTCCTGTTAGGAGAGAAGCATCTCTTTTTTCCTTCCTTCTTTTTTTTTTTTTTTGAACTAATCTGCAAACTTTTATTTGAGCAAAATGACGAAACAATAAAGGAAATAATACTGCTATCAAACTGCGTACATACATTTGTGAGTAATTGAAACTACTCAAAAGTTTTGTTTCCCTCATTTGAAATTCATTCATTAATTTTAACTTAATAAGAGACTTATTCTTTATCACACAGATTTTCTATATATTGCTCAGTCCCGTAAAACTCTTTTTTTTTTTTTTCTTTTTTCTTTTTTTTTTTTATTATACTTTAAGTTCTAGGGTACATGTGCATAACGTGCAAGTTACATATGTATACATGTGCCATGTTGGTGTGCTGCACCCATCAACTCGTCAGCACCCATCAATTCATCATTTATATCAGGTATAACTCCCCAATGCAATCCCTCCCCCCTCCCCCCTCCCCATGATAGGCCCCAGTGTGTGATGTTCCCCTTCCCGAGTCCAAGTGAGCTCATTGTTCAGTTCCCACCTATGAGTGAGAACATGCGGTGTTTGGTTTTCTCTTCTTGTGATAATTTGCTAAGAATGATGGTTTCCAGCTGCATCCATGTCTCTACTTTTCCTTCCTTCTCTTCCCTCTGCTCCTCTCTTCCTTCTCTTTCTTTGCTCCTTTTTTTCCTCTTACCTACCTTTTTTCCTTCCTTCCTCTCTTCCTTTCCTTCTTTTTCTTTCCTCTTTCTCTCCCTCTTTCCTTCATTCTTTCTTTCTCTTGCCTTTATAAAATGACTTAAATAATAGATCATGGTAAGGCACTCTCTGACAAACTTCACTAATTTTGGGGAAATTGCCAAAGCAACATTCATTCTACCAAGAATAAAACAACTTTAAAAATCCATTTCTGCTGCAGAGTTTATCAGATGTTGAGAGGAAACTTGACATGAAAGTAGAGCCTTAAAATAACCTAGTTACTGAATAGTGTTTCCAAATCACCTTTTACATGTTTAACTCAGGCGATGCTGGGAGTTCTTTCTTTGGTGCCTCCCTGTGCGTGTGTGTTGTGCACACATGCACTCCTGAGAGGTTCTGAGGACTGATTTAAAATGACTGAGAAGCACTTGAAGAACCAAGAGCTGACTTTAAGGAGAACCGTAATTTATTTTTCTTTTTAAAGAACGTTCGAAAGAATTGAGAGAGTGAGGAAGGAGGCTGGAGCACAATTCTATTAGAGAGAGAGAGAGACAGACCCTATAACCTCCCCGCCGGCTGCAGAAGAATGAATGTGAGCTTTGGGGTGGAGCAAGCACGTGGCTGGAGTGGAAAGATGTGGAGGTATTTGCCACTCCTCAAGTGATAACACTGTATCCCTTTTTCTTGAGGTTTTCTTTGTTCTTGCTGTTGTTGGTTTCACATAATAGATAATTCATGGCACATGGGGAATAAGCCATGACTTGACTCTTTTTTCATTAGAGTAGGAAACTTTATTATAGTAAATGCTGAGTTAAGAGTCCAGGCATTGGAGAAACTGGAATCCTGGTTTTACCTCTTGCTAACTGTGCAAATCCAGGCAAGTTCTTAACCTTATAAGCCTCAGTCTCTGCATCTGGGAAATGAGACTGCTCAGTATCTACATATAGAGAGCAAATAAAATGATGCCCCCAAATTCCTTTGTACAAGTACTAGACACTAAACAAGGGCTTAATAAATGTGAGTTGCCTATTTTGTTTTAATAATTTTTATAAATTCTTTAAAAATTTTTAAGTTTAATTTAATTTGTTTTATTCTACTTTATTACTTTTTTCTTTTTTGAGACAGAGTCTTGCTCTGTCACCCAGGCTGGAGTGCAGTGGCACAACCTCGGCTCACTGCAACCTCCACCTCCCAGGTTCAAGCGATTTCTCCTCCCTCAGCCTCCCAAGTAGCTGGGACTACAGGCATGTGCCATCATGCCTGACTTTTTTTTTTTTCCTGTATTTTTAGTAGAGACAGGGTTTCGCCATTTTGGCCAGGCTGGTCTCAACCTCCTGACCTCAGGTGATCCACCCTCCTTGGCCCCCAAAGTGCTGAGATTACAGGCGTGAGCCACTGTGCCTGACCATTTTTTTTTTTTTAATTATGGTATACCAGATTTTTTCAGGTTTTTGCTCAGATATCTTTTCAGAAAGTCTTTTCCTGGCGGTAAAGACAGAGCTTAGGTAATGCTGACTGCATGCCTTCATTGGAGCTCAAAACGTGTTGCTTTGCAATTTGTCTGTTTTCCTGTCTGTCATTTTTCAGTACCCTGAATTCTCTTGACCAGAGGGAATATTGTGAGTATTGTTCATCTTGGTATGTGACTGACAAGTACCTAGCCCAATACCTACACATATTGTTTCTACTTGTTCCTGAGATATTTACTGAGTGCTTGCCATGACCAGATATTGTGCTAGAACCAGGCATACAATGGCATATAGACCCTATCTTTAAGAAGCTCACAGTCTAGTGATGGATGTGGATAAACAGCCAATACAAATATAGTGTAATAAAAGAGAAGTCTACTTACTTTTTTTATACTTAGAAGAGGTCAGAGAAGGCTTCCTGGAGGAAAAGCTAATATTTAAAACTCTACATAGGTATCTATGAGAACTTGGGGGGTATTGCTTTAAGTTTTTCCAAAAACAGAACCTGAGAAAAGGATTTGGGTATAAGTAATCTATTTAGGAGGTGCTCCCAGGAGGCAGAATTAAGAGATTGAGGAGAGTAGGGAGGAAAGGAAGAAAAGCCAGGAAAAGGTGCATTGTTGATCTGGGTACTTTTGTTGTCAAATGGAAAGTAGAGCACCCTTTAAATTTTCCCTCTGAAGCTCCAGAGACAGGGGCATTTATCTATTGACTGACTCTTCTATTGGAGGAGAGTTACTTGCAGCGGTATTAACCCTCTTACGTTCCTGGCTCTGCACAGAGGCTGAACAAGCTGCCTTGGCTTCAGAAACAATTTAGGGCAGAAAGTGGGGGAATATGTGTGAAAGGAAAGAGGATGCCGTGGGAACTGTCCAGCGGAGCTTTGGCTGAAATCACTTCAAGCTGACCATGTACAACGCTGAGGGCCTTGGCCATCTCCCCATTAAGTTAAAAAAAATAAAGTGCCTTGCCCCTAAAACTCATGGGCAGACTTCTTGGATTCAAGACATCTTAAGAGCTATGAAAACCATCTTAGAAATTCCTGCAGGCTCCCACCACTGCATATTGTCAGGGCTCAGTGTGGTTTCCTTCTGTAATTACCTAACAATTATAATTGGGAAATAAAGCATCAGTAAAATAAATGTGTAATATATTCATTGAATGTGTTTCATTTAAAATTTTTCAGAATAAATTTTAGGACTTTGAAACTAAAACGTGTTTCATATTCTCTCAAAGCCTGATTTGTCTCTGCCTCTTACCATGCCTTATCAAATCATCAGCCCCCTGAGGAAGCAACTGATATTGCTTCCTGTAAAAATAACCGCTCTCTTCTTAGCAGGAGAGCAAGTAGTCTAAGGGAAAAGGAGGGATAGAATGCATATAAATTATGTGAAGCATGCACAATATTTGACGGCCACAGTTTCCTCCTGGAGATGTGGAGGGAAGGAAGTGTGCCTCTAAGATCCCTCCTGCTTAGGTGTCAGAAGAGATTGAACAAAATCCTTAGTTCCACAAGTAGTTATTTGCAAAAGAATGGTTAGCATTTATTTTTTTTAGATGGACTCTCGCTCTGTTGCTCAGGCTGGTGTGCAATGGTGCGATCTTGGTTCACTGCAACCTCTGCCTCCTGGGTTCAAGTGATGCTCCTGCCTCAGCCTCCTGATAGCTGGGATTACAAGCATGTGCCACCACACCCAGCAATTTTTTTTTTTTTTTGGTATTTTTAGTAGAGATAGGGTTTTGCCATTTTGGCCAGACTGGTCTTCAACTCCTGGCCTCAGGTGATCTGCCTGCTTCTGCCTTCCAAAGTGCTGGGATTACAGGCATGAGCCACTGCCCCTGGCCTATTCCTGTTAAGGTTTATAAACTTCCCCAAATAGGAATCTTCTCTTCAAACTACTTTATCCATAAGAATTGTGATTCTCTTGTGTGGTAGAAAGTGCCTGTGTTTTAGTGACAGGCAAACCTCCGAATTCTGGCTCTGCTAATTTGAAGCTCCTTGACCTCAGGCTAGACATTTAATCTCATCCTCAAAGAGGGAAAGGGAAATAATACATGTTTTACTGTTTCGTTGCAAGGATTAAATGAGGTGATATCTGTTAAATTCCAGTTGAAAGGTAAATATTTACTAACGTCAGTTCCTTCCTTCTTCCCTTAGCTAAGGGGTCATGAAGCAGTGCTGGATTCCCCTTGCAAGCTGAGTGCACATCCTTTGGGGATAACTCTCACCTATAGTATAGTCATCATGGTGGAGTCTCCAAAGCTTTGAGAAGGGGCATAAATTCATTTTATTTATTTACTGGGTTTTAAAAGTTATTTTACCTGCTAGACAATTTATTATTGACATATTAGACTTTTGTTAGTTAAATGTTCAATGGACAGTCCTCTCCTAAAATAAGTAAAATATGAGGTTGGGTATGGTGGCTCATGCCTATAATCGCAGCACTTTGGGAGGCCGATGTGGGTGAATCACCTGAGGTCAAGAGTTCGAGGCCAGCCTGGCCAATGTGGTGAAACCCTGTCTCTATTAAAATACAAAAATTAGCCAGGCATGATGGGGCATGCTTGTAATCCCAGCTACTCGGGAGGCTGAGGCAGGAGAATCACATGAACATAGGAGGCAGAGGTTGCAGTGAGCCGAGATTGCACCACTGCACTCCAGCCTGGGCAACAAAGTGAGACTCTGTCTCAAAAAAAAAAAAAAAAAAAAAAGAATATGGAAATAATTAGAAACAGAGCCTCCTAATGGTCACCCAGAAGAAAAGGAAACAAAGGCTATGGACACACAACTGATGGAAGATAAAAGCCAAATGGTCAATAAATATATGAATACCTAGTATTATTTTACATCCTCTTAACTTTGTAAAAATGTACATATTTCTTTCTGCATTTGATATTTAACCATATGGATGTAACAGTCCTAATTTAATTCAGCTGCCATTTAATAATCCGTGTTATGAATCTGCCAATATTTATTTTCACTAGCATCGTTCCTTATAAAATTGAGCATCTTTTCATATATGAGATCCATCAATTTGCAAAATCTTATATAAGACTGACCATATTGAGAGATCAGAGGCAGTAGAGCAATGAAGTTCCCCACGCACTGCTGGTGGTTGTGCAAATCAGCACAACTGGAGAGCAGTTAGGCAGTGTGTGGAAAGTTGGAGGCACACCCACCATTTCATTGAGCAGTCATGATTTTAGATACATTCTCTGGAGAAACTCACATGCGTCCAAGGACACCTGTGAGCCTGTTGTTAGCGACACACAATCAAGGGAGAGGCAATCTAAATGTCCAGCAAGAAACTCGGTTCAATAAATTTTGGTTCTTTTTCAAGCCAGAATACTGTTCAAATGTTAAAAGAATGAGCTATAACATGTACCAGCACAAAAAATCTCTAAGACGTACTGTTTTATTAAAAGCATGTCAAAACATTTTCATGTGTATACAAGGACACAAGTCCAAGGATGTTCATGGGTGTTTACTGCACCAGTATTACAATTGTGCAAAACTGGAGACAACTTAAATATCTGCCAACAGGAGAATTGATCCATAATTGTGGCAGATTCATAACACGGATTATTAAATGGCAGCTGAATTAAATTAGGACCGTTGCATCCATATGGTTAAATATCAAATGCAGAAAGAAATATGTACATTTTTACAAAGTTAAGAGGATATAAAATAATACTAGGTATTGTTTAGCATATATATATGTATTTATATTAATGATATCTATCTATCTATGTAATTAAAGGATAAGGAGAAACATTGGTGGTGGGTAAAACCAACATGGACTCTTTGTCTTAGAGAATGTAGAAAGGGAAAGGAATATAATGGGGTTAGGACAGAAGCGTTTTACCTATCTGAAATATTTCTTAATGAGAAATGGAAAATAAGGGTCCTAATGTGAGAGAAATATGATTCTTCCAATTTAGATAGCATTTTATTTATAACATAAAATTACCATTTAAAAAGTAACTTTTCTTATATGTTTTCTTCCATTAGCTAGGCCAGAAATGTCAAACCTGGTGTTTCTTCACCTTGGACTTTTCTCGGTATCTCTGTGCCTGTTTCAGTCATGAGCAAAGTTCAATGACAAACCAAGGAAACAGGACAAGCTGGTCTGAAGACTGATGCTCCAAACAGCTGCCAGCACACACACCTCTCCTGTCTGCTCCAGTCACTCGATTCTCATTTCCGCCTTCACCTCCCTCGGCAGCCCCAGGACTCCTCGTGACTCTGTGATCTCTACAATCACTAGTGAAGGCTAGGATAACAACAAGTTGTTCTCATGATATTCACCTGCTGTCAACAAAGCTGAATGGTGCAGAATTCTTTGAAACTTCCTTTTAGTCCTTGATGCTGTGATGAATGAACCTTCTCATCATGTGCTTTGTTTTAAGCTACAACGGATCTAAACGCTAGTCTCCGCAGACGGAAAAAGACAGGGGCAAATATATTTACTTTATGAGGTTGTTCACAGTCCATAAAAGATTCAGTTGAAAAAGGATTTTTTTTTTTTTTTTCAGACAGAGTCTTGCTCTGTCATCTAGGCTGGAGTATAGTGGCACAATCTCGGCTCACTGCAACATCCACCTCCCAGGTTCAAGCAATTCTCCTGCCTCAGCCTCTTGTGCAGCTGGGATTACAGGTGCCTGCCACCACATCTGGCTAATTTTTGTATTTTTAGTAGAGATGGGGTTTTGCCATGTTGGCCAGGTTAGTCTCGAACTCCTGATCTCAGGCAATCCACCCACCTCAGCCTCCCAAAGTGCTGGGATTACAGGCATGAGCCACTGTGTTTGGCCGTGAGGAAGGATGTTTTTAATGAACGGAGACTCACTCCTCCACTGTGATGAATCCTCCTCATTCCTGGAATGAACCCTGATATGGGAGGTTTTCCTTTTATCTGCAGGGACTTCTCTCCACTGGGGAAAATACAGAATTCTAGACAGGATGCTGGGTAGGATCTTGTTTTTTGTTTCCTTGACAGTCTAAATTATGATGATTGATTTGGATGCATCCCACTGTGTTGAGCACATGTTGAGCACATGCTGAGGCCAAAAGAGAGCAGGTTGCATGAGTGGGTGCAGGAAAGACTTGCAGGGTTAATCAACTCCCCAGGAGAGTAGAGTCCAATCCATGTCCAGAAGTGTTTTTTAACCTTGAATGGAAGCCATGGTTTCAGGCATGGAATCCTGGGTGAGTATAGTGTGGCTTGTTTGGACAGGTGAGTTTTCTATCTTCACAGGCAGAGAATATAGAAGGCCAGATGAGGAAATTTGTTTCAGATGGATCTGGACACAGATCTCCAGGCTCTTGGTTCTAATGGGGTAGGATTCCAGGTTCTGGATGCTTTTTCTTCTGGCTGGTACAATTTTTTTCTATTGCATATTAAAGCTGAAGGAAAGCTATCAGGAGGAAGACAAACTCTGCTGAGTGTGATTTGTCAGTTTGCTTGATGAAGTGATCCTGCTGTGGAATTAGTTTAACTCTGTGAGGTCTGGCCATTCATATGCAGGACTCTGACTTTATAATTCAATCAACTGCTTAAATATCTAGAATAAGATGGAGTTTGGAACAGGAGAAAAACTCCAACTCTACTAACAACTGCATAATAAGCCTAATATATTCAATATATCCTTCCACACATCCTTCAAATCAGCATGACATTCTATGCTACAGGAAGACTGCCTTATTCTTGGGACAGAGGATATTAGCCCAGGGAATTAAGGGCATGGTGCTTGAACTTTCAGCTTGAACTTCTTGATGGAACAATGATCTATAATAAACCTTTAGGAAGTAGGATCATCAGTATGCCTACGGAGAGGTCTCACTGTTTATAACTGCCACGTGGTTTGCCACTCATGACTGACAGATGCTGTTACAGGCATGATGGATGTTCTACAGCAGACTTCTGTTCTTATCGGTTGTGTGCACTCTGATTTGTTTGTGACACTTTCATGCAGGTTGTTAAGTACAGTTAATTGTTACCCAAATTCCATTGTTCCATGAATATATCATTATTTATTTGATCTGTTCTATATTCATTAACAGTATTTTCCCAGTTGCGTGCCCTTATGGGTAACACATCAATAAATATCATTGTACATATAGAATTTCACACATGTGCAAGAATATTCATTAGGCAAATCTTTACAATTAGAAGGTCTTGATCAAGGGCATTTTTAATTTTGAAAGGTAGTGCTAAATCACTCTCTGTGGAGGTTGCACTAAAGTCAAGAGGCAGAAGGAGCAAAAGGAGGTGGAGACCCCCTGTGTGTAGCAGACCCTTTTGTTGCTGTTCTTCCCATCCTCGAGATCCATCTCTGGCCTCAGCTGCAGCTGTGCTGTATAGCACAACTATCCAACACTTGGAGTGGTGGATGCTGCCTCATATTTCTCATGCACTGAGAGACTCTTTGAGTTTCTGCTGCAGAGCTTCTTTTGAGGATGTTGGAGCTGGCTCAGCTTGTATACAGTAGCATCCTCAAAGTGGGGTTGGGGTCAGCTAAGTGGGGTTGGCGACATCCCTCAGGGCAGCCCTGTGAGGGGAGAGAGGAGGCAGTGGACAAATGCCCTAGGGCTCAGTTGTGGGAGTATTCTGTAGGTCCACAGGCAGTCTGCAGAGCCCAGTCTCCTTGCTTTCTGCAGCAACTTTGAAAATATGCCCTCTACTGACCTTTCCTCTTTCCTGTCTCACTCTGCTCCTTCACTCCTGCACAGTCACGACCTCCCAAATTCCTCACTCAGGCTCTGTTTATGGGGAAATCCAAAATAAGGCAGTATGTAAGGTGCTAACCACTTGGCCACATGCAAAACATGATACGTATTATTAGGTTTAAAATTTAAAAGTTATGCTGGATGAATAACCTCAACAACTGGCAAATCCATTCTGTTGCCCTGTACTTTGCGTTCTCCCTTTGTGTGCCCTTACAACCTAGGACTTTTCTTGTCATTAACCAGCATTCACAATTCCATATAGAAAACATTAATTTTGGAGATAATAAAAGAGCCATCCTTCTCCCTCTGAAAACCCCAGGCTCATGAAGGAGGGGAGTATTTGGGGAGGAGCTCCTCCCCAAGATCAGGGGAGGAGCTTGAAGGGGAGGAGAAAATCTCTACTTGCAATAATTTGGAAGGAAGAATTAATCCTCTATCTACTAAATCTCCTCAGTTAAGTCTTCACTTCCCTTTTCTCTCAGGAATGCCTGCTTGTCTCCACATATTCTAAACTCTGGGGCTGATCCTTGTTTTTCAACATGAGAGTAAACCACATAGCCTGGGCAACTGAGAACTTTCCAGAACAATCATAAAATTTGAGACTCATCAAGTTGCATATTTCCTTTTGAACGTTCTGCTATGGGAAGTCCTGGAGTTAGAGGCTGTTCCCCCCATGACAGGAAACTACTATAATATATAGGATTAATATTAATATATTCTATACACCCTTACAATTCCTTGGTAAGGAAATAGATGATAGGTTAAAAATAACTTCAAATCAAAGTTAATAGCAGAAGATGAAGATGAGAAGTTGGATATACTCTTCAAAGAAGCTCCTGGATTTTGGATTCAAAACGCTGTGCCTCTAGTGTTTTTCAAAATAGTAGACTTCCTTTTCTTAAATTATTCTTTGTTTTTACTTTCTTAAATTATTTCACCATTTTTCCCCCCTAAAAAATAAGAATTGTAAAGAATGGAAAGAAAACAGTCGAGAATAAGGATTGTATGTCACATAGTAAGCCTGTATCAAAACATCTCATGTACCCCATAAATATATACACCTTCTATGTACCCACAAAAATAAAAGTAAAATAAAATATAAAGAAAAAAGAAGGAGTGGAAGTAGAAATAAAACAAGAGGGAGAAATTAATTAACAACTTGGGAGAAAATAGAAGCCATATGTAGAAGCAAGTTTCATGTTTGCCTTACTTGGTTTTCTTCTGTGGGAACAAGACAAATGTTGGAAAAGTTCCAGAGAACTCACCCTGGAAGTGAACATTCCCATCTTCTCTGAAAACTTATCTACAAATGGCTTTTACAGCCTTTTCCTGAGAATGTGGAGATCAATACTCCCAGAGGTAAGACCATGTTAGCAATGGAAGGGTGGGGGGAGTCACAGTGTTTAAAAAGTCCTTCTCTGACATTGATAGTGCTTCAGGCCATTCTTAACCCTGCTTTTGCTTTGTCGGTGATGCTTTGGTTCTATGACCATAGGTAAATGTCCCCTCCAACCCCTTGCCTTCTGTTTGTAACATTTGTTCTCCAGCTGTTAGTGACAGACCTTGCTTTAACAGGAAGCAAGGGGTAGGGCAGGAATTTCTCATCACACTGAGGGTGCATATCTTGTGTGCATGTGTGCAGAAGTATGTGCTTTGTTTGCTTCTGAGATTTTTGAGGGTGAGCCTATGATCAAAAGCCAGACATAAAAGTGTTAAGCGAGTTGCCTGTGATTTTGAATTATCTCATGTCAGCTTTCCTTTCTCAAGGTACTGAAAGAAGACACGTTTCACTGCTTTCTAAAGAATTTCTGATAGGCATGAAGGAGTGAACCAACTGATCAGGAAACTGCCAGTCTTCAAAAGGCCTCATTGCCAGTGGAAAGAGGAGAAACAGAAAAAATGACCCTGCAGAAAGCAAATGCTCTGATGATTCATGTATTATTTGCAATTTTTTTGAAGAAGAACTAAAAACTAAACACTGCTTGAGGCTGGGAATTTCTCTGGGGGAAAGAATAAAGAGTTATTTCCCTCTCAGGACAACACCTAATATTTGCACAGTATGGTAAAGTAAATTTCACAAGTATTATTTTGTTTGTCTATTTTCATCCTCGGGCTGAATTAAGCCTCAGTTTTCATTTTTGATCGAATCTGTCTTTGCTGACAGAAGTTTTCTGGGCGACCCTGACAGTCCTCAGTATGAGATAGTGTGATGGAGGATGCAGTGAATCAATCACGTCTCTGCTGGAATTGCTTTCTGGAGACTTTGAGATGTCAGGGTTGGAATGTCACACAGGAGGTCACTGGGCTGGTAGATAACTGGAGATATGACTCTATGAAGGCATTGCTTATCCCTGTTCCAAGCATATCTGGCTGCTTTTGAGAAGTAAATAGGGATGGATGAAGAGGGGGAGAGTTAGTCCTGAATTGTACCCTCACTCTGCCACTTACCAGCTCTGCTGCTTTTGCTAGGGAGATCACGTTAACATATTAACACTAATAATAATCACTGAAGGTTATGAGTCCTATAAAGTAAGTAGCATTTGCCCCATTTTATAGAAGAGGATACAGCATCAGAAAAGTTAGTTGCTTTCCCTAAGTTCCCTGGGCACATTTATTTTTTTATTTTTATTTTTTATTATACTTTAAGTTCTAGGATACATGTGCACAACATGCAGGTTTGTTACATATGTATACATGTGCCATGTTGGTGTGCTGCACCCATTAACTTATCATTTACATTAGGTATATCTCCTAATGCTGTCTCTCCCCACTCCCCCAACCCTGCAAAAGGCCCTGGTGTGTGATGTTGGACCCTGTGTCCAAATGTTCTCATTGTTCAATTCCCACCTACGAGTGAGAACATGCAGTGTTTGTTTTTCTGTCCTTGCAATAGTTTGTTCAGAATGATGGTTTCCAGCTTCATCCATGTCCCTACAAAGGACATGAACTCATCCTTTTTTATGACTGCATAGTATTCCATGGTGTATATGTGCCACATTTTCTTAATCCAGTCTGTCATTGATGGACATTTGGGTTGGTTCCAAGTCTTTGCTATTGTGAATAGTGCCACAATAAACATACGTGTGCATGTGTCTTTATAGCAGCATGATTTATAATCCTTTGGATATATACCCAGTAATGGGATGTCTGGGTCAAATGGTATTTCTAGTTCTAGATCCTTGAGGAATCACCACACTGTCTTCCACAATGGTTGAACTAGTTTACAGTCCCACCAACAGTGTAAAAGTGTTCCTATTTCTCCACATCATCTCCAGCATCTGTTGTTTCCTGACTTTTTAATGATCGCCATTCTAACTGGTGTGAGATGGTATCTCATTGTGGTTTTGATTTGCATTTCTCTGATGGTTGGTGATGATGAGCATTTTTTCATATGTCTGTTGGCTGCATAAATGTCTTCTTTTGAGAAGTGTTTGTTTATATCCTTCGCCCACTTTTTGATGGGGTTGTTCAATTTTTTCTTGTACATTTGTTTAAGTTCTTTGTAGATTCTGGATATTAGCCCTTTGTCAGATAGGTAGATTGCAAAAATTTTCTCTCATTCTGTAGGTTGCCTGTTCACTCTGATGGTAGTTTCTTTTGCTGTGCAGAAGCTCTTTAGTTTAATTAGATCCCATTCGTCAATTTTGGCTTTTGTTGCCATTGCTTTTGGTGTTTTAGTCATGAAGTCATTGTCCCTGGGCACGTTTATTAACTAGATGCAAACTCACATTTTGTGATGCCATGCCCTGTGAGGACTCCATCACATCATCACTGTCTTCCCCAAATGGGTGTGGTCATATAATCGGACATGAGAGAGACACATTATTAAGGAATGATAGCCACATCAAAAAGTGGTTTGAACTCTTAGCATACTTCCCACAAGTAAAGCTCACAAGTATTCTGTTGAGTGGTTTGTATAACTAAAAAAGACTGGGTGATAGTGCTTTGATGCTGGCCAGTAACAACAAGACCTTCTGTTCTCTTTTGTCTTATGTTCCGTCTCAGATTCTGTACTCTGATGAGTGGCTGAATCTCTCGTTTCTACCAAATGATTTAATTCATGTAAACAAGCATATTTGTATGTAGCATTGCCTCTGCCTATGAAAACTTAGGGAAGTAACATCATTCCAATTATTGGTAAAAAACAGAGACCAGAGCCATCTTCCGTAAGATTATTGGTGAGATTACTGTGACAATGTGTTTATAGTGCTTAACACAGTGCCTGGTACAAAATAGCACCTGTTTTCAGTCATAACTATTATTAGTGCAGTTTTAAGCTAGCTGTGCTTGCAAGTACATCACTTGGCCTCAAACCCTCACAACTAGCTGCCGATGTATCTGCAGCAACATCCAGCTCCAATGCACGCAATTTCTACAGTGTCTGACGTCAGGGTTTTGTATGTGAGGATTGTTCACTTCTTTCTCTTTCTCAGAATGGTCTCTGCTTTCTTTTCCCATGACTACTGATATTTTTAAGATAAACTAATTTAAAAATGCAAAGCACTCTTGCCTCAAAGGTACCGTAAGTATAAAATAATAATGCCAGACTCATCTTGGGAACCTTATCATACCCTCTCTAAATCCAAATATCTGCTTATTCAGGTCCAACACTCCAGTGAGAGGCAATGAGAGTTAAGCCCCATGCCCTTGTCTTGGGCCTGTTCAATCTTAGAAGAGAACTTCTTCCCTGTGATTCCCAGGGCAGACAGTGCTTAATTAGTTCTAATGAACATGGAACAGTCAGCCCCTGCTTGTCCCTGAGATGTGGCCCAGGGAGTTAATCTCCCATCTCCTAGTTAATTGCCTTCATCCTCAGGCTGAGTTAAGCCTCAATTTTCATTTTTGATTGAGTCTGTCTTTGTTGACAGAAGTTTTCTGGGTGACCCAGCAAGTCCTCAGTATGAGATAATATGATGGAAGATGCAGTGAATCCATGTCTCTGCTGGACTTTTGGAGACTTTGAGATGTCAGGGTTGAAATATCACAGGAAGTCACTGGGCAGGTAGATAACTGAAGAAATGGCTTCATGAAAGCATTGCTTATCTCTCTTCCAAACATATTTGGCTCATTTTGAGAGGTAAATAAGGATGGAGGAAGAGGAGGAGAGTTAGTCCTGAATTTATACCCTGGCTCTGCCACTTACTAGCTCTGCTGCTCTTGCTAGGGATATCATGTTAACATATTAACACCGATAATAATCACTGAAGGTTATGAGCTTTTCATATCCTCACTACTCAAATGTGGTCCTTGGGCCAGCAGCATCGGTATTTCCTGGATACTTGTAAGAAATGTAGACTCTCAGGCCACACCCCAAATTACTTAGAGATTCTGATTAAATGAACAAGAATATGCATTTAATCAAATTCTCTGAGTAATTTGTATGCTGTGGACAGTTTGAGAAGCACTTGCAATTATCTCATTTCTTCCTCAGTATGATACTAAAGATATGAGTTTTGTAAAGTCTGTCTCCTGGTAGTACTAATCACTACCCTGCTTTACATGGAAGGAAAATGAGACTCAGAGAGGTCAAATGGCTTGCTCAATGTCATACAACCAGAAGAGGGTTTGAAGCTAGGCTCCTGCCAAAGCAGATGCTCTTAACCACTATGCAGTTGGGAGATTTAAATAAGATGCTAAGTGTCTATCACTCAGCAGAATACCTGGCCCACTATAGATGGATGGTACATGCTGGTAACCTTCTCTGTTCCTTGTATTCTCTTTCTCTGTTCTGATTATTTTCAGACTTCCAGATGTTCCCTTGCCATGGCATATATGTTGGTCCACTCTAGATAGGATGGCACCTGCCTAAATTCCTGGCTCACCCTTGACTAGTGCAGTGGTTCTTGATTGTGTCTTGAAGGGAGTAATGTCTGTTTTCCCTCAGCATCCTAGAGTGTCTCCTGGAGGGTATTGCCAGCCCCTCTTCTTCTTCATCTCCACTACAAAGAACTTGATGATGTTTGCTCCTGGCCATGAAGCCTGGATAGAAAGCAATTCCCTGATAGGCTGGCTGGCATCTTGTTCCCTTCCTTTTGACAGGTATCATGGGTTTTCATAGGGCAGGCATGGGATGAGTTCAGGATTTTTATCCCTTATTCCTTTTGGTCCAGGGAGTTGCATAAATGGACTAGTCTTTAGCAGGGGGGACTTGTGGTTTCACAATTTTTTTTTTGAAAAATAAAGGCTTCTGATTTATAGATACATTATTTCTAAAAAGGATAAGCACGTTTATAGTTAACCAATTTCTATGGTTTTGGTTTCTCAGTAATAAGAATGTTAAATCATATAGGAGAGGAGAATGGTAGAAGGATTTAAAAAGAAAAACATGGAATCTGGATTAAATGAACAAGAGTATAATTGAGTTCCATGATCCCATCATTTCTAGATTCAATTTTTCAGCCAGATGTATCTCAGATCTTATTAGGTGTTCCTTAAAGGGCAGAGCAGATATAGAGCTTGTGACATTCACACCGCCTAGTCAAACCTTATCTCAGGCTTTCAACATCAGTATATGGTGAGAAAATTGCTTTGGGACAAGATGGAAAACTTCAGGGGCAGCTGGGTGAAGACCATAGGGAATCAGATTATTGAAGTAACTTCTCTCATTTGATTATTATCCTTGGCAATGAGTTTAGGGAACTGATGACAAGTAGATTTGTGACTATATTTAGTGAAAAAAACCTGAAATCAGGAGGAGAAAGGAGAATGCGTGTATACCGTGGAGAGCCTACTGGCCATAACAGAAAATATGTTAGTTATTTATTGTTGCATAACAAATCACCTCAAAAACTAAGTGGCTTAAACAGCAACAAATGCTGATTATGACACAGTTTCTGTGTGTCAGGAATTCAGGAGTGATTTAGCTGAGTGGTTCAGGAGTGATTTAGCGGGGTGGTTCTGGCTCAGGGTCTGTCACAGAGTTATAGTCAAGATATTGGCAAGGACTGCAATCTCTGAAGGTTTAAATGGGATGTCTAGTGGGACCGGAGGACCCATTGCTGATTCACATAGCTGGAAAGGTGGTACTGTCTCTTGGCAAGATATCTCTGTTCCCTGGACACTGAAGAGCCCTTTGGAGTGTCTTGAGTGTCCTCATAATCATACGTCTGCCTTCCCTGAAAGCACATCTTTCAAGAGAGCAAGACAACAGCCGCAATGTCTTTTACGACCTAGCCTCAGAAGTCACACATTGTCATTGCCACAATATCCTGTTGGTTATACAAGTCAGCCCACTTCAGTGTGAGAGGAAATTATACAAGAGTGTGAATACTGGTAGGTGGGGATCGCTGGGGGCCATCTTTGAGGATGGATATCACAAAATATAGTATATAATCATCTAGGGGCTGGGGCAAGTGGGGTGTTCTGGGTTCCTAACATTCTCTTTAATTATGTAATCTTAGATCATTTGGAATCTCTTGATCTCAGCTTCTTAACCTCTAAAGACATTAGAATGATCTCAAATACTCTAATGCTATGGGCTTTTGGTATGATGGAAAAATAGAAAATTTGCAGCCTGAGGACCTCAGTTGGAAGTCCAACTCCCTCTCACTTGCTGGAAGGTCTAAGGCAAGTCACTCCTGGCTCTGAAGAATGGATTTTCTATCTGCAAAATGGGGATGGTCTTGAGGATTAAAAGAGATAATGGATGTGGAAGTGTTTTTAAAAATCTAAGTTCCATGCACTTGTAAGATGTTTTATTTCCTCATAAAAAAGCTGAAGTAGAGGAAGCCAGAAGGCAGTATCATTATCATGAAAATAAAATTACCTTCTACTCTTCAATGCATTATGAGCCCTGGAAACAGGCTCTTCTATCTTCCAGGGTAGGCTGTGATCTTTCGAGCTATGCCAGGTGGTTATTATAATAGAAGCTAAAAGCCATATTATTTCACATGTATGCTTTACAACTTATAAAGAGCTTTTACTGACATTATGTTATTTAGGCCTCATTTTTTTTTTTTTGCCAGTATAAAATACCTTTTTTATGAAGGTACTTTATAAACTAGTGTTTTTTAGAAATGTGAATGTATGATCTTAGAAAATTCATGCTGATCATTAGTTTTAGGATTGCTTATCACCCTCATCCATGAAGCAGCTAAAGTCGGTCAAGTGGGTCTCCTCCATATCTTTTAACACATGAGGAATTTGCATCTCAGAAAAGTTAAGTGGCTTATCAAACACTCAGAGCCACTCAGAATGAATCTGTAAAGACACATTTATATCTATGACTTTTATGTTAAAAACTGTGATTTAAACCACTGAGATGAAAATGAAAATCAAACTAATCAAAATTAACATTATTATTAAATTCTATGAACCCATCTTATGTTCTTTCCTCATGCCAAGTACTGGAGTCATAAAGATGCAGAAAATGTGGTTTATAACCTTGTGTAGCCCACTCACTGGTGGAGATTGTGGGTCAGGCTAGACATGCAGGTGAATGATTTCAATATAGTATGATACGTCTCACCATAGAAGTTTATTAAAAAGTATGTGCTCTGGGGAAAAAACTGGTGATCAAAACGTGATCTTCTCATTAAGGTAGCAAGAAAGTGGAGGAGGTCTTAAGCTGTATGCTAGAGGCAGGAAGGGAGTTGCTGAGTAGATGAAGATGAAGGACATTGCACAGTGTGGGGAGCAGAGCTTCAGGAGGCTTGCTCTACAAGAGATGGGCACACGGGTGCTAGGTGTGAATGCTCTGGTATGCATATCACAACTATTGTGACTTTGCTCTATGAATGACAGAGAAACATTGGTGTATTAAAAATATGTTTTTCTCTGATTATGAAAGTACAGTCATCCCTTAATATCCTTGGGGGATTTGTTGCAAGCCTCCCACGAATGCCAAAATTCATGGATGCTCAAGTCCCTGATATAAATGGCACAGTATCTTCATGTAACCTATGTACATCTTCCTGTATGCTTTAAATCATCTCTAGATTACTTATAATAATACAGTATAAATGCTATGGAAATAGTTGTTATACTGTATTGTTTAGGGAATAATGACAAGAATACTATACATGTTCTGTATACACGCAATATTTTTGTATAGTTTCTATTCGCAGTTGGTTAAATCCAGTGCAGAACCCACAGATATGGAGCCAATTGTATTTAGAAGGCTTTTGAACAGGGAGATGGCATGAAGACAGTTATAAATACATTTAGAAAATAGGCAGGAATGAGGCGATAAATTTGAAGGAGACTAAGGAGGTGTGTCAGGTTGGAATGAAAAGGAGTTTAGTGTTGCCTCACACTGGGAGGTAAGTGGACTTGTAGCCTTTGCACAGTAATGTGCTGTAGTTCAGGGGCCAGCAAATGTTTTCTGTAAAGGGATAGATGGTAAAAATTTTAGGCTTTGTGGGCCATATGGTCTCTGTAGCAATTACTTAACTCTGCTGCTGTAGCAATGTATCAACAAATGAGTGGGGCTGTGTTCCAATAAATCCTTATTTATAGATAGTACATTTTGATTTCATATAATTTTCACATATCATGGAATGTTATTCTTCTTTCGAATTTTTCAGTCATTTAATAATGGTCAAATCATTTTTAGTTCATGAACTTTCCCAAAACAGGCGTGGAACATATTTTACCCACAGACCATAGTTTGCTGACCCCTCTGGTAGCTTCTGGAAATCTCATTGCCATTTCTACCTGCATCAACTTGGCAAATTAACACACACCAGTCATAGTAAACAGAAACGTCACAGAGCAGTCTCCTGCCACACAGCATTCTTTTCCAGGTCACATCTGGAATTGAAACATACTCATAAATAGCAAAACTTAAAGTGTGAGCAAGGGGAGGCGGGTATGCCTGCTCAGGTCATTTTCCGTAACTGGCTGTTGAGATTCTGTGGGCAAGTCAGGACCTTGCTGAATTCTTGAACAAGACTGTTTTCACATGCCTCTGCCCTGGCCATCCAAGGCTGGCTGCGCTGTGTCTGCTGTCAGGCCAGTGGTTGAAGTAACTTGTCTCCAAAGAAGACAAACGTGCATGCTTCTTGGATGAATCCGGCACCACACTTAGCTGAGCGGTTTAAAGTCAAATCTTTAAAAAGACACATCTGGGACCTTTGTTCATGCATGCTAATGGATATTCACAGAAACATACAGAGTACTTGCATTATGTCTTTTTTTGTTTGTTTGTTTGTTTTTTTGAGACGGAGTCTCGCTCTGTCGCCCAGGCTGGAGTGCAGTGGCCGGATCTCAGCTCACTGCAAGCTCCGCCTTCCGGGTTCACACTATTCTCCTGCCTCAGCCTCCCGAGTAGCTGGGACTACAGGCGCCCGCCACCTCGCCTGGCTAGTTTTTTGTAGTTTTTAGTAGAGACGGGGTTTCACCGTGTTAGCCAGGATGGTCTCGATCTCCTGACCTCGTGATCCGCCCGTCTCGGCCTCCCAAAGTGCTGGGATTACAGGCTTGAGCCACCGCGCCCGGCCGCATTATGTCATTGACAAAACTCATTGAAAATACTCATAGCCTTGGCTGGGCACGGTGGCTCATGCTTGTAATCCCAGCACTTTGGGAGGTCAAGGAGGGTGGATCACCTGAGGTCAGGAGTTCAAGACAAGCCTGGCCAACATGATGAAACCCCATCTCTACTAAAAATACACACACACACACACACACACACACACACACAATTAGCCAGGTGTGGTGGTGTGCGCCTGTAACTCCAGCTACTCAGGAGGCTGAGGTAGGAGAATCACTTGAACCCGGGAGGCGGAGGTTGCCGTGAGCCAAGATGGCACCACTGCACTCCAGCCTGGGCAAAAGAGCGAGACTTCATCTCAAAAAACAAAACAAAAAAATACCATAGCCTATTTCATAGGTGAGAGGAAGGGTTCCATTTACAATCCCACAATTAATGGATGGCAGAAGTTGGGGCTCACATCCAGATTGTTTGACTTCATTTATCTTTCTCCTACCCCACCTTGCTTTGTATATGGTACATTTTGAATGGGGTTGGGGAGGCACAGGTAGAGAAGGGAGGATAAATGGAGAACCCAGGAGACTACCTTTTCCAGAGGAGCATGGCACAGATGTATTTGTTCAGTATATGAAGAAGTGAGATCGGCTTCCTTAATCTAGTTTTATTTCCTGACTGCCTCCACTCTCCTCCCTACCCTTGCCTCTTCTCTTCATCTTTCTTGCTACCTTCTACCAGCAAGTGGAAGCAATTATTGCTATGCCTAGGCCAAGAGACATGGAAGCAAACAATATCGTAGCAAATATGATTTTCAAACACAACAATCTAAGCATTTGAACCTCAGCAAACATGTAGCTAATACAGATTCTGTTTCGTATGAGTTATATTTTTGGCAAAAAGCAAAGAAGAGAACTAAGAGGATTTCATGATTTTCCAGTGTGCCATAAGGAAATCCCTGGTTTGCTTATAATTAGGATGGTGAAAACCAATTAGGAACAATCATGAAAATTCTCTAGTTCTACCTCTGTCATCCTCCTTTCTAAACCACCCATGTTCCTCCAAAGATTATCAGGGAGTGTGTGCCTGTATAATTCTCTTCTAGGCACTGGGGCAGGTTGGCTGGCCAGTTTTGTGAATGAATGATCTGCACCCGTATTATAAGCTGGTTGTACTAAGAATGGTATCCTGGAAACCAAAACTGTTTCTCAGATTTTCTCAGATCTGTGTAGAATTGTGTGATTTTTCTCTCCTACTCTCTCTTTTTGCCTCCAGCCACACCTAATAAATACAACCTAATTCCCTAATGCCTTTCCTTTCCCCCTCCCCCAACATACAGCATGGGGTCCATTGCTTTCCCCTGAGATGCCTAGTTGGGGGCTGCCCTTGTATGCACTGTTGCCCCCCCTTACCATGTTTATATAGGGATTAGCTTTTTTTTAGAGTCTGTAGACACACATGCATTTATATATAGTCTAGGTTTTCATGATGATTCTGAAGGTCGGAGGAAGAGGGAGTTTACATTGTGTATGGGAGCAAATTTCTCAAATCCCTTTGAACATATTCTCCTTCTCCCTTTCCCTTCCTCCTTCACTCACCCTTTCTCTGACCCTCCCCATGTGTACTTTATTTCTTTGCCCTTTCTTCTCACTTCTGAATCATCTTCAGGTCACTTGATCTCTCAATCCTTTCTGATGAGCAGTTTGGCTTCTCCCCACTTCTACTTTCAGAATCCTCCAGCTACCAAGACCCACCCTCCTCAGAGAGTTGCTGGAAATTTTAGTTACAAAAATTTGCCCTGTCACATTTAGGACACTTGCTTTCTTATCTTTGTTCTATCATTTACAGGCTGTGTAAAATTACACAAAACACT
>NC_045439.1:137449128-137467305 GCF_002776525.5 Piliocolobus tephrosceles | reverse complement strand
TAGCTAACCTCTATTCTGTGATCACAAGGATCATCAAAATACAAAATAATCACAGCTAATATGTGTGGTATACCATGTACCAGGGACCGTGTCAAGTGCTTTCTGCACATGGTTCCATTTACATTGTCACCCCTACTTCACAGGCTACTAAAGAGTGTTTGAACTGCTAAGTCACCTGCCCAAGGTTATTCAGCCAGTAAGCAACAGAATGAGGGTCAGCATTTGAGATATGAATATTCTATACACAAAAGGTACCATTACAGAGAAACTAGAGTGGTATCGGCCCAGATAAGGGTTCACGCCTGTTTGCTTATAGAACGGGTGGAACTACATTAATTGTTTTTAGGACAATGGGAGACATTGTTTGAATTTCCCAAAAAATCCAGAAGAACTCAAAATTACTCATTGTCTTGGCCTTATTGGTATTTGACTCTGCTATGAATACAATATATCTCACAGAAGCATGGCAGTCTAGTAGGGTGGCTTTGGAAAAAGGCTGGGATTTAGGAGCGGGTTTAAGCAACTTAAGCTTTTTCAGCTTCCATTTTCTCATCTGTACTGTCATAATTCTGATTTTTAAAAGCACCTATGTGGAAAGTAAAGGTTCAATGAAACAGCACAAATGAAGTGTTTAACATTTGGTCTGGCATGTAGCTGTTGCTCAACACGTCTTATTTATTAACGACAACTACAATGATAATAATGAAGTAATAGTGAATTTACATAATATTATTGTGAAAGTTCAAATGAGTTTTGATCTTGCCCCTCTCCTTTGTTCAGTGGCTACATGGTTTTTATCATCTCTATTGTATGGTTTAATGTTGGCAGGTGGGAGATTTTGATAGACATATGATAGAATTGGGAGTCCCAAGACTTGTATTTTGGTCACAGAAATGTCTCAGTTCCTTGTGTTGTGAGCTTCAGCATGTTACTTTGCCTAAGTTAACCTTACTTGTAAAAATAATCATGAATATACCTGCCCTTTCTCCTCCCCTCAGCCTCTCCACACCCAGTGACAGGTCCCATTGATAGTGTATATGAAGGGGCTTTACAGACTCTGGAGTGCTGTATACATGCTATTTTTTTCTCTCTTTCAGTTGTGAGTGGTGTTTTCCCATTCCCCTTAAATGACATAACACCACACTCCTGGTAAAATAAATGCATTTGTGCATGAACATTTGGGAAGTAATGGGAGCTGCATTTGCAATAGATGTTTTCCTTTGAACAGCCAAGTGAGTCATTGTGAGTTGCACTGTAGCAGTGACATCAACAATAATCAGTTTAGAAGAGTAATTGCCACCCTGACTATTTTACTAGTATGGAGTACTAAAGATTATTTAGGGTGATTAGATCAGCAAACCAGCAATTTTGTAAAGCCATCAGAGGAGACGGTGAAAATAAATGAATATCTGAGATCCTGAATTTCCAGTCAGATCAAGAAAGAGAAGCATATAAGAATAGGTCCCACTTATTTGTGGGAGAACCATACACCACTTTGTATGGAGGTTTCACTTTCTAGGAACATTTTCTAGTGCTTTCAACAACATGGTGATATAAGTAGGACTATTCCGATTTTACAGATGAGGAAACTGAGGCGCAGAGGTTTAAGTCACCAATCTGCTCCTCCTTACATTCTGTTTTTCAGAGATGGTGCTGCCACCTATCCAGTCACACAAGCCAACGTCCTGTGAATGAGCTCTGGTTTATCCCTTTCTCTCACCTCTCATATCCAACTTACCATTCAGGCCTGCTGATTTTAGTTCTTAAATATCATTTAGCTTCTGTTTTCTCTTTCCATTGAAATTCTCATTGCAGCCCTTGTATGGATTACCTCCTGGCCTTCTACCTGTGTGACTGTGTCTGCGTTGTTCACCAATCTGTCCTCCACATAGGTCAGACCATGCCCCACACCTCCCAATCCTCCTTAGAATGAGGACAAACCTCCTCACCATGGCCACAGGCCCCTTTCCATTTCTCTGACCTCACTGTGTGCCCCTCCTCTATGCTCTGCACTGCAAAGACTCAGAGTCTTGTACTGGCCAAGGTTAAGATCCCCCTGCACCACACCTTTTCCTGGGATGCCCGATCCTCATTACTTTACCCACTTACTGCCCACTTGTGCTTCTGATCTCAGCCCCAGCTGCCCTTCCTAGAGGAAGCCTTTCCTGACGTTTGTAACCAGAGCAAAGCCTTCCCTTGGGTGCTCTCATCATTCCAGGGACCTGCCTGCACAGCACTTGTACCCGTCAATCCTTTACATTAACTTGAGTAATAGATGTGTTAGTGTCGGGATCTGCCTCCCAAGAGTGAAGCCAGGAAAGGTAAGACCCTATCTGTTTGCATTCCTACAGTCTAGTGTGCTCAGTAAAATATTATTTAATGAGAATGAATTGGACATGGCAGCATGGCTAGGAAGTGATGGATTTTGGATTTAAACATACTTCTTTCTGGTTCTAGAGACTTTGCTGTTAACACCATTCACTTTTGGGCAGTGTCATTTTAGCAGTAGCACTGATAAGGGTACTTTATACTAAGATCAAACATATTTTGGATCCATCAGATGAAGTTTGATAAAAATGGGTTATTATGAACCCACTGATAAGCAGAGCTGCCTGACCAAGATTTCCAGATTTTGCATCAAAGAGAAATGTAATGAAAGTGAACCTACCTGGGCTGATGGGAGTGGGCGGAGGGCTGAAGAGTGAAGCAAGAAGGGCCTTGACCCTGCCTTTCTCTGTTCTTCACTCTGGCTGAAACTGACCACCCTGAGTGCTTTCAGATAATGATAAATTATCTCCGTCAGACACTGTTTGTGTGTTGGGTCATGTACAAGAGAGGCAACTTCTGTGAATAAATGAAGCCCTGTAATTAAGGAATGTGTAGAAAATTGCAAGGATGCATTGGTGCTTTGTCCTTAGTACTCATCCCTAATGCCACATGTCCTTGAACTGGCTTGTATTTGCCACTGACACTACTAGCAGCAGGATGGAGGGAGGAAGAGAGACGCCCAAGTGTTGCAATACTTAGCACCTAATTTCAGCCCTGCTACAAACTAAAAAACCAACTTTGGTTAACTCCTTAACTTCTTTGAGTCTTAGTTTCCTCATCTGAAAAGTCAGTAATGGTTTGAATTCCTTTAAAATCTGACATTCTATTATCTCTCTCTCTCCACTGTGGAAACACTGGGAGCTATTGTTCTTTTATTGTCTCTAGTGGACATTATGACTTCTGCATTACAGAGGTGCCCTTTCCAATCTAAATAACCTCTCAAAGAAATTAAGTCTGCAATCATTTCCACCTGGTAAGCGAAAAGGCAAGAGGAAAGAGCTAGTTGTCAATAGCTCTGTGGATGGCAACAAATTAATTCAGTGGAATGGGATCTGTGCAAACACATGCATATATAGCCATAATTTGCCTTTCATTTTCCTTTGCAACCCAGAAAAAAGTGAATAATTTCCGATGAGTCTCTCATTTGAACATATTAAAAAAACATGTCATTGGCAAAAGGCATATTTGGTTGCTTGATTACCATATATCTCCGAGTACGCAGAACAGTTATTTTTCAGTTGGGGGCAATTAGCTGTGTAGAAAGCTGCACAATCTTGGGGGGCAGAAAAATCTTTGTATGTCTTATGGTGGCGTGGAGAAAGCAAAGTGAAAGGGCAGAGCATAGGAGGTCATTAAGTAACTAGGTAAGGTGTCAGCTGCATTCCCTCCGGTTACTCAGAGATGAGGCCCTAAAGCAATGGCGGCAAAATTGTGGGTGGGAATGTGTTTGTAAAGGGTGTAGATAGTTTACCCAAGAAAAGTGTGAAAGGGAAAGGGCTAAAAAGATGTAGATTGTAAAATTCATGACTTCATTTGCTCTTCTGCCTTTGAAAACTTTTTGCTACCACTCTGTCATGTTCTCAACTTGTCTAAGGCCACCTTGGCTTATCAACTGCTAGGGAAAGTTGTTTAAACTCTCTAAGCCTCCTTTTCTTCCCACTGGTACACTTAGGGGCACTAATTCCTGATTTTTCTGCCTGAGTTATTGTTGTTCAGATCCCATAATTGTTTGCATGTGTGCCTTATAAGATGTGCCACCTAACGCACATTGTGGACAACCTCAGGTGGAGGAGTTCGGACATCTGTGCGCCTGGATTTGGCTGTTACTAACTAGATGGAGTGAGGAGGAAGGGCAGAGGAGAGCATTGTAGACTTTTTCTAGATTCTTTTTTTTTCTCCAGAAAATGACATTGCTCTTATATTTGAAGACAACTATCTGCCTAGGTATATGGAAATTCTAAAGTTACCAGAGCTTTGCATTGATTCTAGGGCAGCGTTTCAAGATTGTTGGAGCAGCATCATCATTTTACTTTATAGATTTCAGTCAACAGGCTGGTCATGGCCTCCTCAATGTGCCAGAATCTTATAGATGGTGGGCGTCAGTGGGCTGGAATTACAGTTTCCATCTCTTAGGCTGGGCAGTCCCATGGGGGCAATGGTAAAAATTTAATTGGAACATATATCAGAAGTAATGAGAAATCCATCTCCTTAAAGGCTTCCTCGGAGATTTCCTGACGATTTATAAAAGACACTTCATTGATCAAATGACTCTGATGTTTCCCTCCCACTGGAAGCAATTCAGGTCACCAGGCCACTTATAACTGTTGTGTTCTCCTTTCTCAGTAACCTCTGCTCATAGAATTTATTTATGGCATAGCATATACTATTTAACTGAATATTCTGATGAGCGGAGCCAACAAACACACAGCATCAATATAAACTGCAGTATCATAACAGACTTCCTTTAAAAATCTTCTAATTTTTCTTTAAAAACACTGATGTTTTTGTAACTTACTTCATCTTTAGGAATATGAACATTTTATAATGCTGGAAAAATTATTTGAATTTCTTTTCATTTAAAACCTATAGCTTTTTATTTATTCCAGCTTTCACAAATATGTTATTTTCCCACTATAGAAAAATTGAGTTTAGAGATAAACTTGAAGAAAAAAGTCACTCATAGCTCCATCCAAAAGTCAACAACTCTTAATATCCTGGTCTAGTTTTCATTCTTTTTGCTACGTTTCATATGGTTTCATCATATGTCATAAATAACTGTATATATATGAGTTTTAAAATAATATATTTTTATTGTCATAAATGAAATACATATTTAATACGGTGTGATTAGGACATATAGAGAAATATAAAAAGGAAAATTAAAGTCATTTAAAATCTTACCAGAATTAATATCAATAAACATTTTGATGTATTTTTGCAGAATATTCTTTCCTATGCCTTTCATATTTTTCTTTATTATTAAATATTTCAAGCATATAGAAAAGACAGAAAATAATATGAGAAGCACCTGTATATCCACTATGAAAAAGTTTAAAATATTGATATTTTCCTACATATATTTCAGATCCTTTACTTTTGCCCTCCCCCGTTTTGTTTTCTAGCAAAACAAAGCATTACAGATACAGTTGCAGCTTCCTATGCTCAATTTTATCTTTCTAAAATTTATTCATATAGAAATGTCTACCTCTGGTCTATTTACTTTCCCTGCTGAATAATACTTTACCATATGGAAATACCACGATGTACAATTACAGGCAATAGTGCCATATACATTCCTGTATAGGCTTCTTGGGAAGAATCTCTCTTACTATGTTCCTAGAAGTGGGATTGCTAAATTGTAGGGTAGGCTTGTCTTCATTTTTACTACGAATTGCCAATTGTTTGAAGTAGTTATAACAATTTGTATTCCCACAAGCAGTACTGGGAAGCTTGTTTCGTGTTTGGCTTCGCTTGATTTTGCTAGGCTTTAACATTTTTTTGCCAATCATATGAGTATAAATTGGTATCTTTTAATTTATGTTGTGCACATACTTTATTACTGGGGACACACATAACCTTTCTTTCTAATGCATGGCTGTCATGGATTTGTTTTCAATGTAACTCATTTATTAAGCACTGAAAATTGCAAGGCTTCTTGAAGTTGCTAATCAGGGCTGCAGACAGATTTGATGCTTTAGGTCCATGTTCTCTAACTCTGCCTCTCTGGTGTCAGTATTTCTGCCTTCTAGTTTTAGTGGTTCCCCTTTTCAGGGCCTGAGAACATTCTGGCTGCAGAAATCAGTTGCAGTAATGGGAAGGATTTTTACTAAAGCAACTCAATTGTCTTCTTACCTAGTAATTATACAGACTTGAAAATATATTTATGAAAATGACTCAAGTTATATACAAAAACATACACTACCAAAGCATATGCAAAGTGCAAGTTTTCTTCCATTCTTCTCCTCTTCCTCCTCCAATAAATAACCACATGTAGAAAGCCTCTACTTTTTCCTTTGTATTTGTGTTTATGTACAAATGCAATGAATATTCTTGAACATGTCTCCTTGGGCCCATGAGCAGAAGGTGAATGTGAGTTTTTAACTTAATTTTATCAATCTACATCAGCACTGTATTCTATAATATGGAAGTATGAGAACTAATCTAACTCTTCTAATAATGGGCATTTAGGTTGCTTCTAGTTTTTCATTATTTTAAGCAATGTTGCGGAAAACATTCTTGTCAATGTCTTTGGACATCACTGTGAAAATTGTCTTAGGAGATATTTGTAGAAATGCTATTTACAAGCTATTTTTTGCCCACTTTATTAATTTTTATTTAAAACATTTTAAAGTACCTTAGGAATTGGTGACTTCTAAGTAGGTGTAGGACACAGTACCTAGATTCTCTGAGTTGATGTTCTGTATAAAGTGGAGGAAGTGACAGTAACTGCCTGATAGGCTAATTTTGAGGATTAAATGAGATACTGTGTACAACGTTCATAGCATGGGGTTTGGATCACAGTAGAGACTAGAAAGTTCCCTTATGCCTTCTCTTAGTCCATCCCCAACCCCAATACACCCTTGGATATTTTTCCATCACAGATTTTAGAATTTGATAGAAATGGAATCATATTGTGATCACTCTATGGTATAAGATTTTTTGCAGTTAAGAAAATGTTTTTGATATTCAACCATGTTGTTGCACATGTCAATAGTTCTTTACTTCTTTCTCTTCCTACCTCAGCTCTTAGAGAAGGAATAGTGTAAAAAAGAGAGAAATAAAACAACATATTTCCACTTATAACAGGTTTTGGTCTAGAGCTGGCATTGTTCTCAAATATCTCTAACAGGTTCCCGTGGAAAGAAAAATTTGTTTTCTATACAGAACATAACAGGAAACAAAACAGGCAAAAGCCCTCCCCGTCCTCTGTGTGAAAAGCGTCATGTTCACTGTATTTCTCAAATGGTAAATGCAGGCATAGGGGCAGCTCTCCTTATTTTCTCACTATCAGGCCCACCACACCTATTTTTTCATCTGGGAAAAATAATGATGATTGTAATAACAATGGAAAAACAATAACAAGGACAGTAGAAAAGGTTATTGAATGCACTGGCTGTGGCAGGGAGCAATCAGAAATGTTTTGTTTTTGTTCCCTTTACTTCTTCAGAGTTGCTATGTGGACTCATTCTTACCCACCTATTGGATAGAATCTTTGACATTTCATATTCCACTGAGTAATTTAAGCTGTTAAGAAATCCTGTCTAATTTAACACAGGAACAGAAAACCAAACACCGCATGTTCTCAATCATAAGCAGGGGTTGAACGATGAGAAAACATAGACACAGGGAGGGGAACATCACACACTGGGGCCAGTCAGGGGGTGGGGGATGAGGGGAGGGAGAGCATTAGGATAAATAGCTAATACATGTGGGGCTTAAAACCTAGATGATGGGTTGATAGGTGCAGCAAACCACCATGGCACGCATAGACCTATATAACAAACCTACACGTTCTGCACCTGTATCCTGGAACTTAAAGTAAAAAATAAAAAATAAATTAAAAGAAATCCTGTCTAGTTTAACTTCAAAATTCAAAAATCTCATCCAATTTAAAACTTCACCCTTCCTTGCACATTTTAATACATAAATTAACAACAAAAACTAATGAAAAGAGGCATAGGTTGAGCATCCCTAATCTATAAAACCTGAAATCCCAAATGCTCCAAAATGTGAAATCCATCCATATGGATGGCTGAGATAGTGACATGTGTGCTTTCTGATGGTTCAATGTATACAAACTTTGTTTCATGCACAAAATTGCTAAAAATATTATGTAACATTTCATTCGGCCTACATGTATGAGGTGTATATAAACATAAGTGAATTTTGTGTTTAGACTTTAATTCTATCCTTAAGAGATCTCTTTATGTATATGTTAATATTCCAAAATCTGAAAAAATTCAAAATCCAAAACACTTCTCATCCCAAGGAATTCAGATAAGGGATTTTCAACCAGTATACCTAAAAAGTCAATGGATACTTTAAAATGAAATTCCAAAAACATTTAAATTGTCCAAAAGACATCAGCAGAAAAGGAACAGGACAAAAAGTGGGGAGGGAGAGGGGTGTAAACAGAAAACAAACAAAATAGTAAAACAAATAATTAAATGGTAAGCCTAAATCCAGTTACATCATTCTACCACTAATAAATCTATATTTAATAAAATTAAATGTTAATGAATCATACCACATAGTCCAATTAAAGTGCAGAGATGGCCAGAATTGACTTAAAAAACCACAAGACCCAATTATGTGCTGTATATAAAATACGCACTTTAAATAGAAAAAAAGACAAATATAAGTAGGTCTAAATAAGTACATTTAATATGTTTCTTGTTTTTTTCTTTCTTTCTTTCTTTCTTTCTTTCTTTCTTTCTTTCTTTCTTTCTTTCTTTCTTTCTCTCTCTCTCTCTCTCTCTCTCTCTCTTTCTTTCTTTCTTTCTTTCTTTCTTTCTTTCTTTTTGAGACAGTATCTTGCTCTGGAGTTCAATGACACAATATTTGCTCACTGCAACCTCCACCTCCCAGGTTCAAGCAATTCTCCTGTCTCAGCCTTCAGAGTACAGGCACCCGTCACCATGCCCAGCCAATTGTTGTATTTTTAGTAGAGACAGGGTTTCACCATGTCGACCAGGCTGGTCTTGAACTCCTACCTCAAGCGATCTGCCTGCCTCAGCCTCCCAAAATGCTGGGATTACAGGTGTGAGCCACTGCACCTGTAATAAGTATAAGTATAAATAAGTATAAAAAGATATACTATGCAAACCATCAGTAATGGAAGTCTAAAGTAGCTATATTAATATCAAATAAAATACACTATAAGTCAAAGAGTATTGCCAAAGATAAAGAGAGACATTTCATGATAACAGAAGAGTAGTTCATCAGGAAGATAGATTTAAAAAAATTAAGTACCTAAAATCAGAGCTTCAATTTGCACAAAACAAAAATAGAACTAAATGGATAAACAGACAATCCACAATTTTTATTGGTGATGTTAATACCCATCTCTCAAGCAATTGATACATAAGCTAGACAGAATCTTAGTAAAGATGGAGATGATCTGAACAACACTATCTACCATCTTGAATGAACCTATGGAAGGTTACACCCAATAACTGCAGAATACACACACATTTCGAGTACATGCAGAGTTCACCAGTGTAGGTCACATGCTAGTTTATTTAAAAAAAAGACTCAATAGATTAAATCAAATTGTATTCATGCAGTGTATGTTCCTTGACCACAATAGGATTAAAATAGAAATGAACAATAAGAGATCTAGGAAAGCCCCAACTATTTGGAGATTAAATATAATCCACAAGCCCAAGAAGAAATCACAAGGTAGAATAGAAAATGTTTTACTCTGAGGGATAATCAAAATATAACATGTCAACACTTGTGAATTACAGCCATGGTAGTGCCCAGAGGGAAATACAGCTGTACATGCTTATACCGAAGTAGAAAAAAAGAGACAGGTCTAAAATAAATTACCTAAAGGTCTATCTAAAGAAGATTGGGGAAAAAAAAAAAGCAAAGAAAACTTCAAGGAAGTAGTAAGAAGGAAGCATGAAGATAAAAGTGCAGGGATCAACCAAATTGAAGACAGACAAAATATAGAGAAAATCAACAAGGCAAAAAAGTTGGCTCTTTGGAAAAATTAACACTAATAAACCTCTAGCTACTCTGATCATGACAAAGAGAGAAAATAGAAATTATCAATATCAGAAGTGAAAGAGAGAGAAGTGAAATTATCACTACAGATCCTACAGACATTGAGCCGGGTGCGGTGACTCACACCTGTAATCTCAGTACTTTGGGAGGCCGAGGTGGGCGGATCACCTGAGGTTGGGAGTTCGAGACCAGCCTGATCAACACAGAGAATTCCCTGTCTCTACCAAAAATACAAAATTAGCTGGGGGTGGTGGCACATGCCTGTAATTCTAGCTACTTGGGAGGCTGAGGCAGGAGAATCGCTTGAACCCAGGAGGTGGAGGTTGTGGTGAGCCGAGATCACGCCATTGCACTCCAGCCTGGGCAACAAGAGCGAAACACTGTCTCAAAACGAAATAAAACAAGACAAATAAACAACAACAACAACAACAACAACAACAACAACAACAACAACAACAAAACCACCGTTTAGAAGGGGAAAAGATTTGAGGAACCACTTTGCAAAGATAATATTACAAGTGGGACAAAATGTTCCGTATCAGTAAGCATCAAGGAAATGAAAATTAAAACCACAGTGAGATACCACTACTCACCCAACAAAATGACTAAGTTTGGAAAGACTAAACACGAAATTTTGGCAAGAATATGGCATAACTGTAACTCTCCTATATTGCTAATAGGAATATAAAATAGTACAACCATGTTGCCAAATTTCTGGAATTTTCTTATATAACTAATATACATGTCATCTATAATAAATTTCCCTGTTAGGCATTTACCCCAAATTAGTGAAAATACATGTTAATAAAAATACTTATAGAAGAACACAACAGCTTTATTCATAATAATCAAAAGTTGAAAATGCTCCTGGTGACCATAAATAGAAGATCAAGTAGCAAACTATGGTAATTCATATCATGAAATACTACTCAGCAATAAAAATGAAAGAGTTACTAATATGTGCAACCCATGGATAAATACAAAAATCCTTTTGCAGACCAAAGGAAGCCTTATGTATAGGGCTATCGTAATATGATTCCATTTATGTGGAATTTCTAAAGTTGGCAAACTTAGTCTACACTGGAGAAAACCCAAGGGTGTAGAGGTGGAGATTGACTGAGACAGGTCATGAGGGAACTTTCTGGGGTTGTCTTTGTTCGTTTTCCAATTGCTGATAAGGACATACCTGACACTGGGTACTTTATAAAGAAAAAGAGGTTTAATGGACTCACAGTTCCACGTGGCTGGGGAGGCCTCACAATCATGGCAGAAGGCAAAAGGCACATCTTGCATGGTGGCAGACAAGAAAGAAATGACAAACAAGCAAAAGGGCTTTCCCCTTATAAAATCATCAACTCTTGTGAGACTTATTCACTACCACAAGAACAGTATGGGGGAAACTGCCCAGATGATTCAATTCTCTTCCACTGGGTTCCTCCCACAACACTTGGGAATTCTGGGAGCTACAATTCAAGATGAGATTTGGGTGAGGACACAGCCAAACTGTATCAGGGATTATGGTAAAGTCCTTTATTTGATACAGTTTTGGGTTACACAAATGCATACTTTTGTCAAAATTCAGCAATACATACTTAAAATTTTTTAGTTTCATCATTTGTAAATTTTACACCAAAAGGAAAAAAAAGACACCAAATTCTAGTTAATGCATGTTGAGTTATTGATGTCTACAATTTACTTTGAAATACCTAAAAACTAAGATGGATGAGTGGATGGACAGAGAGATGGATCTGTGGATTGACATGAGATAAAACAAGGATCCAGGTTGGTGAAGATATAGTTGTTCACTGCAAAGCTTTTTCGACTTTGCTGTATGTTCGTAAATGGTCATAATAAAGTATCAGCAAAAAAAAAAAAAAACCCCTTCATCTCTCCTCCTCTTTGTGACAGCCCCAGCCTGAAAAACCCACAGTGGGAAGGGAGAGGAGGGCAGTGTATTTGGCTTCTGATTGTCCAACCCCCACTCCTTAGCAGTGGTTTCTGGCCCTTCTAGGGCTGGCTAGGGGGGCAGGGAGAAAGGAGAGAGAGAGGAACAGTTAGGGTCTTAATTAATTGTTCAGTTGTATTATGGTCTCACATTTTGGGTGCAGATATGCAGTTGTTGGCCATTTCTCGTGGGTTCCTCAGATATCCCCTGGTAGGGTTCTCTGACAGCAGTTCACTACCTCAGGTAATACATTTTCTGGGTGGCCACTAAGAGCCCTCCTACCACCTGCCTCTGGTGGTCCAGGGCAGCCTCTTCCTGCTGAAGTTGCCTCACCCCTGGCAGGAAGCTTTTTTGGTCAGAGTCTTCCTTAAAATCGATGGCTCATTCTCTATTATGCAGTTCATATTTGACCCATAGAAAACATGCACACACCTTCGCCTGCTTTAACGTGAAGTATGGTCCACTCCCAATTCCAATCTCTTCTGTCTGCCCCGTTATTCCAACTCGGCCACAGCCTTTTGCCTTTGGACTTTATTCAGATGTAATAGCAGTTCCCGAGTTCTTCAAGCTTCAGGGATGTGGGCCAGTCTGTCTGAATGGTTAAAGTTCCTGTTCATGCAGCTCATTTGCCTTAAAATGAAGGAAAAGCATTTTTCCATCCATGAGTATTGGGTAAGGAGGGAGTTCATACAGCACATAACCCTTTGAAGAAGTCCTCAATGTAATCTTCCAATGAAACTTTAGTCTTAAAAAAAAAAAAGAAATTTTAGTTGGTGGTATCTAATAATCTATTCTGGCAAAATTGGCCACATCCTTTGCAAGTTTTGCCCACAAGGTCTAGAACCTGACTGTAAATGAGAGGATTCTTGACAACTACTGTTTGGCGCCTGCTCTTTGGTTCTAACACCAAACTTGGAGAAGACAGCAAGCTTCTATTGTCCTGTAACAATAGCTAATCTGTGCTTCCCTTTGCTGTCTAGCGTATAGTAAAACATTTATGAGGTACCGATGCTTGCAGAAAAGTGTTTTAGAAGTGGAAGTCAGAACCCTACTGTGGAAAGGAGGCTGAGAGAACCACACATCCTACTCCTTCTCTTCCTGGAGGAGACTCAGATTTGTGATGTGGTTTCTCTGGGGAAACATGAGTAAGTAACAGAAGAGATCAACTAAACTGTGGCTCACTGCTCAGAAATCAGTTTCCCTCCCCACTCCGCCCCAGACGGAGTCTTGCTCTGTCGCCCAGAGCTGGAGTGCAGTGGCACAATCTTGGCTCACTGCAACCTCCGCCTCCCGGGTTCAAGCCATTCTCCTGCCTCAGCCTCTTGAGTAGCTGGGATTACAGGCATTCGCCACCATGCCTGGCTAATTTTTGTATTTTTAGTAGAGATGGGGTTTCACCATGTTGGCCAGGCTGGTCCTGAACTCCTGACTCATGATCTGCCCGCTTTGGCCTCCAAAGTGCTGGGACTACAGGCGTGAACCACCACGCCCAGTCAGAAATTGGCTTTTTTTAACCTTCCTTCTGCCTGGGAAATAAGAATTAAAACTGCACTTTTCCTCCCACTTTTTTTTTTTTTTTTTTTTTTAAACTAGATGAACCTATGTTCTGTTGTTGCACTTGGTGAGCCTTTGAACTGAGAGTGGCTGAGCACAAAGTACCCTGGTAGCACCCCTGGGTCACCTGAAACTGATTGTGCTGCCTTCTTTGGAGTGGCTGCCCCTTTAAAAGAAGACTTAACCTGGGGGACTTTATTTGGCTCTGTGATTCAGCTGGAAGGAGACCTGAGCAAGGCCGAGGTAGGGTTGCAGAGCAAAGGGGCCGTTTGTCCCACAGCCTAAAAAAAGCAGAACCATGATGAAACAGCATCATTCGTCTGGGTAATACCCGAAGTGCCTTGCTTCATGCCAAGGAAATCAAGGACATGGACACACATGGAGTGAGGTTAAGAGTGGAGGTTTAATATGCAAAAGAAAGAGCAAAGAGAACAGCTCTATCTCCTGCAGAGAGACAGGGGCTCCTGAGTGGGTCTTCTGGTTTTGTGGTGAAGTGCACAGGTATTATAGACTGGCTTGAGGAGACAGTGTCTGATTTACCTAGGGCCCAAAGATCGCTTGGACCAGGTGAGACGTTTACACAGCACTTGAAGAAGCTGGCCACCCCACCCTAATCTAATTATGCAAATGGGTTTTCTTTTTCTTTTTTTTTTTTTTTAAAATGGGTTTTCTACTTGGCCAGTGCCATGTTGTCTGCTCCTTACTGTACGTGGAGTTGATAAACCATTGTGGCCAACATGGTGAATCCCCATCTCTACTTAAATATAAAAACATTAGCCGGGTGTGGTGGCAGGCGCCTGTACTCACAGCTACTTGGAGGCTGAGGCAGGTGAATCACTTGAACTCGGGAGGCAGAGATTGCAGTGAGACGAGATAATACCACTGTACACCAGCCTGGTGACAGAGCGAGACTCTTGTCTCACAAAAAAAAAAAAAAAAAAAAAAAAAAAAAGAAAAAGAAAAAGAAAAGGCGAAGATGGAGCCATCATGTTGAACATACCTAGCCCCCAGGTAGCCTTCCTCTATTGTCACACCTGCAGGCATTCACCCGTGTAAGCTTCCAGCTTGCTTATCCATGTCTGCAGATCAATTTTACAGGCTGCTCTTGGCTAGAAAGGAAATGATTTTGGGGCTGCTTTTTATTAAAAGGGAAACCTTACCAAGGACTTCCTTACCCTCACTATCTGCCTAAATATTTCCTTTTTAATTCCTGTATCAATGGGACTTCTAGATTACAGTTGAATAACTAGTTGTGGCTGGTCATGAACTCTGCCCCTACTAAATAGTGGAATGCTTTTATTTTCTATATTTCAAGGAGGATCTCTTTGCTTCTTGTCCTTCTGAAGAACAGGCTGGAAACTGCATTTAGAACACTTGCTAGGCGCAGTGACTCACGCCTGTAATCCTAGCAATTTAGAAGGCTAATATGGGAGGATTGCTTGAGGCCAGGAGTTTGAGACCAGTGTGAGCAACATAGCAAGACCTCATCTCTAAAATAAAAAATAAAATAAAATAACAATTAGCCAGGTGTGGGGGTGCACACCTGTTGGCCTGTTGTCCTAGCTGCTCTCATGAGGCCAAGACAGGAGGGTCACTTGAGCTCAGGAGTTCGAGGCTGCAGTGAGCCATGATCATGCTGCTGCACTCCAGCCTGGGTGACTCCATCTCTTAAAAAAAAAAACAAAAAAAACCAACAAACAAAAAGCCCATTTCCTATCCAGGATGGGAACTGGTAAAGCCTTGTGGCGGTGAGTGACCCAGAGGCAGAGCAGCCATTTGGCCACGGCTTTAATGGTGCAATTTAAACCTCGTGTTTGTCCTGCTGACCAAGGCTGCGGCTGTCTTAGGGTCCTCGATGTGGTCTGGCCTTGGAGGAAAAGCAACTGTAATATATTCAACACTTCCTGTGTGTGGAGCCCAAGATAAGAACTTTATGTTTGTTATTTTGTTTCAGCTTCCTGACAGCTTTCTGATACTGTATTTCCCTTTCACAGATGAGAGAAAGGCTAAGTAGCTTGCCCAGAATCACACAACTCAGAGGTAGGAGGGCCACGTTCTTTAACTAGTTTATAAGTAGACATCTTCGTAAGAACCAGAGCTGATGGCATAGTGTTGACTTCACAACTAAGCTAATCAAATTGACATTTAATGAAAAGCAATAGATTATCTCCTGTAGCCCCAGGAAGAGCCGCTTGACTATAGCTAATCAGTGACAGAAATGCCTCTATCAAAGGAATACGTGATCAGAATTCATGGGCAGCAATGGGAGATAGGAATGTGGGAATGAGAGGTGTGAACTCCAGGGGTACTGGAGAGGGCGTCTCCCCCAGTGCTACCTGACTCTGGAATGCTGCTGCCTTTTAAATATGGATACAAACCCACTCTGTTGTTTTGTACTACTCCAAGGCCTGAATCTCTCTTTTGGTGGACTGTATCCTCCAATAACTTATTCAAGCAAGGATACACCGAAGCAAATTGTTCTGAAACATGACATTCCTTATTACACTTACATGACTGGTTGGGCATAAAATTTTAGATTGGAAATAATTTCCGTTTCAAATTTTGAAGATATTACTCCATTATTTTCTGGCTTCTGGTAGTGCTGTTGAGAAGCCTAAAATCAATCTAATTTTTGATTCTTTGTAAATACTGTTTTTAGAAAAACTTTTCTGAACACTTTGGGGAGTTTTCTTTCTTTGTTATGTATTCCAAATTTTCAAGATGATGTGCCTTGATGTGGGTTTGTTTTCATGTGTTTCCACCCAGGAAGTTATGTTATTCACCTTGAGACATTTTCTTTCTTTCTTTTTAAACTTTTATTTAAGTTCAGGGGTACAAGTGCAGGTTTGTTATTTGGGTAAACCTTCGTCATGGGATTCTGTTGTACAGATTATTTCATTACTCAGATATTAAGCCTAGTGCCCATTAGTTGTTTTTCCTGATCCTCTTCCTCCTCCCAGTCTCCACTCTCTGAAAGTCCCCAGTGTGTGTTGTTCCCCCACCTGCCATGTGTCCCTGTGTTCTCATCATTTGGCTCTCACTTATACGTGAGAACAACTGTTATTTGGATTTTTTGTTCCTGTATTAGTTTGCTAAGGATAATAGCCTCCAGCTCCATCCATGTCCCTGAAAAGGACATGATCTCATTCTTTTTTATGGCTACATAGTATTCCTTGGTGTACAGGTACCACATTTTCTTTATCCAGTCTACCATTGATGGGTATTTAGGTTGACTCCACATCTTTGCTATTGTGAATAGCACTACAATGAACGTATGTGTGCACGTCTTTATAACAGAATGATTTATATTCCTTTGGGTATATACCCAGTAACCCATTACTGGGTTTGCTGAGTCAAATGGTGTTTCTCTCTTTAGGTCTTTGAGGAATCACCACACTGTCTTTCACAATGGCAGAACTAATTTGCACTCCCAAACACAGTGTATAAGTGTTCTTTTTTCTCCACAACCTCACCAGCATGTGTTGTTTTTGACTTTTTAATAATAGTCATTCTGACTGGTGTGAGAAGGTATCTCACTGTGGTTTTGATTTGCATTTCTGTAATGATCAGTGATATTGAGCTTTTTTCATATGATTGTTGGTTGCATATATGTCTTCTTTTGAAAAGTGTCTGTTCATGTCCTTTGCCCACATTTTTATGGTTATGTTTAGGGTTGTTTGTTTTCCTCTTATAAATTTGTTTAAGTTCCTTATAGATGCTGGATAGTAAACCTTTGTGGGATACATAGTTTGCAAAAATTTTCTCCCATGCTGTAGGTTGTCTGTTTACTCTGTTGATAGTCTCTTTTGCTGTGCAGAAGATTTTTAGTTTCACTTGGCCCCATTCATCAACTTTTGCTTTTGTTGCCATTGCTTTTGGCATCTTCATCATGAAATCTTTGCCTGTGCTTATGTCCAGAATGGCATTGCCTCAGGTGTCTTCCAGGGTTTCTATAGTTTTATAGTTTTAAACCTTTAATCTACCTTAAGTTAATTTTTGTCTGTGGTGTAAGGAAGGGGTCTAGTTTCAATCTTTTGCATATGGCTAGCTAGTTATTCCAGCACCATTTGCTGAATAGGGAGACTCCTTTCCCTGTTGCTTGTTTTTGTCAAGTTTGCCAAAGATTCTGACTGGTGTGAGATGGTATCTCATTGTGGTTTTGATTTGCATTTCTGTAATGATCAGTGATGCTGAGCTTTTTTCATCTGATCGTTGGTTGCATATATGTCTGTGGGTTTTACATTTAAGTCTTTAAGATAGCTGTAGATGTGTGGTCTTATTTCTGGGTCCTCTATTCTGTTACATTAGTCTATGTGTTTGTTTGTGTACCAGTACCATGCTGTTTTGGTTACTGTAGCCCTGTAGTATAGTTTGAAGTCTGGTAGCATGACACTTCCAGCTTTGTTGTTTTTGCTTAGGATTGCCTTGGCTGTTTGGGCTCCTTTTTGGTTCCATATGAATTTTTTAAAAACTGGTTTTCTGAAAAAATTAATAAAACTCATAATCTATTTCTTAAAAATTTTCAAGAACCCAAACAAAATCATGACTGTTTTTGGAGATTGCTCATTGAAGGTTTTTTTTTTTTTTTTTTTTTTTTTTTTTTTTTTTTTTTTTTTTTT
>NC_045439.1:137404778-137448728 GCF_002776525.5 Piliocolobus tephrosceles | reverse complement strand
TATTGCTGAACAGCGAGTGCACCTGTCTGATTCTTGCTTTGGAAGCTTCCTCTCAGGGGTGTACTCCACCCTGTGAGGTGTGGGGTGTCAGACTGCCCCTAGTGGGGGATGTCTCCCAGTTAGGCTACTCAGGGGTCAGGGACCCACTTGAGCAGGCAGACCGCCCCTTCTCAGATCTCGCCTCCGTGTTGGGAGATCCACTGCTCTCTTCAAAGCTGTCAGACAGAGTCGTTCGCGTTTGCACAGGCTTCTGCTCCTTTAGCTGAGCCCTGTCCCCAGAGGCACAGTCTACAGAGACAGGCAGGTTTCCTTGAGCTGCTGTGAGCTCCACCCAGTTCGAGCTTCCCAGCGGCTTTATTTACCTACTTAAGCCTCAGCGATGGTGGGCGCCCCTCCCCTAGCCTCCCTGCTGCCTTGCGGTTAGATTGCCGCAGACTGCTGTGTTAGCAAGGAGGGAGGCTCCGTGGGCGTGGGACCCTCCCGGCCAGGTGTGGGATATATTCTCCGGTGTGCCGGTGTTATAGCGCAGTATTGGGGTGGGAGTTACCCGATTTTCCAGGTGTTGTGTGTCTCAGTTCCCCTGGCTAGGAAAAGGGACTCCCTTCCCCCTCGCGCTTCCCAGGTGAGGCGATGCCTCGCCCTGCTTCAGCTCTGGCTGGTCGGGCTGCAGCAGCTGACCTGCACGGATTGTCTGGCACTCCCGAGTGAGATGACCCCAGTACCTCAGTTGAAAATGCAGAAATCACCGGTCTTCTGTGTCGCTCGCACTGGGAGATGGAGACTGGAGCTGTTCCTATTCGGCCATCTTGCTCCGCCGGGCTCATTGAAGGTTTTTAAAAATTTATTTACTTCCCAGTAACTGGTCTATTAAAATCTTATTGGTTAAAAAAAAAAATAGATAGACTTGTAGCTAGACTAATAAAGGAGAAAGAGAGAAGATTCAAATAAACACAATCAGAAACAATAAGGGCAATATTATCACTGACCCCACAAAAATACAAACAACCATCAGAGAATATTATGAAGAACTCTATGCACGTAAACTAGACAATCTAAAAGAAATTGATAAATTCTGGGTCACATCTACCCTCTTGGGATTCAAGGTTGGTTCAACACATGCAAATCAATAAATGTGATTCATCACATAAACAGAACTAAAGAAAAAATCCACATGATTATCTTAATGGATACAGAAAAGGCTTTTGATAAAATTCGATATCCATTCATGTTAAAAACTCTCAATAAACTAGGTATTGAAGGAACATACCTCAAAATAATAAGAGCCATAAGTGACAAACCCACAGCCAACATCATACTGAATGGACAAAAGCTGCAAGCATTCCCCTTGAAAACTGGCATAAGACAAAGGTGCCCTCTCTCCCCATTCCCACGTTAGCTTTGAGGGGTTTTTTTGCTCTTGGATTTCTAGTTCTTTTAGTTGTAATATTGGGTTGTTAACTTGAGATCTCACTTTTTGATGTGGTCATTTAGTACTATAAATTTCTCTCTTAACACTGCTTCACTAGCTGCATCCTGGAAACTCTGGTAAGTTGTATCTTTGTTTTCATTAGTTCCAAAGAACTTCTTGATTCCTGCCTTAATTTCATTATTTACCCAGGAGTCATTCAGGAGCAAGTTATTCAATCTCCATGTAATTTTATAGTTTTGAATGAATTTCTTAGTCCTGATTTCAAATGTGATTGCATTTGCTTTGTGACCTAACATATCTTCTATCCTTGAGAATGATCCATGTGCTGAGTAGAAGAATGTGTATTCTGTAGCCATTGGATGAAATGTTCCTTGAATATCTATTAGTTCCATTTGGTCTATAGTGCAGATTAAATTTGATGTTTCTCTGTTGATTTTCTGTCTGGAAGATCTGTCCAGTGCTGAAAGGGGGGTGTTGAAGTCTCCAGCTATTACTGTGTTGGGGTTTATCTCTCTCTCTTTTTTGGCGCATGTGTCTGTTCTTATTTCTCTCTCTTTCTGTCTGTCTCTGCTTCTATCTCTGGAATTCTGATCATTTTAGTGTTGAACCTCTTTTAATTTTCTTCTGTGTTTCAACTTTTTTCTTTTAGCTCTATTTCTGGAGGACATAAGGGTCATCTACTCAACTTTGTCTTCTTAGCATTCTAATGAGAATTTTTTAAACAAGTTTTGCTGTCATATTTTCAATTTATAAGAGTTTTCTTATTCTTTAAATTGGGTTCTTGTTTCATGAAAATGGTAACTGCTTTTTATCTCTTTGAGAACACTCATATGGGTTTCTGAAGGTCTTATCTCCTAGTTTAGCCCTTTTCATTCAGGCTGCTTTTATTTGTCTGTTTGCTCTGGTCTCTGCCATTAATGTTAGAAGCTTTGCTCAGATGCCTGGTGACCCTTAGCTGTCTGTTTCTGTTAAAAAAAGAAATGGAGCACTGAAAAGCTAAAAGCTGATAGAAGCTCTCTGATTGTAAGCTTTCTTGGAAGGTGATCTTGCGGGGTCTGAGTTTTTCACTTGGGCTGGAGAGATTCTCTCCAGAGAAGAATCATCTTACCTTCTGATCAAGTGTCTGCCACCCTCATTGGAACCAAATGGTAGGAAACCTGGAGGATCTCACTATTCAGTGTGTACATTTAAGCACTTGGTGTCTGGAGAGCACCTGCCTAGAGACACCATATTTTACCCTGTAGAGAGGAAACCTCCAGCCTACTGCCACCGTGGGATGCAGTCATCCAGTCTAGGGAGAGGATATGGGATCTAAGTACTACTTAAACATAATTCAACCCTGTTTTCACGCTTACGTTTGCTTCTGCCTCCCGAGGTAAATTATGTTGCCAACTCTTGAACTTTTGGGGATCCTGGTTGCCTTCCTACTGCTAGCTTGGGATTCAGCATCCCTGGGTCTGCTGTCAGGTGCCACTCACAGATTCTACTTTCCAGTTTCCTAAATGCTGAAGGGATTGTCTTTCTTTTTTTCTTATCTTTATTGGTTTATTTATTTATTTGTAATAATCTCGTGTTAATGTGGTTTAATGATGGAGTGAAGGTATATGCATTTATTCAACCAAACATCTTAGCTGAAATCTACATATTTATCTTAGAGTAAAATCATAATCATTCCATGTTTCAATTAATCAGAATTTTATATATGCATTCTGATTTGGGGGTGATGTTGGGGGGGGGGGGAGAGAGAGAGAGAGAGTCAAGAGAGCGCCAGAGAGAGGATACTGTGACAAACAAATCTGTGGGGCTATGTTCTTGGAAGTCAATAGGAATTTAGCCCTGTTTCCTGTCTAAAAAGCAGTGATGTCCAGAAAATGGATCCTGAACTAGTCTAAGAATCCTTGAGGCAATGGGGCAGATCCAATTGTGTTCAATTTTTAGTCCTTAGGCTGAAAGTGCAAATACTGTAAAGCACATTTTATTTTATTTTATTTTTATTTATTTATTTATTTTGGAGACGGAGTCTCGCTCTGTCGCCCAGGCTGGGGAGCAGTGGCCGGATCTCAGCTCACTGCAAGCTCCGCCTCCCGGATTTACACCATTCTCCTGTCTCAGCCTCCTGAGTAGCTGGGACTACAGGTGCCCGCCACCTCGCCCGGCTAGTTTTTTTTTTTTTTTTTTGTATTTTTTAGTAGAGACGGGGTTTCACCATGTTAGCCAGGATGGTCTCGATCTCCTGACCTCGTGATCCGCCCGTCTCGGCCTCCCAAAGTGCTGGGATTACAGGCTTGAGCCAACGCGCCCGGCCGTAAAGCACATTTTAAAAAAAATTTCTGAAAGTAGAGTTTTCGGATTTGCCCTTAAATAATTGGATGTGGAACGTAGCCATGTATCTTTGGCTAACTCAGCATTCATTGCTACATTCAGCGAGTTCATCTCTATATTCATGTCCTTTCTCTCCAGCTTAATATCAAAAATTTAAAAGTGAGGAATGTAGAATAGTTGAAATAAAAGAAACAGATCACCCATAACCTGCCTCTTCTCCCTCCCACCCAAAGACAACCATTGTTAACATTTTGCTATATTCTCTTCCTCTACTTTTTCTCCAGGCACCTTTATTCAAAGATATCTTTGACCCTAAAATTGTCTTAGACAATGAATATGTTGTCAGAGAAAAACTCCCACTCTCCTCACACTCCAGACTCCCCAGCTTGAAGGTGATTGACTTGGGAATCCCATATCTTAACTTTATAGTGTTGCTATAATGTCTTTTATCTGGGTATTCTGAGGTATTCTCTCCTTATCATACTCTCCTTCATTCCCTTCCTCCCTGACACACACACACATACACACACTCTCTCTCTCATACACACACACTTACACGCACAGACACACACGCACATACACATGTGCACACACACACACATATGCACAAACAAGCAATGGGTCAGAGAAGGCCATGTGGAAAGCCATCATTACTCTCCAAAAGGAAGGACGCCCACACTTTTACAATGGACAGAAAAAAAACCTCTGTTTTGTGAAAAATGAATTTTCTATTAGGCCTGGAAAGAAACTAAAAAGCGTTTCTCCCTCTATCCAATGGGAACTTGTGTGTGTGCACACGCCCGTGTGACAGAAAGAGTGAGGGAGAGAGGGAGGGAGAGAAGAAGGGAGGGAAGAAGGGAGAGAGATTAAAGGGCAAATGCACTGTGGCAAGCTCATCCTCACTGAGCGAGGAGCAGGCAGCTGTGGTGCTGAGATAGGAGCTTGAAATGCTTCATGGTGCCAAGACTGTCATAAACGGCTCCTGGGGTCTGAAAAAACGACAGCAGGATTCAGCGTTCCTCTGACAACCACTCAGAAAATAGAATGTGAAGAAGAAGGAGGAAGGGAAGATGCGGGGCCAGCCATCAGAATGTTCCCTGTGGCTCCATGGATGCCTAGAAATGCTAGTCACTTCAAGGGCACAGGTGAGGGGAAGTTTGGACAGGTGGCCGCAGTGCTGCCAAGCTACATAGCCTGCTCTCCCAATGGTGAAAGTTCTTGCGTAAGTAGCGGGGAAGATAGTCCCCTAGTTGACATAGGCCCCCTTGTCCTAGACATACATTTTAATTTTCTCAGGTGATCACTTGCTTGATTGTCTGTGTAAAAGGTCAGCAATGCTTTTTTCTGTAAAGGTCTAGGTAGTAATAATTTAGGCTTGGCGGCCCATATGGTCTGTGTCACAGCTATTCAGCTCTGCTGTGGTGGTGTGAAAGCAGCCATATAAATACATAATAAAGGAGTGGGGCTGAGCTCCAAAGTAACTTTATGAGCACTGAAAAATTGCCTTTTATATAATTTTTACATGTCCCAAAATATTATTATTCTTTTGAATTCTTTCAACCATGTAAAAATGTAAAAATCATTCTCGGCTCATGAGCTGTATAATAAGAGGCCACAGGCTGGAACTGGTGCATGGGCCATGGTTGCCCAAACCCTGTGTCCAAACTATGGCATTGCACAGGCGGCAGGGATCTCTGACCCTCTCTGTCTTTTTTCTCTTTCCTTCTCTTCAGTTTCCCATTGTGCTGATTGGGAAACCAGGATCAAAAGCTCAGGGAAGTGAAAGATTTCTGACTTAACCCATTAGTGGCAGTGTTAGGAAAAAAACCCAAGTCTCAAGGAGCAGTTCTTATAGCCCAGACCAAGACTGAAGGCTGCTATTGTGATCGCAGAGGGCATGCCATCTTGTGGTACACTAGCTTCTTAGGGTTACACTGAATCTGATACTTACTTCTTTTTAAAATCTTTCTGTTTTATGATTCTTCAATGCATAATTTGTTAATTTGTGCCAGTTACTCTGCTTAACATAACTGGGATATAGAGATAAGCAAGGTTCAACCCTGCCCTCTAGGAACTAATTTCTTCAGGGTCTGATTTTGATAATCCAGACAAATCTACTTATGTGTAGTTTCGCCCTTAAAAATAAAATCCAGTACACTTATGTAAGTTATAATAATAATCAGAATTTGGAGGAAATCTGTTCTTGGAGCAAGAAGGCAAAAGAGAGTAAAAAGTAAATGTCAAAATCACCCTCTTACTGTGCGTTGAGTTTAAAACAACAAGACTATTATTGTAAATGAATACACAGAAATTTTGCTACCAAACGAGTACAATTTCTAATAGGAGATACGTCGATTTCTCTGATTCCAGGCATTTCTGAAAGTGTCCTTACTACCTACATTACTTCCTTCTGTAAAGCTCTACTGGTCAAGTCTTTACCTTTTGTGGTTGGATTTTTGCTTTTGGAAATTACAACCTGCTTTTCAAGTCACATTTTGTAAATTAGTTGAGGCGTCTTGCTGAGTGATAATTTTGAGTCAAAAACGTCATGAAAAGCACGCTATGAATGGTGAGTTGTCATGGCAAAGATCCCAATTGTTGGACTGAGGCAGAGAGGTAGAAAGAACACAGACTTTAAGGTCTGACAGATGTAAGTGTAGCTCCGATCTCCACCACGTATTAGATGTGTGCTATTAAAAGAGATATTATACCTCTTTGAGCGTCAGTTTTCCTATCTGTAAAAAGAAGATAGTAATCCTTTCTTTGCACTATTGTTGTAAGGATTAGAGATGACGTAAATTAAAATGTTTCCAGCGTGCTCCGTATTCAGCATACATTGGATACACTTATTTGGCCAGTTCACTGCAAAGGATAGTATACAGGAGTAAGAATTTTTTTTTTTCAAAATAGACTTTTTTTTGGGATTAAACTCTGAAGCAGTGTTAAATGAATGAATCAAGATCTTTTTCACTTCTGTTGTTGAAGTATGTGCCTTCTTACGTTTGGTAATGTTGGAGTTTTCCACAGAAGAAGTTGACACTTCACTTCTGAATCATACTAGAAATACCATGTTTCAATGTTAGTTACTATTTTCTTTTTTAAAAAGTGTCATTTGTCTGGCTTCCCTTGAAAGATCAGCTAAATGTCACATTATCCCTGCTTCTGCTCATCTTTCAGAATGCTCACCACAATAGTCATAACAATTTCTTCACGCTCAAGTTTATTTAAAAAATATTCTAAATTCAGTGTTACTGAATTTGTATTTGTTTAATAAAAATCAGGTTTATTTTTTCCATATAAAAATACAGATTCATTGTAAAACATCTAGAAAACAAAAAAAGTAGATCTAAAAAAAATCTTAGTCTAATCACACAAAGCTAGCCACAGTTAAATTACTGTTTCCATTTTGGTATATTTTATTTTAATCTTCTTACTATTTTTACTATCCTTCCTTGTATCTATAATGGTGGTAACATGATCTATATATGAATGTGTATATATTACATAAATATATGAAATATATGTGTGTCTTTTTAAAATGGTATCTGTTTATTGTTCGTTATATATATATAAACATGACGTATATATCTGATGATATGTGTGTGTGTGTATATATATATTTCCATGATAGAAGTTGAAAACTACTGAAAACTGTATAGAAGTTATGAGAAACTACCTCTAATCTCATTATATAGAAATAACTTTTTTCCCCATTGCTTCTCCACATTTTGGCTTAGATCAAATTTAGAAATAATTTTCTTAACTTTTTTTCCATTGTATTTTTAGAGTGTCTAGATATTGCTGCATATTATTATTATTTTTATGTATAGTTGTTACAGGAACACCCACCAAGATAATTGTTCTGGAAAAGAATTTGGTAACAAATATTTTCTGCCAGAAAGTGGTATATTAGCCTTTTCCAGTGAAAAAGATCACCACTGATGACCCAGGTTATTCAATATGGGTTTTAAAAGATAAATTCCTGGACATGAAAGCAGACATTGGGTTTATATCAACAGCTCAATCTTTTTTTAAAAAATAGACTTTAGTTTTAAAGCAATTTTAAGTTAATAGCAAAGTATAGTGGAAAGTACAGAGAGTTCCTACATGCCCCACCTCCCCAAATGCACAGCCTTCCCCACTGTCAGCATTGTTCACTAGAGAGGTACATTTGTTACAATGAATAAACCAACATTGACATGTTACTGTCAACCAAAGTCTATAATTTACATTAGGGTCCATTCTTGCTGTTGTACATTCAATGGGTTTTGACGAGTGTGTAATGGTATGTGTCTACAATTATAGTAACACACAGAGTAGTTTCATTGCCCTAAACATCCTCTATGCTCTGCCTTTTCATCCCCACCCCTACTTGCCAACCCCAGCAATCACTGAACATTTTACTGTCTCTATAGTTTTGCCTTTTCCAGAATGTCATATAGTTGGAGTCATATAGTAAGTGGTCTTTTCAGATTGGTTTCTTTAACTTAGTAATAGGTATTTCAGTTTCATGTATGTCTTTTAATGGTTTCACAGCTCGTTTTTTTTTTTCTTTTTTTCTGCAACAAAAGCCACGGTCAAAGCTTATTTGTTTTTATTACTGAATAATAGTCCATCGTACAGATGTACCAGTTTGTTTATCCATGCACTTACTGAAGGACATCTTGGTTGCTTCCAAGTTTTGGCAATTATGAACAAAGCTGTTATAAACATGTATGTGCAGGTTTCTGTGTGGACACAAGTTTTCAGTTCATTTGGGCAAATACTAGCAAGTGTGACTGCTGCATCATATGGTAAGAGCATGTTTGGCTTTGCAGGGAACTGCCAAACTATCTTCCAAAGTGGCTGTGTCATTTTGCATTCCCACTAGCAGTGAGTGAGAGTTCCTATTGCTCCACATCCTTGCCAGCAGTTGGCATTGTCAGTGTGATGGATTTTGGCTACTCTAATATGTATGTATTGGTATTCATTTTAATTTGCATTTCCTTAATTACATATGATGTGGAGCATCTTTTCATATGTTTATTTACCGTCTTTTTCTCTTCTTTGGTGAAGTGTTTGTTCAGGTCTTTTGCCCATTTTTTAATCATGTTCATTTTCTTATTGTTGAGTTCCTCGTATATTTTTGATAATAGTTCTTTATCAAATAGAAAAATATTGATAAAGATTTTAATCTAATATCAAATAGAAAAATATTTTCTTTTGCAATTATTTTTTCCCAGTCTGTTGCTTGTCTTCTGATTCTCTTGGCAGTGTCTTTTATAGAGTAGAAGTTTTTAATTTTAATGAAGTCCAGCTTATCAAATCCCATCTTTCATGGATTGTGCCTTTGATATTGTATTAGATCAAATTTAGATTTGCCTTAGATCAAATTTAGAAATAATTTTCTTAACTTTTTTTCCATTGTATTTTTAGAGTGTCTAGATATTGTGTCTAGGCAATAATAAAAAGTTATTGCCACACTCATGGTCATCTAGATTTTGCTCTACTATATCTTTAAGGAATTCTATGTATTTTCTGTTTGGATCTATGATCCAATTTGAGTTAATTTTTATAAAGGGCATAAATTTTGTATCTAGATTCACTTTTTTTTTTTTTTTTTGCATGTGGATGCCCCATTGCTCTAGTACCTTTGCTGAAAACACTATCTTTTCTCTATTGTATTTCCATTGCTCCTTTGTTAAAGTTCATTGAATATATCTGTGTGGGGTATACTACTGGGCTTTCTATTCTGTTACATTGATCTATTTGTTTGTTCTTTTACCACTACCATGCTATCCTGATTATTGTTACTTTATAGAAAGTATTGAAGTCAGGTAGTGTCAGTCCTCTGACTTTCTTCTTCTCTTTCATTATTGTATTGATTATTATGGATCTTTTGCCTCTGCACATAAACTTTAGAATCAGTTTGTCAGTACCCACAGAACAACTTGCTGAAGTTGCATTCAATTTACAGATCAAATTGGGAAGAACTGACATCTTGACAATATTGACTCTTCCTATTCATGAACATGGAACATCTCTCCATTTATTTAGTTCTTGTATTTCTTTCATTAGAGTTTTGTAGTTTTATTCATGTAGATCTTGTTCATTTTAAAAGGATTTATACCTAAGTTTTTCATTTTTTGCAATCTACCCATCTGATAAAGGTCTAGTATCCAGAATCTACAAGGAACTTAAACAAACTTACAAGAAAAAAACAAACAACCCTATTAAAAAGTGGGTGAAGGGTATGAACAGACAGTCAAAAGAAGACATTTATGGTGAAGCCCCATCTCTACTAAAAATTCAAAAATTAGCTGGGTGTGGTGGTGAGCGCCTGTGATCCCAGCTACTCGAGAGGCTGAGGCAGAAGAATAGCTTGAACCTGTGAAGCGGAGAGGTTGCAGTGAGCTGAGATCACCCCATTGCACTCCAACCTGGGCAACAAGAGCAAGACTCCATCTCAAAAAAAAAAAAGAAAAAGAAAAAAGAAAAGAAAAGACATTTATGTGGTCAAGAAACATGAAAAAAAGCTAATCATCACTGGTCATCACTGGTCATTAGAGAAATGCACCTCAAAACTACAATGAGATACACCTCAAAACTACACGCCAGTCAGAATGGTGATTATTAAAAAGTCAGAAAACAATAGATGTTGGCGAGGCTGTGGAGAAATCGAAATGCTTTTTTTTTTTTTAATTTAAGTTCTAGGATACATGTGCAGAATGTGCAGGTTTGTTACATAGGTATACATGTGACATGGTGGTTTGATGCACCCATCAATCTGTCATCTACATTAGGTATTTCTCCTAATTCTATCCCTCCTGTAGTCTGCCTAGCACCCCTAGACAGGCCCCGGTGTGTGATGTTCCCCTCCCTGTGTCCATGTATTCTCATTGTTCAACTCCCACTCATGAATGAGAACATGTGGTGTTTGGTTTTCTGTTCAAAATAGGAACACTTTTACACTGTTTATAGGAGTTCAACCATTGTGGAAGACAGTGTGGTGATTCCTCAAGGATCTAGAACCAGAAATACCATTTGACCCAGCAATCCCATTACTTGGTATATGCCCAAAGGATTATAAATCATTCTATAGAAACACATGCACACATATGTTTATTGCAGCACTATCTACAATAGCAAAGACTTGGAACCAACCCACATGCCCATCAATGATAGACTGGATAAAGAAAATGTGGCACATATACACCATAGACTACTATGCAGCCATAAAAAAGAATGAGATCATGTCCTTTGCAGAGACATGGATGAAGCTGGAAGCCATCATTATCAGCAAACTAACACAGAAACAGAAAACCAAACACTGCATGTTCTCAATCATAAGTGGGAGTTGAACAATGAGAACACATGACACAGGGAAAGGAACATACACACCATGGCCTGTCAAGGGTTGGGATAGAAAAGGGAGGGAGAGCCATCAGGACAAATACCTATTAAATGTGGGGCTTAGAACTTAGATGATAGGTTGATAGGTGCAGCAAACCACCATGGCACATGTATACCTAAGTAACAAACCTGCACTTTCTGCACATGTATCCTGGAACTCAAAGTAAAAAAATAAATAAATGAAAAAAGAAGCAAAGAGAGAAAGGGGGGAAAAAAAAAAAAAAAAACAAAAAAACAAATAGGATTTATCCGTTGCATACCTGGGGTAAATCTTGTTTGGTTGTGGTGTCAAACTCTTTATATATTGTATTTGATTCAATAATATTTTGTTGAAAAATTTTGCATCTATTTCATGAGAGATACTGGTCTTTAGTTTTCTTTTCGTGTAATGTCTTTGTCTGGTATTCATATTAGGATAATGCTGGCTGATTAGAATAAGTTAGGAAATATTCTCTCTGCTTCTAACTTCCGGGAGAGATTGTAGAGACTTGGTATAATTTCTTCCTTATATATTTGTATTCACCAAGATGTTTGGAACAGGAATGCTTTCAGCACAATTTCCCAACCTCATGAATGGTTCTTCTATTTTTACCAGACGTGCTTAAAAGAAGAGAACCATGCATTCTTTATTAGTTTGTTTTTTAAAATACATTTTTGAAAGAGCGGTTTTAGATTAAAAGTAAAATTGAGAGAAAGGTTCAGAGTTATCCCATATTACTACCTTCAGATTTTTTTCTTTCTTCCTATTTCTAAAAAATGAAAAAACAAAAGATGGTGTAGGTGTGATTCTTTTTATACTACTTTTGCTTGAAAGACAAATAACTCTCTTCATATACATACTTAACAAATTAGGAAATTTTTCTTCAATTCCTTCAACTGAATTTTTATATCTGTTTCAGTTGTTCTGATTAATACTTGAGGTTGTTCCTGATTGTTAAGTTGCAAATTTGTTCTCTGACCCTTTCACTGCAATTAATTAATCATTTTCAACATCAATTTCCTCTACATTTTAGGAGTTTCTCAAGTTTGTCCTCTAAACACAGATTCAATTTTGCATAACATGTAATCATTCTCTCTTATACTGTTATTATGCTATGAACATAATACTATTGCAATGTTTTTTCTTGCAGTATTACCTATTTGCATTTTTACCCACTCCTTTGGTCTTCTTAGACTTTCTGTTACTGTTTCATGAAGATTCTCCTCTTGCAACATATTCATTTCTGAAGTGTCTTTTCTAGTTTTTTTCCCTCCTCAGTGACATACTAGAATTACGAGTATAGTGGAATTGAAAATTAAATTCAAGTACTGCTCAGCATGAAAAAATGTTGCCTATTTATTTTCCACAGCAGATCTAATCTTTGTCATGGAACACCACCTCATGGGTTGAAGGGAGTATAGCAAACATAGATCTTTCTAATAAACAGCACCTCCATTTCTTCCAGTGTGGATGACTTGCTCTCTTTGGGGGAAATGCTCAGTCTTTTATATTCTCCTCCTGCCCTACATGTGTATCTTTGAGACTTTGGGGGACAGGAGACTGTGTATCTAGTTGTGCACTCTGGATCTGCAATGGTCTTTGCTATAGAGTGGTGGGTGGGTCCAGTCTGCTTCAACCTGGATTGGTGTCCACCGGGGAATCACAGGCCTTGATTGACCCTTTCAGGGGTGGCGCTCTGCTGTCCATGACTGAAGTTCTGTTCACTCGTCTTTGGTTTTGATGTCGCTACACACAGTGCCCTCTTTGTGCTGACTGAAAGCTCTGCTTATTCATTAGCCTTGTTGGCACTTCTTTTTTTGCTCCCTAGGTCACATGAGGGCTTCTGTGTGCCCTGCACTACTCTTGAGGAACATGACCTTGGTCTCATCCCTCTCAATAGGTCTAATCTGTTTTTTAGTGACATGTTGCTCTGATGACTAGCTGAATGTGAGTCTTTCAAATGAAGACTTAGAATCTTCCAGTCTGTGACTGAGAAAGTGAGGAAAAAAGTCCCACAATTCTGGAGTCCCCCAGTTTATTTAGTTGTTACCATCACACCCTCCTCTAGGATTTTGTCCTAGCCAGGGAATGAGATGAAACTATCTGCTAGTGTGCTTACCCTGTTTCTTCTCTCCTCAAATGCTCCATCTTTCTGTCCTATACCTTCTTCACTTCCTCTCTAGGCAACTTGAATTTCTCCGTATTATGTATTGAGTTCCCTAGTTTCCTCTTTCAGTAAACTCTATGAGCTTGAGCTCAAGACTTGAATGAGTGCAGATTTCATCTGTACTTTGCATTTAAATTGATTAGCAAAAAGCATTTCTGTTTTGTTTTTTAATTTTTAAATTTCAAAATTCCTTTCATTCTCGATAAAGACTTTTCAATAAAAGTCCAGTTTGTTCTAAATAATTTCTGGCTACACTAATCCCAAGAGAATGAATGCTATAGGTGAGAAGCAACATGGTAACCAGATTTATGCCATTTAAAAACACACCTGAAAATATTTATAAAGCATTCTCCTTATATGGTCCATTCCCAAATATATTTGGTCACTGGACATTTATTGACATCCTCGGGGATGCTAATATTCTGTTGAAAGCAGTTTGGAATTGATTTAAAAAAAAGGTTGAAAGTGTTGGTTGTGAAACCAGTGGATAAGGTATGATGGCTCGGAGGGGAGACTGGCAGGATCCCCTGGGTTGGTGTGACTCGTACATTGTAAAGTTAAAAGTCTATTCAAGATCTTTAATAAGATCACTTACAAGTTCTTTTCTTTTCCTCAATGTATTCACACAGCACTTATCACCCCAGTGACTCAACTATCTCAGGAGCATGTAGCTAGAACACAAAAGGAGCTGAAGGATGGGAGGAACACACTCCCCTAACTTCCTGACTTCCTCAGAAACAGTTTATCAGCCAGACTTTAGCTTGATTTCTCAGACTTAACAATCATAAAATGAGTAATTATTTTTACATCTCAGTTATTTTATCTCAGTGGTTAGACTGGTAATAGTAAAATCTATTGCTCAGCTGGTTAGGACATAACATGCAATTTGTCTGAAAGAGTCATGGTGTTGATTTAATTCAGGCACCACATTTATTGTACCTTCTCTAATAAGTGTTTGTTTCTTAATAGTAAGATACGTTCCTGTCTATCTCCCAGCCTCTCTCCCATCTGTAGCTGCCCGGCATCTCCTAGTGATGGTTTCCTCATCTACTTGATATGGACAATTGGGTTGATAGCACGTGAACTCACCTTAAATCCTGTTTCTGACAAGTCTTCAAAATCTATTCTCTTAGCTTGCTTCAGAGCCTCAAAGAGGGCCTCCCAATTCCAGAATACTGTTCTTGCTCCTGGAGCTCTGTGGAATGATTGATTTGGCTGAAAGTAACATAAAAATATGACACAACAGTTCATTGACACTACATAAAAATGTACTTTTTTTCAGGTATAAACTAAGTTTGGCATTAAATGGTCCACCCATATGGCAGCTTTGCCCCCAAGTCTTCAAGAGATTCAGACTCTTCTAGCTCACCACTCTACCCTCCCTAGATATAACTTGCATTTTTTGGTCTTCAGCAGTTTCTTCATTTCAGGCTGCAGTAGGAAGGAAAGGAAAATAAGAAGATGGGGTCCGGTCCACATCCCAGCAGTACTCTCAAGGAAGGATCCAAGATGCTGTCACATGGCTTCCCCAAAATCCCATTGGCCAGAAATTAGTCACATGGGCCCTAAGCTATGAGGAAGTCATGTGCCCAAGTAAAAATTCTCTTTTTATGGAAGAGGGAAGAAATGATTTTGGGGGGAATCCAGCAGCCCCTGCTGCAGCCAAGAAATTAGCTTTCCTGTGTGACTTACAATCTACTTTAAAACTAGCTCTAAAACAGTTTATTTTTAATTTTTGTGGTATATCGTAGGTGTATAAATTTATGGGGTACATGAGATATTTTGATACAGGCAGTCAGTGAGTAATAATCACATCATGAAAAATAGGGTAATCATTCCCTCAAATATTTATCCTTTGTGTTACAATTCAATTATACTATTTTAGTTATTTTAAAATGTACAATTAAATTGTTATTGACAATGGTCACTCTGTTGTACTATCGAACACCAGGTATTATTCATTCTTTCTAATTGTTTTTTTACACCCATTAATAATCCCCACCTCTCCCGAACCCCTCATACTATCTACCCTTCCCAAACTCTGATAACCTTTCTTCTACTCTCTACCTCCATGAGTTCAATTGTTTTGGTTTTTAGATCCCACAAATAACTGAGAACATGCAATGTTTGTCTTTCTGTGCCTGGCTTGATTCACTTAACATAATGATCTCCAGTTTCACCCCTGCTGTTGCAAATGACAGGATCTCCTTCATTTTTATTGCTGAATAATACTCCATTATGCCTAAGTATCATCTGTTCTTTATTTATCTGTTGATGGACACTTAGGTTGTTTCCAAATCTTGGTCATTGTCAACAGTTCTGCAACAAACATGGGACTGCAGATATCTCTTCAATATACTTATTTCCTTTCTTTGTGTATTTACCCAGCAGTGGGATTGCTGGATCACATGGCAGTTCTGTTTTTAGTTTTGGAGGAACTTCCAAACTGTTCTCCATAGTGATTGTACTAATTTACATTCCCACCAACAGTGTATGAGGATTCCCTTTTCTTCACATCCTCGCTAGCATTTGTTATTGCCTGTCTTTTCGATAAAAGTAATTTAAACTGGGGCGAGATGATATCTCATTGTGGTTTTGATTTGCATTTCTATGATAATCAGTGATATTGAGTACCTTTTGATTATCACTGCTTGCCATTTGTATGTCTTCTTTTGAGAAATGTCTATTCAGATCTTTTGCCCATTTTAAAATTGGATTATTAGATATTTTCCTATGAAGTTGTTGGAGCTCCTTATGTGTTCTGGCTATTAATCCATTGTCAGATGGATAGTTTGCAAATATTTTCTCCCATTCTGTGGGTTGTCTCTTCACTTTGTTGATTGTTTCCTTTGCTGTGGAAAAGCATTTTAATTTGAGGTGATACCATTTGTCCAGTTTTGCTTTGGTTGCCTGTACTTGTGGGGTATTACTCAGGAAATCTTTGTCCAGTCCAATGTCCTGGAGAGTTTCCTCAATGTTTTCTTGTAGTAGTTTCATAATTTGAAGTCTTAGAGTTAAGTCTTTAATCCATTTGATTTGATTTTAGTATATGATGAGAGATAGGGGTCTAGTTTCATTCTTTTGCTTATTGATATTCAGTTTCTCCAGCGCCATTTATTGAAGACACTGTCTTTTTTGCATGTTCTTGGCACCTTTGTTGAAAGAGTTCACTGTAGGTGTGTGGATATCTTTCTGGATTCTCTATGCTGTTCCATTGGTCTATCTGTTTTTATGCCAGCACTACGCTGTTTTGTTTACTTTAGTTCTGTAATATAATTTGAAGTTAAGTAATGTGATTCCTCCAGTTTTGTCCTTTTTGCTTAGGATAACTTTGGCTATTCTGTGTCTTTTTTGCAGTTCCATATAAATTCTGGGGTTGTTTTTTTAAATTTCTATTAAGAATGTCATTGGTATTTTGATAGGGATTTCAATGAATCTGTAGATTGCTTTGGGTTGCATGAACATTTTAATAATATTGATTCTTCCAATCAATGAACATGGAATATCTTTCCATTTGTGTGTGTGTGTCTGTCCTCTTCAACTTTTTTCATCAGTGTTTTACTGTTTTCGTTGTAGAGATCTTTCACTTTTTTGGTTATTTTCCAGATATTTAATTTTATCTGTGGCTACTATAAATTGGATTACTTTTTTATTTCCTTTTCAGATTGTTTGTTGTTGGCGTGTAGAAATGCTACTGATTTTTGTATGTTGATTTTGTATCCTGCAACTTTACTGAATTTGTTTGTCAGCTCTTTTTTTCTTTTTTTTGTAATGGAGTCTTGCTCTGTCACTCAGGCTGGAGTGCAGTGGTGCGATCTCAGCTCTTTGCAACTTCCACCTCCCAGGCTCAAGTGATTCTTACCTCAGCCTTCCAGGTAGCTAGGACTACAGGCATGGGCCACCACACCCAACTAATCTTTGTATTTTTAGTAGCGACAGGGTTTGCCATGTTGGTCAGGCTGGTCTCAATCTCCTGGCCTCATGCAATCTGCCTGCCTTGACCTCCCAAAGTGCTGGGATTACAGGCGTGAGCTACTATGCCGGAATGTTTATCAAGTCTAATAGTTTTTTTTTTTTTTTCTGGAATTTTTAGGTTATCCCAAATATAAGATTATATCCCCTGCAAACTAGGATTTCACTTCTTCCTTTCCAATTTGGATACCTTTTATTTCTTTCTCTTGTTTAATCATTCAAGCTAGGACTTTCAATACCATGATACCATGTTGAATAACAGTGGTGAAAATAGTCTTTCCTGTCTTCTTCCAGATCTTAGAAGAAAGGCATTCAGCAGGTTTTTCCTTATTCAGTGTGATACTGACTGTGGGTATGCCACATATGGCTTTTATTGTGTTGAGGTATGTTCCATCTATATCCAGTTTTTTGAGGGTTTTTATCATGAAGGGATGTTGAATTTTATCAAATGTTTTTCAGCATCCATTGAAATGATCATGTGGTTGTTAGCCTTTATGTTGCTGATTTATAAGCTATCACATTGATTGATTTGTGTATCCTGAACCACTCTTGCATCCCTGGGATAAATTCCATTTGGTCATGATGAACGATCTTTCTAATGTGTTGTTAAATTTGATTTGCTAGTATTTTGTTTGGTATTTTTGCATCAATATGTATCATGAATATTGGCCTGTAGTTTTTTATTTATTTATTTTTATTTTTTATTTTTTTCTGATGTGTCTTTGTCTGGTTTTGGTATCAGGGTAATACTGGCCTCACAGAATAAGTTTGGAAGTATTCTTTCTCTTTCTGTTTTTTGGAATAGTTTGAGTAGGATTGGTATTAGTTCTTTAAATGTTTGGTAGAATTCAGCAATGAAGCTATTAGATCCTGAGCTTTTTGTTACTGGGAGAATTTTCACTATGGCTTCAATCTTCTTACATGTTACTGGTTTATTTAGGTTTTGGATTTCCTCATGGTTCAATTTAGGTAGGTTGTATGTGTCTAGGAATTTGTCTATTGCCTCTAGATTTTCCAATTTATTGGCATATAGTTGCTCATAGTAGCCGCTGATGTTCCTTTGAATTTTTTTCATATCAGCTGTAATGTATCCTTTTTCACCTTTAATTTTGTTTATTTGGGTCTTCTCTCCTTTTTTGTTAGACTGGCTAAAAATTTGTCAATTTTGTTTATCTTCTCAAAAAAACCAATTTTTTGTTTCTTTGATCTTTTGTATTGTTTTCTTTATTTCAAATTCATTTATTTCTGTTCTGATCTTTATTTCTCTTGTTCTACTGATTTTGGGTTTGGTTTGCTCTTTCCTTTCTAGTTCTTTAAGGTTATTGTTAGGTTATTTGTTTGAACTTTTTTTTTTCTTTTTTGATGTAGGCACGTATGGCTATAAATTTTCCTCTTAGTGTTGCTTTATTTGTACCCCATGGGTTTTACTATGTTGTGTTTTCAATATTTGTTTAAAAACCATTTTTTATAAAGACAGCATCCCTAAGCAGGTTTCTGGCCTGACTTGAAAAGTAATTATTTTCTTGGGTATGAGTTTTTTTTTTTTTTGTTTCTTTGTTCTTGAAAGCTATATTAGCATTTAGAAAGTTATATTAATTTTGTTATGTTCTCTTCTAAGCTGCCTATTTTACCATTTGACAAATGACATTATTCTGTGTAAGAAATATTCTAACACCAATCTTGGAAGCCTTTCACAGAATAACAGTAACCACTCTCCATTGGAAAGTGAACTGAAATATTTAGGTCTGAAGTAATGCTCTTGGACTATGCTAGAGGCCGGAAGAAGCAAATAGACCTGGGGGAATTCAGGACAGGTGTTTGGGTTGGTGACTCTTGCTGCTCTCACTCCACAGCTCTGCTATGATGCTCTCTAACAAATAGGAACCCAAGTGGACAAATAGGAACCCCAGTGTCCCACTCAGTGGACAAAGATCAAAATGAAAATCATAGAGCAGGATTCACCCCCCAAGCTCCTTTATTGCTTCTAAGCTGCTAATAGTAGGAAAAAGTTTGCTGGAGGCAAAAACTCCACTGTTTATTTGCTGCTGCCATTTGGGTCTATTGTAGAGCCAGATCAGAATAAGTGGAATTTTCTTTACTTGATAAAATTTTATTGAGGGCTCATCATGTGACAGACACTGCCCTGAAATTTCAAAAACAACAGTGAAGAAATTTACCAGTCATTTGACATTTTGATGCTGACCCAATCTCTGATGAGAAACTACATTTCTCAGGCTTCCTTGCCAACTGGCTCCTAGTTATGTTCAGCCAATGGGAGGAAATCAATGGTGGATGGAGTGGAGAAGTCTGAGGATTTCTCATTCATCCCTTCCAACTCTGCCCCTGGGCCTTAGGTGGTATCTCCATCAGGGACTGTGTTTCCTTAGTGGTTTCAGATCTTCTGGAAACCATCACTCCAAGGCCTCAGGCAGCCTCACCATGGTTTCACTTACTTCCAGGGGACCCCAGCTTCATGTCCCTGGTAATACCACTCTCCAGACCTAGGGATAGTAGTTTCTGGATCATCATTTGTTTTTTGCTTTTTCATTGTTATCATTTAACACCTTTATATTGGTTCCCATTATTAAATGTTGCATGGACCTCTGGCAAGCTTTAATAGGAGAATCCCATGCAGATTCTTAGGGTTTTACACCTACCCTCTGTTGATAACTATTCTTATTCAGGGATACAATCCCAGGCAGAGACAAGATGTTTGTCCCTTTAAAACGAAATGACTGAAATGACTATAAGACTTGACCTGTCAGTTGCAAACTGGATATTATCTAGTCTACAAAGCTATGGGTTTGCCTATATGTAACAATGCTGTATCATTAAATGGAAATGGTAAATGTGAGATTAGGTTCTAAGAGTTTCAAAAGACACAGGTGAGGTGTATGAGTGACTCAGATCTCCAGGGCTTCTACTTTTGTAGCTTTGTCATCTGTCCTTCAAGCTACTCCTATGCCTAATGGAGAGTTTCCTATGGCTAGCTGATGGAGGAAGAATGAACTTGGATCTGAGAAATCAATTTGTGTGTGTGACAGGCTGGCAACAGCAGGAAGTGGATTGCTTGTGTCTTACTGCTCCATTCAGGGGTGATAAGGGGACTTCTGCAACTAGGTAGAACTTCTGGCAATATATCTGGCTACCTCCTTCATAAGAAAGGAGATATAACCATAAGTATGTATCTACACTGATTCATGGTAGTGGCTTAATATTTGGCTGGTTAGTCAGGGTCTGTGAATGAATCATACTGAAATATTGGTGACAAGAAAGCCTGGAGAAGACAAATGTGGATGGACTTCATGGAGAGGGCACAGTGTGTGAATAGCATTTCCTCACGAATATGGGAACCATAGGGCACCCACTGAAGTGGAGACCTTCAATAATCAGGAGAACAAGATGGCCTATTCTGTAGACAGCAGCCAGCTTCTTCCCAAATGACCTCAAAGCCTGCATAATGGTCTCATGTACAAAGGGACCATACCAGTAGTGATAAAGGTCACCTATAACCTCAACTAAGTGGACTTCTCCTCACGAAGGCTGATCTGGCTACTGGCCCTGCTGCGTGTCTAAGCTGCCAGCCATAGGATTTGTGCTGTGCAATATAATAGCGGGTTGATTACATTGAACTCCTTCCATACAAAGGGGCAGAGATGTATCCTTCCTGAAATAAGCTCTTATTCTGAAAATTAATTTGTCTTCCCTGCTCCCAGAGTTTCTGTCAAATGCCATATTCACCATCGTGGTATCCCATTTAATCTTGCTACTGGTTGCAGAATTCATTTTATAGTGGGATCAGTTGACATGAGACTCAGCATAAATTTCAGTGTCTTGCTACATGACACTGCTGTCCTATGGGATAAAGTACATGCTTCGAAAATCAATAGAGGTAAGTTGTTCTTTTTTCTTTTTAGTCAGAAATGATGGGTCTGGGAATACAGGGTGGAAGTGGAAGTTATTATCACTATTAAGTTTAACAACCCACTTCCAATATTTTTTTTCATCCTGTATGAGCAACTGCTGTTTGGAGGTCTTCATTCCCCAAAGAGGCATGCTTCTACCAGGGGCACATAATAATGGTGTTCTATCAAACTGGAAGCTGAGAATGTCACCTGGATATTTTTGAGTTCCTTGTGCTCTGCACTAAGCAGAGAAGAGATTCCAGAACTTACCCAGGAAATCCTGGATTGCTGCTATGTGATGTTGGCAAGGAGGACTATGTTTGGGACTCAGGAAATTCATGGAGGTGTTTCTTAATACTACCATATTCGGCTTTAAAATTAATAGAAGTCTAGAGCAACCTTATAAAGGGAAGACCACTAAGAACTCAGGTCTAATAGAAGTGAATCTTTGGGTTACTCCACCAGAAAAAGAACTTTAACCATATTCTGTATATGTCATATGTACACATAAACACACACATATATGCATGTATACCAATTATTTCTTTTTCTGTGTTTCTGCTTGTACTATTTTTTATATGAAAAGGTGGTATCGCTTCACTTTATGATTTATTTTCTGGGTTACAGAATGTCAAATGACTGAAGTAAAAGAGGAAGTAACATTGCTCAGGGATGGAGATTTGTGGCTTCTCTCTTTGGAAAGATGGTGAGTTTGATTTAGATTCCACATATAAATGAGACCATGCAGTATTTGTCTATGTCTGGCTGATTTCACTTAGCATAATGTCCTCTAATTTCATCCATCTTGTTGCAAATGACAGGATTTCCATCTTTTTGTTTTAAGGCTGAATGCTATTCTATTGTGGATATATACTACACTTCCTTATCCATTCGTCTGTTGATGGACACTTAGATTGTTTCCATATCTTGGCTATTGTGAATAATGCTGCAATGAACAAGAGAGTGCAGATATCTCTTGGAGACACTGATTTCCTTTCTTTGTATATATTCCCAGAAGTGGATTGCTGGATCATATGTTAGTTTTATTTTTAACTTTTTAAGGAACCTCTGTACTGTTTTCCATAATTGCTGTAGCAATTTACATATCACCAACAGTGTACAAGTGTTCCCTTTTGCCACATGCTTGCTAACATTTATCTTTTTTCTTTTGATAATAAACATTCTAGCAGGCGTGATGATACTTTTACTGTAGTTTTGGTTATATTTCCATGATGATTCATAATGTTGAGAAATTTTTCCATATACCTGTTAGACATTTTTACATCTCCTTTTGAGAAAAGGCTACTTAAGATTTTATTTTTTTTGCCCATTTTAAAATTAGGTAATTTTTTTGTTGCTATTGAGTTGTTTGAATTCCTTATATATTTTTGATATTAACCCCTTATCAGAGGTATGGTTTGCAGATATGTTCTCCCATCCTGTAGTGAAGACTGTTGAGTATTTCCTTTGTGGGTTTTTAGTTTGCAGCAATCCCATTTATCTATTTTTTGTTGTTGTTTGTGCTTTGGGGTCGTATAAACAATCATTGGCAAGGTTAATATCAAGAAGGTTTTTCCCCTGTTTTCTTCTACTAATTTTACAATTTCAGGTCTTACATTTAAGTGTTTAATTCGTTTTGAGTTGATTTGTGTGTATATGGTGTGAGATAAGGATGCAGTGTTATTCTTCTGCATGTGGATATACACATTTCTTAACACCAATTGTTAATGAGACCATCCTTTCCTCATTGTGTATTATTCGCAACATTGTTGAAAATGAATTGATTGTAAGTTTATTTCTGGGCTCTCTATTATGTTCCGTTGGTCTATGTATTTGTTTTTGTGCCAGTACTATACCATTTTGGTTACTATAGCTTGGTAGTATATTTTGAAATGAGGTAGTGTGAGGCCTCCAGCTTTGTTCTTTTTGCTCAAGATTGCTTTGGCTATTTGAATCTTTTGTGGGTCCAGAAGAATTTTAGGATAGATTTTTTCTATTTCTGTGAAAAATGTTATTGGAATTTTGATTGAATTTGTAGATCAGTTTGAGTAGTATGGAGATTTTAACAATATTAATTCTTCCCATCCATATACACAGGATATCTTTTCACTTATTTTTGTCTTTTTCAACCTCTTTTATCAATGTCCTATAGTTTTCAATGTACAGATCTTTCCCTCTTTGGTTAATTTTAATCATAAGTATTTTTTGATGTTATTCTAAATGAAATTGTTTCCTTGATTTCCTTTTTGTTTAGCTAGTTGTTAGTGTTTAAAAATGCAACAGATTTTTTATGTTAATTTTGTATATTGCCAGGTTACTGAATTTGTTTGTTAGTTCTAACAGATTTTTTTGGCAGTCTTTAGGATTTCCTATATATAAGGTTATTTTATATGCAAACAAAGATGATTTTAATTATTTCCTTCTTATTTGGATGCCTTTCATTTCTTTTTATTGACGAATTGCTCCGTCTAGGACTTCCAGTACTATATCAAATGTAAGTGATGAGAATGGATATCTTTGTCTTAGTCCTGATCTTAGAGAAAAAGCTTTCAACTTTTTACCATTGAATAGGATATAAGCTCTGAATTTGTCATATATGCTTTTTTTTAATGTTGAGGTATATTTATTCCATACCTAATTTGTTGAGAATTTTTAACACAAAAGGATGTTGAAGTTTTTCAAATGCTTTTTCTGCATCTTTTGAGATGATCATGATTTTTATCTTTCATTCTGTTAATGTGATATAAGATAATCATATAACTTTTATCCTTCATTCAGTTCATGCGTTATGTCACATTGATTGATTTATATATGTTGAAACATCCTTGCATCCCAGGAATAAATCTCACTTGATCAACTTGATCGTGGTGAATGATTCTTTTAATGTGTTATTGAATTCAATTTTTGAGTATTTTGTTTAAGATTTTTGCATCTACATTCATCAGAGGAATTGGTCTATAACTTTCTTTGCTTATAGTGTCCTTATCTGGCTTTGGTATCAGTATAATGTTGGTCTTGTAAAATGAGTTTGGAAATATTCTCTCCTCTTCAGTTTTGTGGAAGAATTTGAGAAGAATTGCTGTTAATTCTTTACATTTTTGGTAGAATCCACCAGTGAAGCCATCAGGTCCTGGACTTTTCTTTGTTGAGAGGTTTTGATTTATTAATTCAATCTCCTTACTCATGATTGGTCTATTCAGGTTTTTTTTTTTTTTTCTAGACTGGGTCTCAGGATTATTGCTCAGGCTGGAGTGTAGCAGTGCAGTTGTGGCTCACTGAAGCCTTGCCATCCAGGGCTCAGGTGATTCTCCCACCTCAGCCTCCTGAGTAGCTGGGACTACAGGTGTGCACCACTACATCCAACTTTTTTTTTTTTTTTTTTAATTTTTAGTAGAGACAGGGTTTTTCCATGCTGCCCAGATTAGTCTCAAACTCCTGAAGTCAAGCTATCCACCCACCTCGGCCCTCCAAAGTGCTGAGATTACAGACATGAGCCACCGCGCCCAGTCTCTATTTCTTCTTTGTTGAGTCTTTGTAGGTTGTATGCTTCTAGGAATTTATACATTTCCTCTAGGTCATCCAATTTATTGGTATATAATTGTTCACAGTAGTCCCTTATAATCTTATGTATTTTTGTGGTATCAATTGGAATGTCTCCTTTTTCATTTCTGTTACCTAGTTGAGTCTTCTTTCTGTTTTTTTTTTTGTGTGTTTGTCTGTTTTTTAGTCTAGCTAAAGATGTGTCAGTTTTGCTTATCTTTTCAAGAAACTAGCTCTTAAGTTTTGTTGCTATTTTCTATTGTTTTTTAAAAATCTCTGCTTTATTTTTGCTCTGATCTTTATTGTTTCCTTCCTTCTGCTGACTTTGGGCTTAGTTTATTCATCTGTTTTTAGTTCCTGATGTATAAAGTTAGGTTGTTTATTTGAGATTATTTTTTTCTTAATGTAGGTGTTTATTGCTATAATGTTTCCTCTTAGAATTGCTTTTGCTGTGTCCCATAAATTTTGGTATGTTGTTTCCATTTTCATTTGTCTTAAGATTTTTTCTGATTCTTTTTGATTTCTTCTTTGACCCATTGGTTCTTCAGGAGTGTGTGTTTAATTTTTCACATATTTGCAAATTATTCAGTTGTTCCCTGTTACTAATTTCTATTTTCATCAGAAAAGGCACTTGACATGATTTTAATCTTCTTACATTTTCTGAGACTTGTTTTGTGGCTTAACTTGATTTATGCTGAAGAATATTTCATGTGAACTTGAAAAAATGCATATTCTGTTGCTTTTGGGTGGAATGTCATACTCAAGGGTGAAAAGTTCAAAGCTTTCCTCTAAAGTCAGGAGTAAGACAAGGATGCCAATTTTGTCACTTCTATTCAACATAGTACTAAAAGTGATAGTCCAAGCAACTAGTAGAGAAAAAGAAATAAAGGCATCCACATAAAAAAATTAAAATTATCTTTATTTGCATATAACATGATCTTATACATAAAAAATTGTAAAGACTCCACCAAAAAACTTTTAGAACTAATAAACAAATTTAGTAAATTTGCAGGATACATATGTCTATTAGGTTCATTTGATATATAGTGTCATTCAGGTCAGCTGTTTCCTCATTGATTTTCTATCTGTATCATCTATCTATCGTTAAAAGTGGGATGTTGAAGTCCCCTACTATTATTATCTTACTGTCTATTTCTCCTTTTAGTTCTGCTAATATTTGCTTTATATGCTTAGGTGCTTCAGTGTTGGGTATGTATATATTTACAATTGTTAAATTCTCCTGATGAATTGACCCCTTTATAATCACTTCTGTGTCTCTTGTGACAATTTTTGATTTAAAGTCTATCTGTATAACATAACTGCTCTTGTTCTCTTTTCGTTACCATTTGCATAGAATCTTTTCTCAGCCCTTTACTTTCAGCCTTTGTGTGTCCTTAGAGCTAAAGTGAGTCTCTTATAGGTAGCATATAGTTGGATCTTATTGTTTTTAAATTCATTCAGCCATTCTATGTCTTTTGATTGGATAATATAACACATTTATGGTCAAAGTACACTGTTTCAATTTTGTTGATTGTTTTCTTACTATTTTGTAGTTTCTTTGTCCTGTTATTCCTCTCTTGCTGGTCTTCCTTTGTGATTTGATAAATTTTTTGTAATGGTATGCTTTGAGTTATTTCTCTTTATCTTTTGTGTTTCTACTACAGGCTTTTTCCTTTGTGCTTACCATAAAGGTTACATAAAACATCTTATAGTTATAACAATCTCTTTTAAACTCATAACAACTTAACTTCAACTACATATAAAAAATCTACATGTTAACTTTTCCTCCTTCCACATTTATGTTATTGAGGTCACAATTTACATCTCTTTATATAGTGTATTCATTAACAAACTATTGTAGCTATAGTTTTTTTGTGACTTTGTCTTTTAGTTTTTATACTAGATTTAGAAGGGATTTATATACTACCATTACCATATCAGAGTGTTATGAATTTGAGTATATTCTTATCTTTACAGTGAGTATTATACTTTTATATGCTTTCATGTCGTTTGTCAGAATCCTTTTGTTTCAACTTTAAGAACTCTCTTTAACATTTCTCATAAAGCAAGTCTAGTGTTAACAAACCACATCAGCTTTTGTTTGTCTGAGAAAGTCCTTATCTCTCCTTCATTTCTGAAGGACAGCTTTGCTGGGTATTCATTTTTTTTTCACTATTTTAATATATATGATTCCAATTTCTCCTGGATGCAAGGTTTCAGCTGCAAAATCCACTGATAATCTTATGAGGACTTTCCTTTTATGTGATGAGTAACTTTTCTCTTAGTGCTTTCAAAATTCTTTGTCTTTGGGTTTTGAGAATTTGATTATATAATGTATCTTGGCAAAAATTATATTATGTTTACTTTATTTAGGGTTTTTGGGCTTCATGGATCTGTATGTGTCTTTCCCTCCTTAGATTTGAAAAGTTTTATACTCATTATAGAAGTTCCTTGCTCTGCTCCTTCTGGAACTTCTATAATGAGTATATTGCTTTGCATAATAGTGTACCATAATTTCCATATTATTTCTTCAATTTTTAAGTTTTTTCCTTATTATTTCTCTGAGTACTTTTGAGTGACTTCTCATTGAGTTCATTGATTCTACCTTCTGATTGGTTGAGTCTGAAGTTGAAGCTCTACGTGGAATTTTTAAGTTCGTCCATTGTGTTCTTCAGCTCCAGAATTTCTATTCTTTTTAATGGTTCTTATATTTTTGTTGAATTTTTAATTTTGTTTATGTATTACTTTTCTGGCTTCATGTAGTTGTCTACCTGTATTCTCTTATAGCTCACTGAAATTTTTTGAGATGATTATTTTGAATTATTTATTAGGCAGTTCATACATCTCTATTTTTTAGGATTGATTACTGGTGCTTAATTTTGTTCCTTTGATAGGGTCATGTTTCTCTGATTATTTGTGGTGCTTATAGCCTCGTACTGGTGCCTGTACATTTGAAGAAGGAGTCACCTTTTTCATTCTTGACAGACTGATTTTGGCAGGGAAAACCCTTTACCAGTCAGCACTTCCAGAGATTCAGGGTTCATGTGTGAGCTTGCTGCTGAAGTCCTTGTGCATGTTGATCTGGTACCTAGGTCCACGGGGTCTGACCTGTTACCTGAGTCTGTGGGGTTGTGCCTATAGAGCTTGGGTCCATGGGTATAGGCCTGGGTTCTGGGTCCATGAAGTCTGGTATGGCACTGGGAACTCTTGAGGTGGGCCTGATGACTGGGTCCATGGGAGCAGGCCTGGAAGCTGAGTCTGTGTGGGTGGCTCTGGGAGCTGGGTCCATGAGGGCCAGCCTGGCATTGGGGTTTGCCTGGGGCCTGGCTGGGGCTGCAGGGACCAGCCAGGTGCTGCAATGAGTTTGGATCCTGGGCTGCAGGGGGTGGCCGGTACTCAGTTGGGCCTGGAGACTGGAGCCATGGATACTGACTTCATGCTAGGGTTCACTGTGGTGGGCCTGGTGCTGAGTCCATGAAGACAGGCCCAGAGCCTGAGTCTATAGTGACCAGTGTGGAGCCTGTGGCAGCCATAGATGGCCTGGTTCTGGGGAAGGCCTGGAGCCTATGTTCATAGGAGCCATGGAGGTTGGAGCCGTTGGGTCTTAGAGACATAGTGGACAGCCTGGAGCTTGGGTTTACGGGGACTGTCCTGTAGCCTATGGCTATAGGAACCTGCCTGGGTGCTGAGTTCACTGAATTGTGCCTGGCATTAGAGTCCATGAAGTCAGGTGTTAACTTTACTGTCCTTCCCCCACACATAAAGTATCTCTTTCCATGTTGCACTGCCCAGGTTTGGGGGCAGGGTAATGCAGATAATAGGAAACTTTCTTTTCTATTCTCTTTAATGCACCTTTTCTTATTTCTCTGCTCCACAAAGGTGCTGTAACCTCTCATCTGGATTCCTTGTCTCTTATGAAGATATTTTCATTCACAGATGGTTGTTCAAATTGATGTTTCTGTGAAGGGATAAATACCGAAAACTTCTATGTTGCCATTTTGCTCATGTCATTCTCCTCTGTTAACTTAAAAATATTTTTTGCTGCACTTCTTGAATAACACATTGTTGAAAATTATCAGACTCTTGGCTTGGTTGTTGAAGTTCCTCCTTTAGAGCAAGTTCCTCTTATGTTCTCTGTAGATACGCTATAGTTGTAAAATGTTTGTAGAGATAATATTTTGTGTGTAGAATTATGGACAAATTAAACACAAATGTTTAGTGGGCAGTATTAGTAAGAAGATCTATTGCATTAGAAAAGGGAGAAGTATCAAGTTTATTTAGGAGAAATAAAATGAGTTGAGAAAATTTAAGGGAAAATGTATAGTCCAATGAGACCTTGTGGAGAAAAACAAAATAAGAAGAAAGACATGGAAGAATATTTACATTCTTGAAACAACAAGAGTGAGGAAAGCCAAGAGCACAGTTGGAGTTGTATCAGATCAAGCAGAAGTTCCGCTGGAGCCTGAACTGAGAATGTGCCATTTCTAGTTACCTTGATAACAGCCCCACTTTCTGTTAATAATACTCTAATGAGAAAAATCTTGCAAAAATAGTCAGAAAAGGCAGAGTCAAATGTGGTTCAATGTGTTCCACCTTAGTAGAAAGTCTCAGGAGGAGTTTGGGGAGGATGGTGCTGCAGGCAATGGATGAGATAATGATGAGAAAATTTTCAGCTCTGTATAAAAAGGCAAGTGAAATACATGCTTGTGAATTTCTGGGTGCTTTGCCATGTTGTATTTCCCGATAAATTTTATCCCAGTTAATATGAAGAATAAACTCTGATTATTATGGTTATCAGTTGCTGGGTGTCTATTATTTTTCAGAAACTGTTTCAGGAACTTTATATAAATCATTTAATTACACATTTCCAAACTGCAAATGAATTAGTTATTTTTATGATCATTTTATAGATGAAGAAAATGAGACTCAGAGCAATTAATAAGTTGCCCAAAGTCAGATAGCAAGTAAGTACCAGAAATAAAATCCAGATTAATCTCATTCCCATACCCTTGCTCTTTCAATTAAGTTTCAGAGTTGATCACAAAAAGAACCACTCTGTGTGCTTAGGATGATTTACTACCTACTAAATTTAACCATGGGGCAATCTAATAAACTGGGTAAAATATATGGTTAAGATAAAATTTGAGAAGAAAAGATTAAATGAAAATAGTTGGTACATACGAATGGTCAGAATATTCTGTCAGTATTCTAGAAATTTATGTAAGAATACACTGTATGCTGACAAAATTTTATTATATTAAAAAATTCACGTTCTTCATACACAAGTCTTGTAAATAGCTACTGTTAAAGAAAGAATATTTACCTAGAAAAATCTGGGGTGGTCAATCAGTATATAACCATTCCTGGGGTGAAATGTCCCTTTCAACTTAGGCCTCTGGCCAACTTATCCAAGGGGTAGATACCTGACTTCAAAATATTCTCTTTTATAGGCAATTACAACTTGCAAGGGAATATACAGAGGTCACAGTGTAGTAGAGTTGAGTTATATTAACAGCAATTCTTTGGAGAGAAAAAAACCACCTTACACTACCATGCTCAATGGCAAAGATTAACAGCAACATTATATAAGTTGAAACACTAAGGGCCTAGACCAGTTAGGAATGCATTATTGGATAACTACACTGGGCAAATAATTCTGAGTAGCTGAGTTGCTGGCTAATGGTAAGAATAATGTGGAAGTCATAAATACTAGCTATAACCTTGCTATAGTCTGAATGTTTGTGTGCCCCCAAATTCATATGCTGAAGCCGAATCACCAATAGCATGGTCTTAGGAGGTGGGGCCTTTGGGGAGTGCTTAGGTCATGCAGTCAGAGCCCTCAAGAGTGAGATTAATGCTCTTATAAAAAAGACCCCAGATAGTTAACTCTTTCCTTCCACCACATGAGGACAGTGAGAAGGTATGATCTATGAACCAGAAAGCAGATCCTCTCTAGGCACCAAATCTGCTGGCACCATGAGCTTGTACTTCCCAGTCTCTAGAACCACGAGAAATAAATTTCTATTGTTTATAAGCTATTGAGTTTATGGCGTTTTGTTGTAGCAACCTGAATGGACTACAATAAACCTCATGACCAGTTTCAGCAGCAAATACAAAAATATGCACTTGTATTTCTTTGCATACTAAACCTATACTAGGTCTATAGTTACGTTAGTATTGATTCCCTAACTTTTCTCCCCTTCATGGGCTGTGTAGTTACAGAATGCCCAAATGAAATTATTACAAATGTATAATACAAATGGATATCACCCAGGGAGTCTGATTTCAAAAAAATGTGGTATCATGACATTGTACCTTGTTTAATAGCTGGGCATGAATGTAGGTCGTTTCCTATTTTAGAAGAAGATGAGAGTGTTAGTTATTATATATGGATTAATTACTTTTAGTTGAATTGAGGCATTTATGGATATACGGAGAAAAATATATATGTATTGGGTATAGAGCAGTGAAAGAGAGACAAGAGAGAGAAAGAGAGAGAGTGTGTATGTGTGTCTGTGTGTATGTTTGTGTGTGTGTACACAACCACGGCAGCCAACAGACGGAATGTAGGAGACACAAACTGCGACGGCTGTTCAGCTCCATGTAGTTTCCCCAAGGATAAGCCTACATGTTCTACTCTGTCCCCTGGACATAGCTATATGTTCTCAAAATAGAGATATCTGACCCAAGTTGTTTCAGTTAGATTAACTCTTCTAATAATTAGAAAACCTGAATTGAGATACATCGAAACAGAGAGTGTTAGAGTTGCATGAAGCTAGGCAATGCTATAGAAAGCATGTTTCCATTCCCCAGCTTCTGGAGGTCTTGGAACTTCTGTGTTTCAGTTCTTCCCATAGCTTAATTGTTCAGTCCTTCCTTTATTCCTTTATTCCATGCTATTCTCCAAAATCTTTGTAATACATGCTTTGCTTCAGGTTTATAAGAATGGGAAAAAATAAGGCATATAATCTAATTTTAAAATTAAGTAGAACAGAGATGGCTAATAAAAATGCATATATTTGTTTAGGGGCTGTGCTCATATATCACAGAAATAAGAGGGAGATATACTATGGTTATATTTCAGATGCAACTAATCTGATATCAGCCTTCTGAAATTGATTCTTTCTTTATCTTCCACATCACTCATGAACTTCCTTCTCTGAAACACCAGTTATTTAACTTGATTCTTCCTTATATAATTAAATATTGATTTTGGCTATAACTAAAAGAAAAATATAATAGAAAGTGCTACACAAATAGGGAATTCTTTTTTTTTTTTTTAATGGGACAAGAGATACAGAGGTAGCTCTCGGGAGACAGCTCACTGATACCATTGAAACCCAAGCATTTTCTTTCTTTCTTCTTCAGTGTCCCAAGCATGTGGGCTTTCTTTCTCCTGGTTGTAAAATGGTTGTTGGAATTCTAGGCATCAAGCCAGCATGACAGACAGAAGAATAAAACAGAAGGGGTGGCACCAACAGCTTTCTGTGGATATCACAAAGATTATAACTGTTGTGTGGTCACCTCTGGCTATAAGGAAGGCTGGAAAATCAATTTTTTTGTGCAGTAGAAAAAACAAGAAGCAATAGGGTTGACATAGGTGCTGAGTATATCAACTAACAGTATCTTCCATAGCTTCTAGAATAATCAATCTCAATGAATTTTCTTAGGTATGATGATATTTAGAAATAGAAGTTAAAGAAAGCTCCTTAGTACAGTTTGCTGGTTTCCTGGACAGAAGTACAACTTTATGCTGAAGTCTACGTTCACTCATACCTGTTGCTAATAGACTTAGTTCCTAAATCTGTATCACTTATCCGCTCAGCATGTGTGTGCATGTGCCTGTGTGTGTATTCCATCTTTCATTTTTATTTTTTAAATTGAGACAGAGTCTCACTCTGTCGCCTAGGCTGGGGTGCAGTGGTGTGATCTCAGCTCACTGCAACCTCTGCCTCCTGGGTTCAAGCGATTCTCCCACCTCAACCTCCTGAGTAGCTGGGCCTACAGGTGTGCACCGACAAGCCCTGCTAATTTTTCTATTTTTATTAGCGATGGGGTTTCCCCATGTTGGCCAGGCTGGTCTCAAACAACTGCCCTCAGGTGATCTGCCTGCCTTGGCCTTCCAAAGTGCTGGGACTACAGGCATGAGCCACTGTGGCCTGGTCCTGTAATTCCATGTTTTTAATGAGCAAAATATGTACATCAAAAAGAATCCATATATACAAAAGTTTTTCTCTTTTCCTTGTTCCTTACTCATTCATTAACTTGTCTCAATGCCATCAGTGTTTTCAACTTACTGGGTATTCTTCCAGAGAGAGCTTATATATTCATATGAATTGCACAATCCTCTCTTAAAACCACTGGTTCCATCTTTGCACATTTCACAAGCAAGTGACTATGCCAATGTCTTCACCAAGGAAAGAAAAAGGGGGAAACCAATCTTCATTCAACTATTATGTGCCAGCTGCCTCAATACATCGTATCTCATTTAATCTTCATAATGCCTCGCTGAAGTTGATACCTGCATATTCAGCGTGGTAATCTGAGGGTCAGAATATGTCTCAGTCCATTCACATTGCTGTAAAAAATGTCTTAGGTCAAGTAACTTATGAAGAGTAGAGACCTATTTTTCACAGCTCTGGAGGCTAGGAAGTCCAAGATCAAGGGACCAGCAGATTTGGTGTCTGGTGAAGGCTGGCTCTCTGCTTCACAGATTGTACCTCTTGCTGTGTTCTCACAAGGTGAAAGGATGGAAAGAGCAAACTCACTCCCTCAAGCCCTTTTATAAGGGCACTAATCCTATCTATGAGGGTGGAACCCTTACAGACCAACCACTTCCCAAAGATCCCATATCTTAATACCACCATCTTGAGGTTTAAGTTCTACCATGAGTTTTGGAGAGACACAAACATTCAAACCATAGCAGGGTAGTTAGATGACACATATTAGGTCAAAGAGCTAATCAAGGTTTGAAAGTGGAATTTAAATCTATGTGCTTTGGTTTGCCTGCTTCTGAAACAATTTTTTTTTTAAAAGAAAATGATGTTTATTTGGAAATAGAGCATTGCAACAGGAATACACATGCCATCGTAAACTATGTGTGTATTCGGGGAGGTAAAAGAAGGCACAGGTGTTTTTGTTTGTTTGTTAGTTTTTTGAGACGGAGTCTGTTTCGCACTGTTGCCTGGGCTGGTGTGCAGTGGTGCAATCTCAGCTCACTGCTACCTCTGCCTCCCAGGTTCAAGCAGTTCTCCTGCCTCAGCCTCCCGAATAGCTAGGATTACAGGCACCCACCACCATGCCTGGCTAATTTTGTGTGTGTGTGTGTGTGTGTGTCTGTGTGTGTGTATTTTTTAGTAGAGATGGGGTTTCACTATGTTGGCCAGGCTGGTCTTGAACTCCTGACCTCGTTATCCACCCACCCTGGCCTCCCAAAGTGCTAGGATTACAAGAAGACACACGTTTTTTAAAGGAAAAAAATGAGGAAGACTACATAGTTGTTTTAAAAGAAATAGCCTTGCCTACAGAGATGAGTAGCAAGGGTTATGGCAATCTGAAGTTGGACAGGCGGTTGCTGGGCAGATAAAGCATCTATTTGTTGAGTTCTATCCATGTGTATCTGAGCCCTTAATGCAGCAGGTTTCTACTGGATGATTGGCTCTTTCTGCCACAGTGGACTACTACACAGGTCTTCCTCCTCTGCTGCTCTGTCTTCTAGCTGATTCTTTAACAAAGTATGCTCAAGGTTGTGAAGCTTGGCCTCTTTCCTTGTGGCACTTAGAGCAATGATTTGAAGTGAGTTGATTGTCAATAAATATCCATTAATTAAATTACTTGGCACTCCCCCGACCTCAGCCTAGAGCCCTTTGCTATTGCTTCCTCTGCTCCTAACACTCCTGCAGCTTTGCTCAATTCCTTTTCTTTTAGGATTTATCCTTTTACCATACTTACCTCTCTAGAGACTTGTTTCTGGATGTGTGGACCGTGGACCAACAGCATCAATATTACCTAGGAGCTTATTAGAAATACAGATTCTCAGGCCCCACCTTAGACCTACCAGACCAGAATCTATTTTCACAACATCATCTGGTGGTTACTATGCATATTAATGTTTGAAAAACACTGTTTTAGATATGCCCATAGGTCAAGTGTAGTCAGCTGCCTGTGGTCACATTTGAAATGGTTTTATGAGTACTTATACAATATACATAATTTGTCCTATGCTCCTGAAAAACCTAGGAAACTTACTATATGTTCTTTAAGAACAAATTTGCTGACCTCTGCTGTAGAATCTATGCATTACTGTACTTGAATATGGGGTGGATATTTAATCTTGCTTTTACCCATGTACCATGGGCATGGAGTTGAGTGCTGATTCTGCCACGCTTCTTCTTCTGTGCACTTACGGTGTTTTGTACATTCACATTAATGACTTCACATTATGATTTACATTTTGTGTGTATGTTTACAGGCATGACTCTCTACTAGGCGGAAAGCTCCTTGAAGACAGATGAGGCCAGGTCCCTAGAAGCAGAGCCTGGAATGAGATTGTTGTTGAGTGAGTCATTGAAGGAGTGCTCTCAGGGAGAACCTGGAAGGAAAGGAGGAAAGCAGGACAGGCTAGAGCAAGCAGCTAAGCAAAGATGTTGTGGCTGCACTGGAGTCTAACTTCACTGTGATTTTTGGGGGGTACTCTGAAACGTAAATAACACTGTAGACTTACCCCACCTTGAGGCAAGGGGCTAAGCTTTTTGTACCACATCATTGTCCTGGGCTGGCCGTGGAGGAAGGCATGACCTCACAGGCTTTTCTGGGTGAGGCTGCTTCTCTTGGCTGAATCCACCTGTGAGCCTTTGGCAGCCTCTATTCAAGCAGCTGGGGTGGGGGAGAGTGAGTTCCGTTGTGGCTTTTTATTTTAATCTCTGTATCCTTGGTTTCTAGTACAGTTTCTGGCACTCAGTAAGCATGCAATAAATCTTTGCTACATGGGTGAGTCTCTTCCTAATACAATACTTACTCACTTGTCAATTAAAATAGACAGTACCCATTGTCTTTGTTTATGTTCATGCAATTAATAAAGCAAATATTCTTCTGACTAGTTAAACAAGACTGAATGAGATCATCCAGATGAAGGTACCTAGCAAACTGCCTGACGTATAATAGGCAACAATAAATGTTAATTTCCCCTTAAGATTAAATAGGCTATATATATTTTATTAAGAAGAGTGTTTCCTGTTTATGGCTTATAACAAATTTTAATGAATCAAGAGAGATTTCTGCTCTTATTATCTTTGCAATCTCTACTTGAGGTAGAGACGTCTACTTGAGGTCTACCTCAGCTGTGAAAAGGTATAATGATGGTATAATCTGAGATGTTGTACTAATAGTGATATTAGAGAGTGAAGGAAGTATCAGAGAAAAATATGGTTAGCTGTTAAAATAATCTACAAAAAAAAAAAATAATGATTGCTGCCAGGTATTCAGTGCCTAATTATAGGACAGGCACTGTCCTAGGAGCTTTATGTACTTTATTATCAGTCCCCCAAACAACCCTGTAAGGTGGGTGCTATAATAGGTTGGTACACAATAGGCAGACAAAGTATGTAATTAGGATATTAGCAAAACAAGGACACCAATATGTATATATGTTTTGATGTTTTTAAAATAGCATTAAAATAGTCATCCTGTTAAAAATCAGAATTTTATGGATTTTTTACATTTATTATTTTTTAAAATTTGAATTACATAAGGGATTACTACCACCTTTCTAGTGCAGATGATTTCTATAAGTTTTAATTTCATACCCTTTTACCCCTGTGTATTAATTAACCCATTTTCAGAACTGAGGAACTTGCAACTCAGAAAGATTAGATAGCCACTGGCTCCATCACGAGTCAGGAAGCTGGTGACAAAGAAATTGGAGGGCTGGAGGGTAAAAGCAGGAGAAGGTGATACTCAGAGGAGAAGGACACTGGAGAAGTCAGTCCTGAATCCACCAATGAGGTACCGCTGCAACTATGTCTGGAATTGGCTCAGGCTGGCAGATTCCAGAATGACCCAGATGAAACCACTTTAGCAATATCCAGCAACTGCCATTCTGTCAGAGTCAGAAGCAGAAATCTCTTTTTCCAGTCTTCTTATCTCTTGCCAGTGCCTCCTGTTGATAGAATCGACCAGGAAGTAAACAGGCGAGGGAGTCTCAGAAATGGAGTTTGCACATACCTAGCCTAGTAGAGGAGAATAGAGAAGTTGGGTATGGGTTAGAGAGATGACATACAAATAACCAGGAGACCTATACAGCTGGAATGTGGCATGGCCAGGCTATTTCTCTGTAGATTGTATATATTTTACAACAAAGCTGTACTAGTGAGCTAATCTATGCACTTCACTTGAAAATTCATGTTTGAGTTAATTTAATTTACTTTACTTGAAATTTCAAGTTTCTTAGGATTGAAAACTAGTTCATTTGTCCTCTGGTTTTGGCTTTTTATTCAGCTTTGAATATGATCTTTCAAAACAGAGAAGAAATTTTCTCATATTGGTGACTTTATTAATATTAGCATTGGTGCCCATGGGTTGAAAGCTCAGCATTTTGGAACCCTGCTGGGACGTTCTGCTTCTACTCGTTATGACATTTTCTCATCCCCCAGAGATAGCAGGTTTGAAACTGAAATAGAAATTTATATTCCTACTTGCAATATCCAAGTTATTTGGTAGCAATTCTTAAAGTGTGTCTAGAGCCAAATGGCATTGAATTTTTCCATTACTGATACCCTTTTAATCATGATAATTTATGGAACACCACTGAATTAGGTAGTGGGGATGCTAGATTAGATAAGATAAAATTCCTGTTGATGGGAAGCTCATACCACAATATTTTACCCAAGCTGAGATAGTTTCTATTAGTTCCCTAGCAAGCACTTTTTTTCGTAGAGAAAAATGTAAACTTAGGTTACACAGTTTCTTTTCTTTTTAAAGATACCTATTCTCCATTGTAATCTAAGGAATTCAATACAAAGGAGGGACGTTAAAGAGGGTAAATTTTGTATCCTACTATATTCCTGCAATGCTCACTAGTTTAGTTGGATAGTCCTGTTTTATAACATTGGTCCTCTATTTCTTGCTGGATTAATAATGGCTGAGAAGTAACTATTGTCTAGTAAAGAAGGACATAAAGGAATACTGTGACCTGGCCTCATTTTGTTTTTGCTGGCACACAAAGATTATGGGTGTGACAAGCAGCAAATTATAAGGGAAGTGATTCCATAGCTCCAGATCGTAGAATATTCTCCAGCAAGAAAGTATTGGACATGACCACCTGCGAGGCACTTTTCCCTATTTTACACCCTTATTTAAAAAATAATGCTACTCATTACCTATGAAATCAATCAAGAATCCATGGCATGACATTTAAGGCCATTAAACAAAATTCCTGTTAATGGGAAGCTCATACCCTAATATTTTACCCAAGCTGAGATCGTTTCTATTAGTTCCCTAGCAAGTCATGTTCTTCCTCCAATCTTGTCTACCATTAACAACCAATTCCTATGACCAAGTTCCAGCTTCGAGCTGTTTGTTAAGCAAAACAATCCTTTTTAATAAAAACAAAACCTTATACAGAACTTCAAAATATAACAGATAAATGCAATATTGGTCCGGTTAAGAATGGTGGAGGATTCAGAACTCGAATGCCTTGTCTTCTTTGTGCTTTGGCCACACAGGCACTTATTCCAAATTCCAGACTGCTCTGACTAGTCTCAGTGTTTCATTTTTGTCTATTTCTTTGACTTTGTCTATGGATTTTTGTTGTTGTTTTTGCTTGGAATGATCTTCTCTAGCATCTTGTGTGCAAATCCATCTCCAATCTAAATTCTTTGTCTTCCAAGAAGCTCTTCATAATTTGCTCCACTTGAAGCCAAGCTAGACCTCCTCTGTGTTTCCAGTGATAGTATTCAGGGAAGGTTGTTGTACTGTATTGTGAACCATCTTGAAGTCAGGGACTTCCTGTCTATCTCTGTACCATCATGTTTTGGACTATTAGGTACACAACAATTTTACTGCTTTTCAAAGAGAACAACATTTACCCTGATATAGGTTTTTAGTGGTTCTCTCTGGATACAGGTGAAGATTTTCCAAATTTATTTTCATATTTCTACCACATGGTGTTATTTTTATTTTCCCTTGAGGTTCCACTCAAATGCTACATCACAAATAAAATATTTCTTGAATCTTCCCAGATGAAAGTAATGTCAACTTCCACTGAATGCTCTAAAACACACTTTCTGTCCCTCTCTGCATTTTCTAGCTTCTATTATACAGCCATATACATGTTTTATATTCCACCCAATATTGCAAGTTACTTAAGAAAAAGTCTATGTTAAAGAACTATAAGAGTATCTAATCTACAGTGAAATCAAACATGGCTTCAAACCCAGGCTTCAAATCTGGGTGACACTGAGCAAAAGACTTGACCTCTCTTTGAATCTCAGTCTTCTCACTGTGAAACAAGGCTAACAATGTCTCCTTCAGAGATTTTTTTTGGTGAAGATTAAATTCCACAAGATTAAAGTATCTTACAAACCTTGAGCATTCAAAATATAAATTCCATCTCCCAGATTAATTTTGAGACTTTCCTGGAAACTAGTATCATCCCTTGTATGAAGTGTATGCTAATTAATGTTTATTTGCATGTTGAATTGAATTAGGCCAGAGAAATTACTATTCTAGTATATATTAATGAAAGTTATGTGGAAAAAAATGGTTCTGTTGATAGGAAGTTTGGGAAGTGTTGAATTTTATCTGAATAATTTTTTTAAAGGAATTAAACATTTGTTTAGTTTTCTAAAGTGAATTATTTAACTCTTTTCCTCACAGAGAATCTCACAGGGCAAGTGCTCTTTGCAACAGAGTTTGGGTAATACACAAACAAGGTACTGGCCCTAAAGGAAGTGGAAGGATAGCTTGTGTCTAGGCTGGCAGGCTGTGCAGACTCCAAAGGTTGGTATTACCAAGGTAGATTCACCAAGGCTCACAGTCTAATCTTATAGGCTCTTAAAGTTGGCTTGCCTTCCAAATGTGGGTTGGAAGCCCACAGAGTGCTCTTGTATAATAGCATTCATCCCAATCATGTTAAAGAAGTTACTGTACATAGATGGCTTAGAAGAGTGCCTGGCACTGAAGATTTACATACCCTTTTAACGTGCACATTTTGTTCTCTCATTCACTAGATCGTGCATTTTCTTTACATTTTTTGTGCATTAGGAAATAGAAATTCAATTCAATTCAACATGCAAATAAAAACTAATTCAGAGGGGGCGGAGCAAGATGGCCAAATAGGAACAGCTCCAGTCTCCAACTCCCAGTGCGAGCGACACAGAAAGCCAGTGATTTCTGCATTTTTAACTGAGGTACTGGGGTCATCTCACTAGGGAGTGCCGGATAATCGGTGCTGGTCAGCTGCTGCAGCCCGACCAGCAAGAACTGAAGCAGGGCAAGGCATTGCCTCACCTGGGAAGCGCAAGGGGGAAGGGAATCCCTTTTCCTAGCCAGGGGAACTGAGACACACAACACCTGGAAAATCGGGTAACTCCCACCCCAATACTGCGCTTTAAGCAAACGGGCACACCAGGAGAATATATCCCACACCTGGCCGGGAGGGTCCCATGCCCACGGAGCCTCCCTTATTGCTAACACAGCAGTGTGCGATCTAACCACAAGGCAGCAGCGAGGCTGGGGGAGGGGTGCCCGCCATTGCTGAGGCTGGAGTAGGTAAACAAAGCTGGGAAGCTCGAACTGGGTGGAGCTCACAGCAGCTCAAGGAAACCTGCCTGTCTCTGTAGATTCCACCTCTGGGGACAGGGCACAGCTAAACAACAACAACAACAACAACAACAACAACAACAACAACAAAAAGCAGCAGAAACCTTGGCAGATGCAAATGACTCCGTCTGACAGCTTTGAAGAGAGCAGTGGATCTCCCAACACGGAGGTTGAGATCTGAGAAGGGACAGACTGACTGCTCAAGTGGGTCCCTGACCCCTGAGTAGCCTAACTGGGAGACATCCCCCACTAGGGGCAGTCTGACACCCCACACCTCACAGGGTGGAGTACACCCCTGAGAGGAAGCTTCCAAAGTAAGAATCAGACAGGTACACTCGCTGTTCAGCAATATTCTATCTTCTGCAACCTCTGCTGCTGATACCCAGACAAACAGGGTCTGGAGTGGACCTCAAGCAATCTCCAACAGACCTACAGCTGAGGGTCCTGACTCTCAGAAGGAAAACTATCAAATAGGAAGGACACCTATACCAAAACCCCATCAGTACGTCACCATCATCAAAGACCAGAGGCAGATAAAACCACAAAGATGGGGAAAAAGCAGGGCAGAAAAGCTGGAAATTCAAAAAATAGGGTGCATCTCCCCCTGCAAAGGAGTGCAGCCCATCACCAGCAATGGATCAAAGCTGGTCAGAGAATGACTTTCACGAGATGAGGGAAGAAGGCTTCAGTCCATCAAACCTCTCAGAGCTAAAGGAGGAATTATGTACCCAGCACAAAGAAACTAAAAATCTTGGAAAAAAGAGTGGAAGAATTGACAGCTAGATTAATTAATGCAGAGAAGGTCATAAACGAAATGACAGAGATGAAAACCATGACACGAGAAATACGTGACAAATGCACAAGCTTCAGTAACCGACTCGATCAACTGGAAGAAAGAGTATCAGCGATTGAGGATCAAATGAATGAAATGAAGCGAGAAGAGAAACCAAAAGAAAAAAGAAGAAAAAGAAATGAACAAAGCCTGCAAGAAGTATGGGATTATGTAAAAAGACCAAATCTACGTCTGACTGGGGTGCCTGAAAGTGAGGGGGAAAATGGAACCAAGTTGGAAAACACTCTTCAGGATATCATCCAGGAGAACTTCCTCAATCTAGTAAGGCAGGCCAACATTCAAATTCAGGAAATACAGAGAACGCCACAAAGATACTCCTCCAGAAGAGCAACTCCAAGACACATAATTGCCAGATTCACCAAAGTTGAAATGAAGGAAAAAATCTTAAGGGCAGCCAGAGAGAAAGGTCGGGTTACCCACAAAGGGAAGCCCATCAGACTAATAGCAGATCTCTTGGCAGAAACTCTACAAGCCAGAAGAGAGTGGGGGCCAATATTCAATATTCTTAAAGAAAATAATTTTAACCCCAGAATTTCATATCCAACCAAACTAAGTTTCATAAGTGAAGGAGAAATAAAATCCTTTACAGATAAGCAAATGCTTAGAGATTTTGTCACCACCAGGCCTGCCTTACAAGAGACCCTGAAGGAAGCCCTAAACATGGAAAGGAACAACAGGTACCAGCCATTGCAAAAACATGCCAAAATGTAAAGACCATGGAGGCCAGGAAGAAACTGCATCAACTAACGAGCAAAATAACCAGTTAATATCATAATGGCAGGATCAAGTTCACACATACCAATATTAACCTTAAATGTAAATGGACTAAATGCTCCAATTAAAAGACACAGACTGGCAAGCTGGATAAAGAGTCAAGATGCATCAGTCTGCTGTATTCAGGAGACCCATCTCACATGCAGAGACATACATAGGCTCAAAATAAAGGGATGGAGGAAGATCTACCAAGCAAATGGAGAACATAAAAAAGCAGGGGTTGCAATACTGGTCTGTGATAAAGCAGACTTTAAACCATCAAAGATCAAAAGAGACAAGGCCATTACATAATGGTAAAGGGATCAATTCAACAGGAAGAGCTAACTATCCTAAATATATATGCACCCAATACAGGAGCACCCAGATTCATAAAGCAAGTCCTTAGAGACTTACAAAGAGACTTAGACTCCCATACAATAATAATGGGAGACTTCAACACTCCACTGTCAACATTAGACAGATCAACGAGACAGAAAGTTAACAAGGATATCCAGGAATTGAACTCATCTCTGCACCAAGCAGACCTAATAGACATCTATAGAACTCTCCACCCCAAATCAACAGAATATACATTCTTCTCAGCACCACATCACACTTATTGAAAAATTGACCACATAATTGGAAGTAAAGCACTCCTCAGCAAATGTAAAAGAGCAGAAATTATAACAAACTGTCTCTCAGACCACAGTGCAATCAAACTAGAACTCAGGACTAAGAAACTCAATCAAAACCGCTCAACTACATGGAAACTGAACAACCTGCTCCTGAATGACTACTGGGTACATAACGAAATGAAGGCAGAAATAAAGATGTTCTTTGAAACCAATGAGAACAAAGATACAACACACCAGAATCTCTGGGACACATTTACAGCAGTGTGTAGAGGGAAATTTATAGCACTAAATGTCCACAAGAGAAAGCAGGAAAGATCTAAAATTGACACTCTAACATCACAATTAAAAGAACTAGAGAGGCAAGAGCAAACACATTCAAAAGCTAGCAGAAGGCAAGAAATAACTAAGATCAGAGCAGAACTGAAGGAGATAGAGACACAAAAAACCCTCCAAAAAATCAATGAATCCAGGAGTTGGTTTTTGAAAAGATCAACAACATTGATCGACCGCTAGCAAGACTAATGAAGAAAAGAGAGAGGAATCAAATAGACGCAATAAAAAATGATAAAGGGGATATCACCACCGACCCCACAGAAATACAAACTACCATCAGAGAATACTATAAACACCTCTACACAAATCAACTAGAAAATCTAGAAGAAATGGATAATTTCTTGGACACGTACACTCTCCCAAGACTAAACCAGGAAGAAGTTGAATCCCTGAATAGACCAATAGCAGCCTCTGAAATTGAGGCAACAATTAATAGCCTACCCACCAAAAAAAGCCCAGGACCAGATGGATTCACAGCTGAATTCTACCAGAGGTACAAGGAGGAGCTGGTACCATTCCTTCTGAAACTATTCCAATCAATAGAAAAAGAGGGAATCCTCCCTAACTCATTTTATGAGGCCAGCATCATCCTGATACCAAAGCCTGGCAGAGACACAACAAAAAAAGAGAATTTTAGACCAATCTCCCTGATGAACATCGATGCAAAAATCCTCAATAAAATACTGGCAAACCGGATTCAGCAGCACATCAAAAAGCTTATCCACCATGATCAAGTGGGCTTCATCCCTGGGATGCAAGGCTGGTTCAACATTCGCAAATCAATCAACGTAATCCAGCATATCAACAGAACCAAAGACAAGAACCACATGATTATCTCAATAGATGCAGA
>NC_045439.1:137363326-137404678 GCF_002776525.5 Piliocolobus tephrosceles | reverse complement strand
AAATTCGGTATTGATGGAACGTACCTCAAAATAATAAGAGCTATTTATGACAAACCCACAGCTAATATCATACTGAATGGGCAAAAACTGGAAAAGTTCCCTTTGAAAACTGGCACAAGACAGGGATGCCCTCTCTCACCACTCCTATTCAACATAGTGTTGGAAGTTCTGGCTAGGGCAATCAGGCAAGAGAAAGAAATCAAGGGTATTCAGTTAGGAAAAGAGGAAGTCAAATTGTCCCTGTTTGCAGATGACATGATTGTGTATTTAGAAAACCCCATCGTCTCAGCCCAAAATCTTCTTAAGCTGATAAGCAACTTCAGCAAAGTCTCAGGATACAAAATTAATGTGCAAAAATCACAAGCATTCTTATACACCAGTAACAGACAAGCAGAGAGCCAAATCAGGAATGAACTTCCATTCACAATTGCTTCAAAGAGAATAAAATACCTAGGAATCCAACTTACAAGGGATGTAAAGGACCTCTTCAAGGAGAACTACAAACCACTGCTCAGTGAAATCAAAGAGGACACAAACAAATGGAAGAACATACCATGCTCATGGATAGGAAGAATCAATATCGTGAAAATGGCCATACTGCCCAAGGTTATTTATAGATTCAATGCCATCCCCATCAAGCTACCAATGAGCTTCTTCACCGAATTGGAAAAAACTGCTTTAAAGTTCATATGGAACCAAAAAAGAGCCCGCATTGCCAAGACAATCCTAAGTCAAAAGGACAAAGCTGGAGACGTCACGCTACCTGACTTCAAACTATACTACAAGGCTACAGTAAGCAAAACAGCATGGTACTGGTACCAAAACAGAGATATAGACCAATGGAACAGAACAGAGTCCTCAGAAATAATACCACACATCTACAGCCATCTGATCTTTGACAAACCTGAGAGAAACAAGAAATGGGGAAAGGATTCCCTATTTAATAAATGGTGCTGGGAAAATTGGCTAGCCATAAGTAGAAAGCTGAAACTGGATCCTTTCCTTACTCCTTATATGAAGATTAATTCAACATGGATTAGAGACTTAAATGTTAGACCTAATACCATAAAAACCCTAGAAGAAAACCTAGGTAGTACCATTCAGGACATAGGCATGAGCAAGGACTTCATGTCTAAAACACCAAAAGCAACGGCAGCAAAAGCCAAAATTGACAAATGGGATCTAATTAAACTAAAGAGCTTCTGCACAGCAAAAGAAACTACCATCAAAGTGAACAGGCAACCTACAGAATGGGAGAAAATTTTTGCAATCTACTCATCTGACAAAGGGCTAATATCCAGAATCTACAAAGAACTCAAACAAATATACAAGAAAAAAACAAACAACCCCATCAAAAAGTGGGCAAAGGATATGAAGAGACATTTCTCAAAAGAAGACATTCATACAGCCAACAGACACATGAAAAAATGCTCATCATCACTGGCCATCAGAGAAATGCAAATCAAAACCACAATGAGATACCATCTCACTCCAGTTAGAATGGCAATCATTAAAAAGTCAGGAAACAACAGGTGTTGGAGAGGATGTGGAGAAATAGGAACACTTTTACACTGTTGGTGGAATTGTAAACTAGTTCAACCATTATGGAAAACAGTATGGCAATTCCTCAAAGATCTAGAACTAGATGTACCATATAACCCAGCCATCCCACTACTGGGTATATACCCAAAGGATTATAAATCATGCTGCCATAAAGACACATGCACACATATGTTTATTGCGGCACTATTCACAATAGCAAAGACTTGGAATCAACCCAAATGTCCATCTGTGACAGACTGGATTAAGGAAATGTGGCACATATACACCATGGAATACTATGCAGCCATAAAAAAGGATGAGTTTGCGTCCTTTGTAGGGACATGGATGCAGCTGGACACCATCATTCTTAGCAAACTATCACAAGAAGAGAAAACCAAACACCGCATGTTCTCACTCATAGGTGGGAACTGAACAATGAGATCACTTGGACTCGGGAAGGGGAACATCACACACTGGGGCCTATCATGGGGGGGGGAGGGATTACATTGGGAGTTATAGCTGATATAAATGATGAATTGATGGGTGCTGACGAGTTGATGGGTGCAGCACACCAACATGGCACAAGTATACATATGTAACAAACCTGCACGTTATGCACATGTACCCTAGAACTTAAAGTATAATAATAAAAAAAAAAAAAAAACAAAAAAACCCAAAAAACTAATTGAGCGTATACTTCATACAAGGAACTGCACTACGTTCTAGGGAAGTCTCAACATTAATCTGGTGAAGGGGAAATTGAGTTTCAATTTCCTAATATCGGTTCCTCTCGTGGACTGACTCACATTAACCAAGCTTAGAGACTGATAAATAAACATCAATGTGAATTTGTTAATTTGCCATGAACACTCTTATTTCCAGTAGAATACACGGATGAACTGGCCTGATTACATAATTTCTCCACCCATCTCCAGGATGGGCTGATGCACAGAAAAGTCAAATTATAATTAGAAGACTTTGGTATAAGTCTGAATTAGGAAAAGTAGAAAATTACTTAATTGATTTTAAGAGGTGTCCCTCAGCTAAGCCCTCCATCCTTTCTTCCTTTCTTCTCTTTTCCTCATCTATCCATCCAACAAATACTTCTGGAAAACCAGCTAGATGAGGCAGTATAGCAGAGAGATCTGGGAAAGACTGCCTATTTTTCAAATGACAAATGATCTGTTTGCTAGCCACATGACCTCAGGGAAGTTATTTAATGTCTTAGTGTTGCAGAATCCTCTTGTGTAATAGCACTGGTCTCAACCAGGTTAAAGAAGTTACTGTATGTAGATGGCTTAGAGGAGTGCCTGGCACTGATGATTTACATATCTCTTTAACACACTACTTTCATCTTCTCATTCACTAGGTTGTGCATTTTTCTTACTTTTTTAATGCATTGCAAAATTGAGTTTCAAAATGATTAATTACTTTGCTCTAGGTCATATGGGGTTAGTAAGTGGCTGAGCTTAAACAGGACCAAAAAGTAAATACACTGTTTATTTTAGAAAATCATGGATTTTGGCACTCTAGGGGAAAAAAAAAACCATAATATTTATGCAGACTTTCATTTATCTTTAAAAAATTCAAAGCCTTAAGAGATACAGGGTGGACCCTAGTTTCTTTCTATATTATCAACTTCTGATTGATTTTGTCATTTTCCATATTTATCTCCTGTAATTTGGAACTTCCTCAAATGATACCCTAACAAATGAGATCAATTTTCTTCTGAAATATGTTTTTGAAAGACATTACAGTCATCCCAGACTCAGTTCTTAGTTATGAAACAGTGTATTTGGCAGTTTCCATTGCTTCTGGTTGTGATCAGATTGAATTTCAGACAGTCATCTTTAAGTTATGCCCTAATTAAGATGAATAGATGCTGTTAGATGGCCTGTTTAATCAGTTTCCCATCTGGCATAATTATATTTATGGGTAGGACCTGCTTTTGCTTGGTTTGGGCAATAGCTAAAACCAACAGAACAAGGCAATCACATCTCCTAAGTCAAGACCAGGGCCCACTCTTCATCTTTAATCTTAGCTGGGCAATCACATTTTCAAACCTGCAGAATATGCTTAGTGTGTACTTGCACTGCAGGGCCCCATTAGGCTCATGGCATCCCTCTATCCATCTATTCATGCTTACTTTCATTCATCCCATTCCACTAATTACCCCCTGAACCCCTCAGGTGTGCTGAGCTCTCTATGTCCCACGTTAAACTATCATGAAAAAGAGATAATTCCTGATCTCAAGAAGTTCTTGGTGTAATGGAAAAAGTCTCAAAAGCATATGAATCTTAAACATGAAGCCTAATGCTATTTATTTATTATTTTAAAATTTTAATTTTTAATTTTTGTGGGTACATAGTAAGTGTATATATTTCAGGGGTACATGAGATATTTTCATACAGGCATACAATGTGTAATAATCACATAAGGGTAAACAGGGTATTCATTACCTCAAGTATTTATCCTTTCTTTGTGTTACAAACAATCCAATTATATAATTTTAGTTATTTCAAAATATATAATAAATTATTGCTGACTGTAGTTACCAGTTGTGTTACAAAATACTGTATCTTCTTCATTATAGCTAATTATATTTGTGTACACATTAAATATCTCCACTTCCCCCAACCCCACAACCCTTTCTAGCCTCTAGTTACCATCATTCTACTCTCTATCTCCATGAGTTCAATTGTTTTAATTTCTAGCTTCCACAAATAATTTAGAAAAGGCAAAGTATTTCTGTCCCTGGCTTATTTCACTTAACACAGTGACCTCCCCTCCAGTTCCGTCTAAGTTATTGTAAATGACAGGCTCACATTTTTTTTATGGATGAATACTACTCCGTTTTGTGTATATACCACACTTTCTTTATTCATTCACCTGTTGATGGACACTTAAGTTACTTCCAAATCTTGCTTATTGTTAATATCTGCTGCAATAAACACGGGAGTGCAGATATATCTTCAATATACTGATTTCCTTTCTTTTGGGTATATACCTAGCAGTGGATCACTGGATCATATGGTAGATCTATTTTTAGTTTTTTGAGGAGCTCCCAAACTCTTCTCTATAGTGGTTGTACTAGTTTACATTCCCACCGACAGTGTATGCAGGTTCCCTTTTCTCCCCATCCTCACCAGCATTTACTGCTTGTCTTTTGGATAAAAGTCATTTTAACTGGGGTGAGATGATATCTCATTGTAGCTTTGATTTGCATTTCTATGACAGTCAGTGATGTTGAAAACCTTTTGATATGACTGCTTGCCATTTGTATGTCTTTTCTTGAGATAAGGCTATTCAGATTTATTGCCCATTTTAAAATTGGATCATTAGATTTTTTTCCTATTGAGTTGTTTGAGCTCCTTATATATACTGGTTATTAATTCTTTGTCAGATGGAGAGTTTGTGAGTATTTTCTCCCATCTGTGAGTTGTCTCTTCACTTTGTCGACTGTATCCTTTGCTGTGCCAAGCTTTTTAAATTTGTTATGATCCCATTTGTTCATTTCTGCTTTGGTTACCTGTGCTTGTGAGGTATTACTCAAGAAATCTTTGCCTAGTCCAATGTCCTGGAGAGTTTTCCCAATGTTTTCTTGCAGTAGACTCATAGATTGAGGTCTTAGATTTAAGTCTTTAATCCATTTTGATTTGATTTTTGTATGTGGCAAGAGATAGGGATCTAGCTTCATTCTTCTGCATATGAGATCCAGTGTCTCCAGCATCATTTATTGAAGAGACTGTCTTTTTACAATGTGTGTTCTTGGTACCTTTGTCAAAAATGAGTTCACTGTAAATGTATGTATATTTTTCTAGGTTCTCTATTCTATTCCATTGGTCTATGTGTCTGTTTTTATGCCAGTACCGTGCTATTTTGGTTTCTACAGCTCTGTAGTATAATTTGAAGTCAGGTAATGTGATTCCTCATTGTATTCTTTTTCTTTTCTTTCTTTCTTTTCTTTTCTTTTTCTTTTTATTCTTTTTTAATGGAGTCTTGCTCTATCGCCCAGACTAGAGTACAGTGGCACAATCTCGGCTCACTGCAACCTCTACCTTCCCGGTTCAAGTGATTCTCATGCCTCAGCCTCCTGAGTAGGTGGGATTACAGGCACCTGCCACCATGCCCGGCTAATTTTTTTTTTGTATTTTTAGTAGGGACAGGGTTTCACCATGTTGTCCAGGCTGGTCTTAAACTCCTGACCTCAAGTGATCCTCCCACCTCTACCTCCCAAAGTACTGGGATTATAGGCATGAGCCACCACCCCCAGCCTCCTCGTTGTATTCTTTTTGCTCAGGATAGCTTTGGTTATTCTGGGTCTTTTGTGGTTCCATATAAATGTTAAGATTTTTTTTCTATTTATGTTAAGAATGTGTTTTGAAAGGGACTGCACTGAATCTGTAGATTGCTTTGGGTAGTATAGACATTTGAACAATATTGATTCTTCTAATCCATGAATATAATTTTTTTCCCATTTTTTGTGTTATTTTCAATTTCCTTCATAAATATTTTACAATTTTCCTGGTAGAGATCTTTCACTTTATTTAATTTTATTCATAGCTACTTGAGATTACTTTCTTGATTTCTTTTTCAGATTATTTACTGCTGGCATATAAAAGTGGTATTGATTTTTTAGTATGTTAATTTTGTGTCCTACAACTTTACTGAATTTGTTTGTCAGATCTAATAGTTATTTGATAGAGTCTTTAGGTTTTCCCAAATATAAGATTGTATCTTCTACAAACAAGGATAATTTGACTTCTTCCTTTCCGATTTGGATGCCTTTTATTTCTTTTTCTTGTGTAATTACTCTATCCAGGGCTTCCAGTACTACGTTGAATAACAACAGTGACAGTGAGCATCCTTGTCTTGTTCCAAATCTTAGAGACAAGGCATTCAGTTTTTCCCCCATTCAGTATGATACTGGCTGTGGGTCTGTCATGTTGACTTTTATTCTGTTGAGGTATGTTCCTTCTCTATGCAGTTTTTGTGAGTTTTTATCATGAAGTGATGTTGAATTTTATCAAATGCTTTTTCAGCATCAATTGAAATGATCATACGTTTTTTATCCTTCATTCTATTGATATGCTATGTCACATTGATTGATTTGCATATGTTGAAATATTCTTGCATCCCGGGGATAAATCCTACTTGGTCATGATGAATGATCTTTCTAATGTGTTTTTGAATTTGATTCACTAGTATTTCATTCAGGATTTTTGCATCAATGTTCACTGGGATATTAGCCTGTTGTTTTCTTTTTTTGATGTGTCTTTGTTTTTGGTATCAGGGTCATACTGGCCTCATAGAATGACTTTAGAAGTATTTTCTCCTCCTCTATTTTTCAGAATAGTATCAGTAGGAGTGGTATTAGTTCTTTTTTAAATGTTTGGTAAAATTCAGCAATGAAGCCTTCAGGTCCTGGGCTTTTCTTTGCTGAGATAATTTTTATTATGGCTTTGATTTCATTACTTGTTATTGGTCTGTTCAGGTTTTGGATTTCTTCATGGTTCAATCTTGGTAGGTTATATGTGTCCAGGAATTTATTCATTTCTTCTAGGTTCTCCAATTTACTGGCATGTAATTGCTCATACAGGCCTCTAAAAATCCTTTGAATTTTTGTCATATTGATTGTAATGTCTCCTTTTTCATCTCTCATTTTATTTATTTGGGTCTTCTATTTTTTTAGTATGGTTAAAGGTTTGTCAGATTTGTTTCTCTTTTCAAAAAAATCAACTTTTTGTTTCATTAATCTTTTGTATTGTTTTCTTCATTTCAATTTCATTTATTTCTGCTTTGTATTTATAATCTCTCTTCTTGTACTAATTTTGGGCTTGATTTGCTCTTGCTTTTCTAGTTCTTTAAGATGCATAGTTAAGTTTTATATTTGAAAATTTTCTAATTTTTTGATGTGGGTGCTTATAGCTATACACTTTCCTCTTAGTAAAGTGTACAGCTTGTGCTATACCCTGTAGACTTTGGTAGGTTTTGTTTCCATTATGGTTTGTTTCAAGAAAATTTTAAAATGTCCTTCTTAATTTCCATGTTCTCAGTGTTCATTCAGGAGCATATGAATTTCCATGTGTTTGTATAGTTTCCAAAATTCCTGTTGTTATTGATTTCTAGTTTTATTCCACTGTGGTTAGAGAAGACACTTGATATAATTTCATTTTTTTATTTTTAAAAAACATGTTTTGTGGCCTAACATATCTTCTATCCTCAAGAATAATCTATGTGCTGAGAAGAAGAATTTATATTCTGTAGCCATTGGATAAAATGTTCGCTAAATATCTATTAGGTCCATTTGATCTATAGTGTAGATTAAGTTTGATGTTTTTTTGGTTCATTTTCTGTCTGGATGATCTAACCAGTGCTGAAAATGAGTTGTTGAAGTCTCCAGCTGTTATTGTATTGGGGTATATATCTTTCTTTAGCTCTAGTAATATTTGCTTTATATATCTGGGTGCTCCAGTGTTGGGCGCATAGACATTTACAATTATTATATCCTCTTGCTGAATTGACCACGTTATTATATAATGACCTTCTTTGTCTCTTCTTACAGTTTTTGTCTTGAAATCTATTTTGTCTAGTGTAAGTATAGATGCTTGTGCTTCTTCTTGGTTTCCATTTGCGTGGGATGTCTTTTTCTATCCTCTGTTTTCAGGCTATGTGTTTCCTTGACTGCTGGGTCTTGTTTTTTTGTTTTTGTTTTTTTTAAATCCATTCAGCCACTCTATGTTTTTTGATTAAAGAGCTTAGTTCATTTACTTTTCCTTTTCTCCTCTCAAGTTCCAGTAGAACGAAAGTTTAGTCCATTTACATTCAAAGTTATTATCAATAATAATAATATCGATTACTCCTGCCACACCTACTCCTCTCTTCTTAAAATCTTCATAGGCTCTCCATTGTAGAAAGGATGAAGTTCAGCTCCTTAGTATGGCACAAAAGACTCCCCAAAATATGCTTTCTGTCTACCCCTGTAGCTTGATCTTCTGCCACCCCACAATTTTTGTGCCCTGTACTTGAGCTACACCTATTTACCTGTCCCTGAGCAAGCTTTGTTGAGCTTTGCCTTCTTGCTTTTGCCCGTACCACTTACCCACCCACAACTCCTGACCAGCCATGGTCCTTCATACTATAGTTGAAACTTCACATTTTCCCCCAATTCTCCACTCACAAGCAGAGTTGATCTGCAGACTTGCGGCTACCACTATGCCTAGAATATAAATTTATATAGCACTTGTTACACTCTTATACCTAATGGTTTCTAGGTCTGTTTTGTCTTTCTAATGGTCTATAGTTTGTTGAGTGAAGGCATGGTTTATTGTCTTTTTCAACACTATGTCTCCATTTCTTGCTCAGTATGTGTGTGAACCATAGAAGGCACTCTTTATATAATGGTGATGAATATATGTTAACTATAAGCCAATATGTAGGAGATTATTTTTTCTTTATGAGAAAGCAAATTCTCGGAACTTTGGAAACTAATCATGTACTGGGAATATTGACTTCTCAGCCTATGTTTGCTGTGTTCACCCTGAGATTGAGACCAAGCTGGGCATGTCTTGAAGATCAGATAAGTAGAACACTAGGTATTCTTAGAAAACAGATTGCATCAAAGGAAGAGTTACAAATTTATTCTTAGGAAAACTGGGAAAATCAGAGAGGACGAGTGATTTTGAGTACAATGCAGTGCCTCCTATTCTATGAAGTAAATAATAACAGAGATTACTGGAATTTATGTAAGAGTTTCAGAGGCATTTTTTAGCAAAGAAAGGCCTTCGTAGGGGTGGAAAAATAATTATTATACTTACTTGGGATAACACTGTTGAAACACATGTAGGGGAGACATATTGGCTTAATCAGGAAGCCAGGCAGCCTAAAGCTGGAGAGAGAGGAGAGAGAGAGAGAGAGACACTAAAGAGAGAGAGAGGAAGAGGGAGAGAAAGAGAAACATGAAAGAGAGAGAGAGATACAGGAGATGAAAGCTCATCTGCAGGGCCAAATAGGCAGATAAGGATTTGGGAAACGTGGTGGGTATGTGGAGACTGAGCCATGAAAAATGTCCTTCAGGATCCCCTGAATTATTTGGGAGAAGGTTTTGTTTCTTCAAAATGGGAGAAAAGCAGAAGCAAAAAAAAAATGCTATCTTTTTTTTAAGTGCTTACTACCCTACTTTTTACATATCCTTTCTGTCCCTTTGGTGTGGGCTTGGAAAACAAAATGACACAAAGCTAGACATGATGTGGTCCTTGCCAATTGATGGACCGGGACATGAATAGGTAAAAAGGTAACCATACAGAACTACCTTAGGAGTTCAGGAGAAAGGTGTCTTCTCCTTTCTAGCTCAAACCTCTTGGCAGATGACTTTTAGGATTTAATAGTGCCAAAGGGGACCACAGGGACCTGGAACTAACACCAGCAGTGAGTGGGTGGCAGAAAGAAGTCAGATTTATTGGGCAATATGTGGACCCAGGAGCTACTATTTTGTCTCTAGGGAAAGCTAAAAATGGGAAAAAATAATTCCTTTTCACAAGGCTTAACTTTGCATCGGCATGTGCCATTGTTGGCATCTGACAAGTGGCTAATTTGCAAGGTTGGGTTAAAAATTTAGGTAATTTAGTTTTCTTTCACTTGAAAAGTTCATGTGAATGGGAAATAATAAAGGTGTGGGTCACATGGCAGCCCAAACAGACCCGGTGCAAAACAGAAGCAGTGAGGACTGCTTACACTGTTGACTTGAGAGAATGTCTTCAGAGGTCTAATTGGGAGTTGTGTGCCTAATATTGACAAAACAATGATATTGGCCTCAGTTGCTTAACTGGAAAATAAAAAATGGGAATTCACCTTCAAGATTCTCTTTGGTTTAATCACTCTGGCCACAGCATTTCCTGCTCAACTAGACAGTGAAAAGAGTCTACCAGCAATTCCTGGCATCTGACACATAAAAATAAAAGTCAGGGCTGGGCGTGGTGGCTCATGCCTGTAATCCCAGCACTTTGGGAGACTGAGGCGGGTGGATCACAAGGTCAGGAGTTCAAGACCAGCCTGACCAAGATGGTGAAACCCCATCTCTACTAAAAATACAAAAAAAAAAAAAAAAAAAAAAAAAAATCTGGGCATGGTGGCAGGCACCTATAATCCTAGTTACTCAGGAGGCTGAGGCAGAGAATTGCTTGAACCTGGGAGACAGAGGTTGCAGTGAGCCGAGATCACGCCATGCCACTGCACTCTAGCCTGGGCGACAGAGCAAGACTGAGTGTCAAAAAAAAAAAAAAAGAAAAAAGAAAAAAGAAAAAAAGAAAGAAAGAAAAAGTCAGGCCATTCAACGGGGATTGATTTTAAAAAACCAAACCACCACCACCACCACTGCCATCACCCTCAGAAGGACCTAAAAATGTGCACTTAAAACACGAAGCCTATCTGGATAGTTAGGAAATCACAGCATCATGTTCTTTATGAGCAGAGAGGAGCTGCCAAGTTCATTCAATCCAGCGCCCTCATTTTATAAGTGGTAGATCCAGAGAAGGGATGGAGTTTTGATTTAAATAATTCACTAGGTTGTTTGCTATCTCTCAGTCTGAGTAGAGTAACTATCAGGAAAACAGTCTCTGGATGAAGGTTACAGCCTGGTGGGAAAGATTGTGCAGTAATTTTTTTGGTTTCCTCAAGATACAAATGATTTAAGTAAGACAGTAGTGCCATGCTTAACTTTTATCAGTGGCAAAAATTCTCAGAAGTTTCAGCTCACTCATTTTTCTTTTCTTTCTCTTTAGGGACAGAATCTTACTGTCACCCAGGCTAGAGTGCAGTGCCACAATCATATCTTGATGGAGCATCAAACTCCTGGGTAAAGTGATCCTCCCACCTTAGCCTCCTGAGTAGCTAGGACTACACAAGCGTACATCACTGTGCTGGCTAATTTTTAATATTTTTTTGTAGAGACAGAGTCTCACAATGTTTTCCAGACTAATAATTCATTTTTCTTGCTAGTTTTTATTCAGTTCTCAGTTTGAGAGGAATTAATGCTGCAAAAGTTTGGATAACACCTGCCATCCTCTTAGTGGGCATTTATCATTTTCCAAGTCCTTTTTTCACTTGAGGAACTGTTTCTTATGTCTAACATGGTGGTTCTGGTGAGGGCTGTAAATCACAGTGCTTGTGGGGCATCAAATGACCTGCGTAGATCAATCCCAATGTTCAGTCAACTTTGTTGGTTGGCTCAGTGATCAGTGATGGGTATAGGATACAATTCTGGCCAATCATGGAACTTGCTGAAATTTTTTCTTGCTGGAGCTAGAGGAAGGACACTATGTTTCCCTGGTCATGAAGCTGAAGGGTGCACACTTAGATCTACTTTTGTTAATGGTTCAGCATTGAGGAGCAGCTGGCAATAAGATGTAGAAAAGACAGACCAAACAAAAGAAAGAGGGAGTTGTTAGTATTGGAGGCCCATATCCAGTTATCCTGGAGGCTGTGTTCCCACCCTTCCCTTTTGTAGGCTTGCCTATGGGTGACCCCAAATTCTCCTCTCTGGCCTAAGTAAGCCAATTTCAGTTGACTTTCGGTCATTGTCATATGAATTAACAAAAGTATCCTAATACTTTCCATTCTTCCCCTCTGTCCTTGATTGTCTCCTGTATTTGAGTCATTAAGTCTGTTGTAGGCAAAATAATGTCCCCCCACCACCAAGATGTTCACATTCTTTGTTAATATGCAACTTTAAATGGCAAAAATGACTTTGCAGATGTGGCTAAATTAAAGATCCTGAGATGGAAAGATCATCCTGGATTATCTGGGTGGACCCACTGTAATCACAGTGTCCTTATAGGGGAACAGGGAGGCAGGAGAGTTAGGGGAGATGTGAGGATAGAAGCAGAGGTTGGAGTGATGCAGCCATGAGTGAAGGAATGTGGGCAGCCTCTAGAATCTGGGAAACGCAAAGGGATGGTTCTTTCCCAGAGCCTAGAGGAATCAGCCCTGCTGAGCCCTGTGTTTGTGGTAATTTGTTTTGGTAGCAATAGGTAACTATATACAATCATTAAAATTGTTGAGTATCAAACCAACCCCCCTAAACTGTTTTTCTCTAATCTCTGTCCTGCCTGGGCTTTGCCAAGATCTCACCACACATATTGGGCTGGCCACCTATATAATAAAATCTGAAGGTTTCCTGCGGTCTTGCAGAATATCTATTTGCTAAAATTCTTTAAATAAGAAATACATATTTTTTGCATTATGATTTTAGGCTTGGAGTGAATATTCTTTGTGGAAAAACAAACATATTGACTTCAATATATTGAAAATTATTAAATGAGTCCTTTCTCCAAGCAGGTATTGGTGAGGTGGGTTGTGACGAAGCTAGATCTTGAAGGCATATGCTTTCAGCTATCTATGTGGTGGGGAGAAAGATTCTAAAAAGCCAGGATTCTGAAAGCGAACTCCTAACCTCATGATATCACAAAGCCAGACTTGGTTTCAGCAGCTGGAAGTGCCAGTGTGCTTATTTTTGTCTCATTATGTTTGCAGTGTACTGAGAGTTTAGTTTTCAGTCTGTGTAATTTTAACAACTTTAAGTGCTCCCAGTTTCCTCATTTGTAAAATGAGGATTAAATTAATATGTAGCTCATTTGGGTTTTATGAGGATAAATGAGATAGTGAATGCAATTTTGTTAGCACAGTGCTAGGTAAGTAGCAAATGTTCATCGAAGTCCAGCAATATGGTGAACTGGGGACCATAGGGACCTGGAACTAACACCAGCAGTGAGTGGGTGGCAGAAATAAGTCAGATTTACTGGGCAATATGTGGACCCAGGAGCCAAAAAGGATGACCATAATAGGAGGTAATCTAGGCCCCCGTTTAGTATCAGAGAGGCCCTAGCAAGGGAAACAAGCATGTGGTGGAAATCAGGGATATGAAGCACTGGGTCAACTCTGAGAGAAGAAGTCTCTAGATGGCATGACACACTACTGTGGAAGGTGGCAAGATGGCCTGGATCTCAGCTGTTTGGAAGACAATGATTCAAATAAATCAGGCATAGGCAGCAATGTCAGGGTCCAATGACATAATTAAGGTCCAAGGTGGGAGGACTTGATCTTGAGTGGTCAGGATGAAAGTGCAGTAACTGGGGCAGCAATGTTAGTCCAGGATGGGGGTAAACAAAGGAAGCAGCTTGGTGCTAAGTCCCATGGTGTTCAGTGCTTCTTAAATCCTATCGCCTATAGTACTGGTTCCAAAACCTCTAGAGTGGAAGAGGGTGTGGGAATAGGAGGAGAGGTTGAGCTCATCCACGGACATCAAGTTCTTCCAGTTTTGGGGAGAGGAAGGTATAAGATTCTCCCTGGGGCCTGAAAGCTTAAGGAGATGAGTAACTCCTCCCTTCTCAGGCCCAGTCCCAAGAAACAAGGCTACTTGCACCAGCAGCATGCTGACAGCAAGATAGCAGAAGCAGGAAGAGAGCCGGTCAGAAGACACCTGGTCTGGCCAGAAGACACGTAACCCTGAAGATTTAGAAAGAGGCCATCCGGGTACAACTACATCAGACTAGGACACTTCCTGTTTACATCAGGCTAGGATACTTCCTGTTTACATGAGACTATAAAACCTTTGCCCCTCCTCACTTGGGACTGATGCCATTTTAGGCCTCAGCCTGCCTGCACCCAGGCTCTCATTAAAACACCGTGTTGCTCCACACTGCCTTGTGTTGTCTGTTGGCAAACTCTTGAGGTTCAAACCTATATAAGGAACTTTACAGAAGGTAGTCAGCAAAAAACAAACAAACAAAACAAAACAAAACCAAAAACAAAAACAAAGAAACAGACATGTACTTTATCTTAAGATAAAGAAAACCTATCTTTCTTAAGACTAAACAGGTACAAAGCATTGGGATTATCCACTCCTTCTGAAGGGCAGCAACTCCAAATGATCAAACATTAACACTGAGACGGACCCGAAAGATCATATCATACAGCCACCTCTTTTATAAAATCAGTATTACTCAAAGACTGTTACCTGGACCACCAGTTTCAGCTTCATTAAAATGGAAAATGCTTGGTCTCTAATTGAGTATCCTAAATCAGACTCAGGGAGTGGGGAAGGAGGGTGAGCTAGAAATGTACATTTTAACCACCTCTCAGGTGATTAGGAACTACAGGTTTTGTGGTTCTTAACTCTGACTGCCCATTAGAATCACCTAGGTATGATATCCTAACCATGGGCCAATTGAACTGGAACTTCTGAGGCTGGGGCTGAGGCTCAGGCAACAGTATGTTAATGAGCAGCCTGTGTTGAGAACTGCTGGCATAGATGGTAGTAAAGTGATTTTCCTAAGGACACTCAATAGAATAGTGGTAGGGCTGGAATGAAAATTCAGTCTTTGTTGAAAAGCAAAAGAAAGTGTGGTCTTTGAAACTGTGTGTACAAGCATCAGAATCAGAGGATTGGAATCGGTGATTTGAGAGGAAGGGCAACCAGTCCAGTGAAAGCAAGGACTGACCTGGAGCTATTGGCTACTTTTGTGTACTGGCCATTACCTGGCATGCCGTGGGAGAGTTTGTGTTTAATCAGGTGTACTGACAGAAATGAAATGAAATTGCTGCAAGAAAAAGCCACAGCAAAAACAATCCTTAGCATTAGAGTGACCAAAACACTGTCTTGCTATCTGCAAATCCCATAGCCCCGGGTCACCATTCAAATCGATGAGTAGGTATGTACTAAGCTGATTGTGAAGTTGAGGTGGAGAGCTTAAAAGACCAAATGCTAGAGGGTAGATAAGAAATTAAATGTGTATTATATCCTCCTCTTTTTCTGAGTGTATGATTTTGTGTTAGGAAGGCAGGTACATCTCAACTTAAATATTTACTCGTCTTTCAGCGCCTTAGCTCCAGGCACAAATTAAATTCCTAGGCTGCAACAGTGGAAGAATTTAATCTGCTGTATGTTCCAAGGATGATGCATGTTAGGTTTGCTTTGCCTTCCTAATTTCTTCTTTTAGATAACTGGTACTGATTGTAGTGTGGACTGTCAGTAGACTTGAGCAGTGAAGGACCTTCTCTGAAAGTGGCTGCTCCAATCTTCATTTTTGTCACTGCCTTAGTTGTGAGTACTCCTTGATGCTGCCACTATACAGATGAGACCTGGACACTCAGAGGTATTTTTTGTTTGTTTGTTTGTTTTTTGAGATGGAGTCTCACTCTGTCGCCCAGGCTGGAGTGCAGTGGCGCAATCTTGGCTCACTGCAATCTCCACCTCCCGGGTTCAAGCGATTCTCCTGCGTCAGCCTCCTGAGTAGCTGGGATTGCAGACACCTGCCACCACACCCTGCTAATTTTTGTATTTTTAGTAGATACGCAGTTTCACCATATTGGCCAGGCTGGTCTTGAACTCTTGACCTCAGATGATCCACCCACCTCGGCCTCCCAAAGTTCTGGGATTACACATGTGAGCCACTGCACGTGGCCTCACTCAGAGGTATTTAGTCCAATCCAATGCTGTTCATTGTATGATGACTCACTGAAGAGTTAATATATTCTTTTATTTTTCTTTCCTGTTTTTCAGAGAAAGGGACTAGAAAATCCTCTGGATGGGCCTTCAAAGGGTAAGTTGCTTTGGGATGCCAGTTTCTTCCCTGCAGAAGGTGGATGGGGAGCATACAGGATCTTTGCAAGGCAGTTCATTATTATTATGGTGAACAAGTTCAGGCTACCAGAGTATTTCTATTGACTTAGGAAGAGAATAAGATCTCTAGTCTTATGAGAGTCTGAGGCTTCTAGAAGCAATCCATATAGCTATTCTGAAGCAAGTGGATAGTGGCCTGATCTTCCTACGATCCAGGTGCTTCAGTTCAGGTATTAAGGCATGGCAGGGACTAGAGTGAAGTGAGTGAGGGACTTGCCTTGGGTACCAAGTATTTGTGGCTCCATAAATGTACCAATCAAGATAAATAATTTTGATACAATGTGTTAAAAATAACAAATAATGCAAAAATGCACTCTGAACAAAATAGCAAAATTTTGAATAAAGACAGGATCAGTGGTCACCATATTGAGCCATACTAGGGTTTAACACAAAAGGAACAATCAGAAATACTGTTTTTTAATAAGATGGAATATGGCAAATGACAAATAATAAAAAAGTGCCACAAATCAGCTCCAGATGAGTTGCAGATCTGAATGTGAATGATAATAAATATTCTGGAAGGAAAAAAAAACCTAATAAACTGGGAGTAAGTTTCTGGAACAGAACTCAAAAAGCACTAACCATAAAAAAAAACAAAAAAAAAAAAAAAAAAACAAAAAAAAACTTGAGAAACTTAACTGTGACAAGATTAGATACTTCTGTTTATCAAAAGGCACTATTAGGAGGATGAAGAAGCCATTCAGAATGGAGGAAATATTTGCAATTCAAATATCTGACATAAGAATTAAATCTCACATATTAAGAGCTCCTGCAAATAAAAATAAGAAGACAGACAACCTAATAAAAACATGAGCAATAGACTTGAACAGGCATTTCAATCATGTATAGCTAAGTGACAAATAAGCATTTGAAAAATAGCTTATTTTCATTAATTATCAAGGAAATGCAAATTAAAACCTCAGTGTGATACTCCTGTAGCTTGCATTTTTCTAGAATTTTATATGAATGGAATCATACAATATGTACCAGAATGGCTAAATAAGAAAAGCATATAATTCCGAGTGTTGATGAAAAACAACTTGAACTGTCATACACTGCTAGTGGGGGTTTTATATGGTACGAGCAGGATGAGGCAGGCAGATCACAAGGTCAGGAGATCAAGACCAGCCTGGCTAACATGGGGAAACCCCGTCTCTACTAAGAATACCAAAAAAAAAAAATTAGCCAGGCATGGTGGAGGGCACCTGTAGTCCCAGCTACTCAGGAGGCTGAGGCAGAAGAATGCGGTTGCAGTGAGCTGAGATCGTGCCACTGCACTCCAGTCTGGGTGAAAGAGCAAGACTCCATCTCAAAAAATAAATAAATAAATAAATAAATAAATAAATACATAAATAAAAATTAAAAACTGTTTGATAATATCTTCTAAGGCTGACCTAGTACATCCTTCCTGGCCAAGCAGTTCCAACAGAAAGGCTTACACATGCTCATCAAAAGACATGCACAAGAATGCTTAACATCCTTAGTTATTACGGAAATGTTAATTAAAACAATAGTAAGATAGCACTGCATACCCATCAGGATGTCTATTAGGTATCTGAAAGAATGGACTCTATCAAGTGTTAATGAGGATGAGGAGCAACTGGAACTCTCATATATTCTTGGTGGAAATATACAGTGTCGAAAACAGTTTTAAAGTTTTTTTAAAAAGTTAAACGCGTAGCTACTACATGACCCATGAATAGGTATTTACCCAAGAGAAATCAAAGCATATGTCCATACAAATGCTTGTACAGAAATGTTCATAGCAGCTTATTTTTTAATAGCCACAAACTGGAAACAACCCCAGTGGCATCAACAGTGAATAGACAAGCAAACTGTGGTGTATCCTTACAGTGGAACACTGTTCAGCATTACAAAGGGAATAGACCACTGACACATACAACAACATGGATGAATTCCAAAATTATTCTGCTGAGTGAGTAAAAAGTGGCAGACAAAAAAAAAAAGCATGCATATTGTATGATTCCATTCATATAAGATTCTAGATAATGCAACATAGTGATAGCAGATTGGTGATTGTTTAGGGATTGGGGATTGTAGGAATAGGTGGGGCTGGGGGAGGAATGACAAAGGGGCATGAGGAAACTTTTGTGGGTACTGGATTTGTTTATTATATTAACTTTAGTGATAGTTTTGTTTATATGTGCATGTCTGTGTGTGTGTGTGTGTGTGAGAGTCAAAATTTACCAGATTGTGAACTTGAAATATGTGCAGATTTTTATGTGTTAATTATATCATGATACAACTGTCTTTAGAAAACAGTTACATGAAGGCTTTGCTCTCAAGTTTCTCCTTGCCTAGCAGTAGATAGGCAGATAAACATATCATTATAATGCACATGTTCAGTGCAGTTATGAAGGGCTTTGGCAAGATGCAGAACCTAGCCAATTTAGGAATACTTGGAGGAATCAGGGAAGGCTCTGGAGAGGATGTTTGGTGAAGTGTAGGGAGTCTAAATGACACAGTTTAAGGCAAACCTGGAGATGCAGTTAGAAACCAGCTGGTGAAGGGTGCCGCTTTAGAAAGATGTAGACAAGGAGATGCATAAGAGCAATGAATACATTAATAATACTAACCACAATTTTGGGAGGTGGCCTGATTTTCTTGGTGAGATTTATGATTCCCAAATCTCATCATTTAAAGATCAATGGACCTTGATTGAATGAACAGCCTCATTCATTGGCCCTCCACTCTACTGTTCACACTGTATGTCCTAGAAAAATAATATGTCCCAATATAAAAATGCTAGTTCCATTTTTAATACAGCTTGAGTGTTCATTCCAGGCAGGACAAACAATTTGTCTCTATGCTTTTATATTATCTCTTTTTTTTTTCAACTTACTTTCTTTGAATATAGTAAAAACACATTTTCTACCTAGCAAGATAAATTAAGGTTTTCTCTTAAACTTGGGGTAAATGATGTAATGTAATGTAATCAACTTGTTTAAAGGTCTGGGGAAGACATATCTATGGCAACCTTCCCAAGTCATTCTGGTGAATATCCTAAGTCTAATTTGCCTTCAGATGACTTAGTTGGAATGAGTAGCAGAGGAAGGAGAAGAAGTAGTAGGAGGAAAAGGAGAAGAGGAGGAAAGGGGAGCAGAATGAGAATTATGTGAAGCCCCACTATTAAATGCTCAATAAATAATGTAATTAAATTGCTATCAAAGATCTTCCATGAGTGTTTATTGGAATTTGCATTTGTCCTGGTTTTGTAATTGCAAAAAAAGCCAGAAGGAGATTGACATTTTGTTTTGTTCTCATTCTATGTTATTTCTTCCAGAGTACAAATAAGTCAAATAATGGATTTTATTTTCTAAAGTTCAGAAAGTAAATTTGTTGATATTGTGTAAGTAAACAGGCTCTGACTCTCAATGACTTAAAATAGCTAACATTATTATGTACCTCTACTGTTTTATTTATCTCATTTTCTTCAGTCTCCACAGAAACCCTACAAAATCACTTTTGGTACACAGAAGTAAAAAGCTTGTAAGGATAGAGATTATCTAGCTTGCTCAAAGTCAAATCGTTAATAATTGTGCCTACCCAGCTTAGCTGACTGGAACCTGGGTCAGTTGTAGCCATAACCTGTGCTCCTTAAGCTACTTCAGATTTCCCCAGGCAGGTTTCACATAACAAATAAATATTTAGGCATAGATGATACAGTGTGGGCACATATTAAGCACTCAAAAAGTATTGTGTTTTATTTTGATAGAAAACTTATCTACTTTTCAAAGTGTGTTTTCTAAACCTCAAATTATTTCTTCCTGCATTTAGTAAATCTTTAGAAATGAGTCCTGAAGGGGAAATTTAAGGGATTTATCCTGCCTTCTCCCTCTCTTGGGAAGGCCCCTGATCTCCTTTTTACATCTGTTTGAGATGGTTTTTCTCAGCCTTGTCCTTTTTGTTCTGTAGTGACTGATGCAGGGATAACCCAAATGAAGTAATCAGAATCTATCTACAGAATTTTTGTATTGTGTCAAAGAAGAGAATCTGTCTCTCCTCAATCAGCAGCTACTGGTAGGCAAGTTTCCTCAGGTGGTGAGTGAATAATGGCAATGGCTGGAAAGAAGTAGGTGGACCAACATGGCAGAGTCCTTGGAATCTTGACTGACCTGGCTTCAATTGTTTTGAGGCTCAAATTCATCTCTGCTGACAACAATTTAATTCTTCAGTTGTACCATGAATCCCAAGAGACAAGAGATTTTTTTTTTTGGTCAGTGTGAGTCTAAGCTGATTTTTCTATAACTTGTCACCAAGAGTCCTAACTGATGTAAACCTCATCAGAAAAGTAGTGTTTCTGTCATTATTTTAAACTCTGTTTGACAATTCTGGCACAAAAAAAGAATAAGCTGCCATGAAAGTACATTTATTCATGCATTTTAATAAATATTTAAAATAAGTGGCAGGGTACGGCGACTCACGCCTGTAATCCCAGCACTTTGGGATGCTGAGGTGAGTGGATCACCTGAGGTCGGGAGTTCAAAACCAGCCTGGCCAACATGGTGAAACCCTGTCTCTACTAAAAGTACAAAAATTAACCAGGCATGGTGGTGCACGCCTGTAATCCCAGCTACTCAGGACACTGATGCAGGAGAATCGCTTGAACCAGGGAAGCAGAGGTTGCAGTGTGTCGAGATCACACCTCTACACTTCAGCCTGGCAACAGAGAGAGGGACTGCATCTCAAAAAAAAAAAAAAAAAAAAAAAAAAAAGGCATTTAAAAGCTATAACTAAACAGTGATTCCAAAAGATAATACTTATTGGAATTACAGTTTGAAGAAATAAACACTTGTTTATAAATATATAACTTTTACATCAACCTTAAACATCAGTCCTGCATCAGTACTAGATCTGGCCACAGATTTTAGTTGCAAAATTTCTAACTAAACCAACCCCAGATGATTTAAGTAGAAAATATCTTATTAAAAGAATATTGGAGGAATTTCAGTTTCAGCAATGGCAGAGTAGCCTGTCTAGGAAAATTCCTTTCCTGAATGTCTATGATAAACTCTGGATAAAATATAAAAGAAAAAGTCCCAACTATTTGAAGGTACCGTAGAGTATCCAAAAAGAGGCACGAGCTTGATTAGATGCTTAGAAAAGGGAATAAAACTAGATGAAGTCTTCATTGATGCGGCTTTGTTCATAAAGGTATTCACCAGTCCCCATGACATGGGACTGAGAGAATTCAAGAAGAAAGTGGCGGTATCATCGGCTTACTGTTTCAGAGAATAGAATTTAGGGATGCCAGAACAGCTATAAATGAAGACAAAAAAGTCCTGAAAAGGAAAACCTATGGATGGGAGAGTCTTTAAATATGTATATGAGCTTCCTTCAAATCTGTGACTATATATGTATGGGAGAGGCTTCAAATAGCAGAAAAGAAAGCAAAAGCTAGAAGTGCGAAAAAGCAGAACACTGCAACTCATTACAGGGGAAACAGTTTGAAGTTTGAATCTATTGAAGTATAGAGGCTTGGTAAACACCTTAGGCTTTCCATTGAAACTTCAGAAGGGAATGCCTTACGAGTGAATGCTGACCGGGCGTAGTGACTCACGCCTATAATCCCAGCACTTTGGGAGTCTAAGACGGGTGGATCACTTGAGGTCAGAGACCAGCCTGGCCAATGTGGTGAAACCCCATCTCTACTAAAAATACGAAAATTAGCCAGGCTTTGTGGTATACGCCTGTAATCCCAGCTACTCAGGTGGTTGAGACAGGAGAATCGCTTGAACCCAGGTGGAGGCTACAGTGAGCTGAGATTGTGCCAGCCTGGGTGACAGAGGGAAAGTCCATCTCAAAACAAGCAAACAAGAATTGTGAATGCCGACCAGGTGCAGTGGCTTATGCCTGTAATCCCAGCACTTTGAGAGGCCGAGGCAGGTGGATCACTTGAGGTCAGGAGTTCGAGACCAGTCTGGCTGACATGGTGAAATCTTGTCTGCACTAAAAATCTAAAAATTAGCTGAGCATGGTGGCAAATGCTTGTAATCCTAGCTACTTAGGAGGTTCAGGTAGGAGAATTGCTTGAACTCTGGAGGCAGAGGTTACAGTGAGCTGAGATCATACCATTGCATTCCAGCCTGGGCTACAGAGCAAGAGTACATCTCGAAAAAAAAAAAAAAAGAAAGAAAGAAAGAAAGAAAGAAAGAAAGAAAGAAAGAAAGAAAGAAAGAAAGAAAGGGTAAATGCTATGTATCAGGTTTATCAGGACTGAAGAGTCTTTCTATAACTAAGAAAAAATTCCAAAGAGAAGCACCATAGCAAAATATAATACCAAGCCTCCAGAAGTTCAAGGTTTTCATCCAGTAAACTGATGGCTAGATAAACATCTTTCACAATAACTGATATACAACAAAAATAATTAGAAAAACTACATATGTAAAAAAAGCCGAAAATTATAACCCATAATCAAAAGACAAAACAGTCAATAAGAACAGAAATTAAGATGATCAATATATCAGAATTAATTTTTAAAAAAATTCTTTTTTTTGGGGGGTGGAGTTGCACTCTAGTTTCCCAGGCTGGAGTGCAATGGCGTGATCTCAGCTTACCACAACCTCTGCTTCCTGGGTTCAAGCGATTCTCCTGCCTCAGTGTCCTAAGTAGCTGGGATTACAGGCATGCACCACCACACCTGGCTAATTTTGTATTTTTAGTAGATTTGGGGTTTCACCATGTTGGTCAGGCTGGTCTTGAACTCCCAACCTCAGGTGATCTACCCGCCTCGGCCTCCCAAAGTGCTGGGATTACAGGCATGAGCTACCACGCCCAGCCAAAGATTCTGAAGTTATAAAAATATTTAGGTACGTAAAAGATAAGACTATCATAATAACTGAACAGATTGGGAATTTCAGCAGAAAAGCTAGCACTATAGAAAAGAACCCATTTAGTTTCTAGAACTGAAAAGTATAATATCTAAAATAAAACCTTTACTAAATAAGCTTGTCTTCTAGAGCAATGGTGGCCAATCTTTTTGGCACCAGGGACAGTTTCGTGTAAGACAATTTTTCGTGGATCAGGGTCAGGGTAGGAGAAAGTTTTAGGATAATTCAAGCACATTACATTTATTGTGCACTTTATTTCTGTTATTACGACATTGTACTATATAATGAAATAATTATATAACTCACCATAATGTAAAATCAGTAGAAGTCCTGAGCTTGTTTTCCTGCAACTGATCTGGGGGTGATGGGAGGCAGTGACAGATCATCAGGCATTAGATTCTCATAAGGAGTGTGCAACCTAGATATCTCACATGCACACTCATGATAGAGTTTGGGCACCTATGAGAAATGAATGCCACTACTGATCTGACAGGAGGCGGAGCTCAGGCCATAATGCGGGCAATAGCGATGGTTAGTGGCCATGAATACAGATGAAACTTCATTCACTTTCCTGCCACTCACCTCCTGCTGTGTGGCCCAGTTCCTAACAGGCCCCGAACCAGTCCCAGTCCGTGGCCTAAGGGTTAAGGACTCCTGCCCCAGAGCCTCCAGATAGAAACGCAGCCTGCCTGACATATTCATTTTAGCCCAGTGAGACTCATTTCAGACTTCTGTCTCATGGAACTATAAGGTAATAAATTTGTGTTGCTTTAAGCTACTGGTTTTTGGTTACAGGTGGTGTTTGGTTACATAAGTAAGTTCTTTAGTGGTGATTTGTGAGATTTTGGTGCACCCATCACCTGATAGTTTGTTAAAACTAATGCAGAGGTTATTTATGCTGAAGGAATTAACACTAGATAGCAACTGAGACCTACGGCAGGAAATAAAGGGCACAGAAAATGGTAAATAAGTAAGTAGATATAAATAAGTGTTTTTTGTTCCTCTGTTTAATTCTTTAAAATACAATAGTAGTTTAATGCAAAATTTACAACATTTTATATATGGATGTAAAATATATGACAACAGTACATGGTGTGAGGGGTGCAAACAGAACTACACTCTTGCAGGTGTCTTACCTTTACATAAGGGAGCACAATATTAACTCTACACAGGCTGCGATAAATCAGTGATATATATTGTAAAACCAAAGTAAATGGTAAAAAATACCAAGAAAGGTATAGCTCAAAAAAAAAAGTGTTAGAGGAATTGAAATCCTAAAAAAAAAAAAAATCCATTTCATCCAAAGAAGACAGAAAAGGAGAAACAAACCAATTAAAAAGAAGGCTGGGTGTAATGCCTGTAATCACAGCACTTTGTGGGTCTGAAATAGACAGATCGTTTCAGTCCAGGAGTTTAAGACCAGCCTGGGCAACATAGCAAGACCCTGTCTCTACACAAAAATACAAAAATTAGCCGGCTGTGGTGGTGCATCCCTCTAGTTCCAGCTACTTGGGAGGCTGAGGCAGGAGGATCACTTGAGCCTGGGGAGGTCGAGGCTGCAGTGAGCTGTGATTGTGCCACTACACTCTGGCCTGGGGGACAGAGTGAGACCCTGTCTTAAAAAAAAGAAAAGAGAAAAACAAGAAGAAATGAGAAGAAAAGAAATAGCGAAAAAGAATTTTAAGCCAAATATATTGATAATTACCATAAATATAAATGGGCTATGCATTCCAATTAAAAGGCACAGATTGTCAAACTGGTTAAAAAAGAAAGATCCAACTACATGCTGCATTTTAGTTGTAAACTACTAAAAGAGTTGTATTTTAATCCTAAAAAGGTTGAAAGTAAATGGATTGAAAAAAGATATACTATGCAAATAGTAATCATAAGAAGGCTATATTGATATCAGAAAAAGTAGACATATATACAAGGTGTATTACCAAAAGTATAGAGGGACAATGAAGAAAAGGTTAATTCATCAAAGAAGTATAGCAATTACAAATATGTATTCAGACAACCATCAAATTTCAAAACATGAGAGCTCAAACTGACAGAACTCAAAGGAAAAAATAGACACCTCTGAAATCATAATTGGCGATTTTTAACACAACTCTTAGTAATTAGTGGAAAAAGTAGAGAAATAATCAGTAAGGATGTAGAATATTTGAACAATGCTATCATCCACAAACAGATTGTCATTTATAGAACAATTATCCATCAAAATAAGACTACATCACTTGGAACAGATACCCAAATAGATTATGTGCTGAAAATTAAATGTCTGAGTAAGATTAAAAACATTGAAATCATACAGAATATGTTCTTTCATCAAAAGGAAGATTACTTATAAATCAATCACAGTAACATATCTGAGAAAGTCCAATATTTGGAAATTAAGCAACACCTACTTCTAAATCATGTATAGGTTAAAGAAGAAGGAATGTTAGAAACAATTTTGAACTGAGTGAAAATGAAAATAAAAATAAAATATGTGAACTGTGGGATGCAAGTAAGGCAATACCCAGAAGGAAGTTTATAGCTTTAAATGCTTGTATTAGAAAATGAGAAAGTTTTAAGTTCAGTGATCTTAATTCCCATTTGGAGAAGTTCCAAGAGATGAGCAAATCAAACCCAGAAAAAGTAGTGTTGCTGGTGGAGGGTGTCCAGGTTCTTGGCCTCTTGAACAAAGAATTGGAAAAAATACACAAAGCAAGGAAAGAATGAAGCAACAAAAGCAGAAATTTATTGAAAATGAAAGTACATTCCACAAACTAGGAACAGGCAGACTATACGGGCTCAAGAGCTGGGTTACAGAATTTTCTGGGGCTTAAATACCCTCTTGATGTTTCCCATTGTTTACTTGGTATACACCCTATGCAAATGAAGTAGTGCCTGGCAATCAATTTGATTGGTTGTGGAAAGCAATCAATCAGAGACACTTTCAATTTTCCATCTACCATGCAGAAAAACAGGCGGGAGCAGGAGGGACTAGCCTCTGGTCCTTTTGTTACTTAGGTGTGGAAGGTTGGGATTTTTCCTTTTGATTTAGTTCTAGAAAGTCAGCATGAATGGCCTTAGGTTCCCTGCCTCCAGACCGTATTCTCCTGCCTGTGTAGGAAGAAATAAAAAATAAGATTCACAGAAATAAATAAAATATAAAGCAAACAACAGAAAAACCTAATAAAGACACAAGTTAGCTCTTTGAAAAGATTAATACAATTGATAAGACCCTAGGAAAAATAAAGAAAATTAAAAATACCAGTATCAAGAATAAAGGAGAGGATATTACTACAGATTCTATGGACATTAAGAGAATAACAAGAGTACATTATGAGTGAATTTATGCCCATAAATTAAACTCAGGGGAAGTTGACAAATTTGTTGAAAAACTAAAATTATAAATGTGTAGTCCTAGCTACTCCGGAGGCTGAGGCGGGAGAATGGCGTAAACCCGGGAGGCGGAGCTTGCAGTGAGCTGAGATCCCGCCACTGCACTCCAGCTCGGGCAACAGAGCAAGACTCCGTCTCAAAAAAAAAAAAAAAAAAAAAAAAAAAACTGATACACGAGTTAATAAAAAGTATGAAACACCCATAACTACTACAGAAATTGAATTTTTGATCAAAAACCTTCTCCCAAAGAAAAATCCAAGTTTGTTGATGCAATGTAGCAAACATTTAAGAAAGAAATAGTAGTGAACTTCATAAATTTTAAATAAAATATCAACAAAAGAACTAGAAAACTTCCCACCTCATTTGATGAAGTCAGCACAATCCTGATACCCAAATCAGACAAGGACAAGAAAGAATATTGTAGGTCAATATCTCCTATGGACATATGCACAAAAATCCTTAAGAAAATATAAGCAAATCAAATCACTTAGAATACAGACAGAATAAAACATCATATTAAAGAGGGAAGTATGTCTCAGGAATGCAAAATTTTTAAAATTTAAAAACAAGTAAATACACCATATTAACCTAACAAATAAAAAATTCCAATCATTTCAATAGATTCAGAGAAGGCATTTGAGAAAATTCAATATTTTTCATGATAGTAACTCTCAGGAAATTAGGAATAAAGAATATTTCCTTAATCTGGTGAAAAGCATTTACTAAAAACCTATGGTTAGCATCATACTTAGTGGTGAGATATGGTATGCCTTTCCTCAAAGACCAGAAAGAAGGCAAGGATGTCCACCTTTATCACTTCTATTCAACATTTTTCTGAAAGTCCTAGCTAGTATCATAAGGAAAGAAAAAGAAATAAAAGGCATACAGAATGGAAAGGAAGAAAAGCAAAACTGTATTTATTTGTAAATGACATAATCATGTGTTTAGAAAATCTAAGGAATATTTTTAAAAGTTACAGAAATAAGTGTTTTTAGCAGGTCATGGGATACAATTTCAATATACAAAATAAAATATATGTTCATGTTTTAGCAACAAAAAATTGGGAGATGAAATAAATTGTGCATTTTCATTTAAATAAGATAAAAAGAAAATTATTACAGATAATTTTCAGTCAGAAAATAAAATTTCTGTAAGACTTCTACATAAAAAATTATAAAACATTAAGGAATTAAGACATAAAACAGGCAAACCATATTCATAAATTAGAAGAATCAATATTAAGATATTATTTTCTTCTAATTGGTTTATAGATTCGGCACAATCCCATTCAGAATACCAATAGGCTTTTTCTTTCTTGTGTAATTGATAAGTCAATTCTGAAATTTATGTGAAATTGCAAACAACCTAAAATAACTGAGACAGTTTTGGAAGAAAAGATGTTGGAAGGCTTGCACTCCCTGGTTTTGACTTCCTTGGTAGTCAAGGCACAAACGAGTTGTGACTGCTTTTCTTTTTCAAAGATTATTGTGCACAATTTCAAAGTTTATGATGATTTTTGTCTCTGCAGTCAATTACAGGTGAAAGGAGGCTCAAAGGTAAAATTGGATCATGCACAAAATTGTGCAACTCAACTGGCAGTGCTTGACATTTTTGGCCTAATTTAAGGGAAACAGTCTACTCTTTGCTACATGGTTGTCTGTCTGCTAACCAGGCCTGACACTATAGCTGTACAAAGTGATGAGATGCCAAATAATAAGAAATCCAGTAAGCCTTCTTGCTACTCTTCCTACTGTCACGCTATTCAAGAAATTTGTTAAGCAGCTACTATAAGTCAGTCACTATCTTGGGTGCAGGGAATACATAAATGAATGTCTAAGCTCACGGTCCCAAGAAGAGAAGTAAGAAAATAGATACATGCTGTAAATTCTATTACAGAGATACTATATTAATCAGGAAGGTTAGAATATGCTGCAATAAACAGCCCCAGTGTTTTATTGGCTAACCAAAGGAAAGGCTTATTTCTTGCTCACACATAATCAGAGCTCTGTGGGTCTAGGCATTTTTCCATGACAACTGTTCTTCATGTGGCACCTTGGCAAACCAAGACACTGGAACTTCCACTGTGCTGAAGCTTCAGGGAACATGTGACCTCAGTTGATGTGAGAGGCAGGGAAAGAAGGGTGGAAAATCACCTACATTTCTTAAATTCTTTGGCCTGCAAGTGAAGCTAATTATTTCCACTCACATATCACTGGCCAAAGTAAGTCACATAGCCTGCCTAACTTCAAACTAATGGAAAAATACACTCTTTAATGTGCTGGGAAGGAGAGGGGATTTCAATAAGTTGGTGACTATTAGAGATGTCTACCATATAGGCATAATGTTCGGTTGAGGAGAGCACAAAAGAGCAAGAATCTGAGGGTGTGTGATTAAGAGAGGTTAGGGGGCAGTTTCTTGAAAGAAGCAGCATCTTTAAGAATAAAGAGGAGCTGCCTTTTGAAGAAAGGAGAAAGTAAATTCTAGGCAGATGGAACCACATGCACTCAGGTATGAGTATATTGGGATAATCATCAGTCGTTGACATCTGCAGAGAGAAGGGTTGACAGAGGAATGTCTGTGCATATAGCCAGCACATAGACCATCAAGTGCCCCTTTAAATAATGGAATAGTGGAATAGAAGCAGGATTTGCAGCAATTTCTATATAAGAATATAAGGGATTTCGACACCATTCTTACTTAGTATTAGAACAATAACTCAAGGAGTTCTTAAGCAGATTAGGACCAGAGAAATAGTTTCCCAACTTGAAGAAACTTGAACTTGAAGAAACTAAAGGAGCATTTGAAGAAAGGGCTCATCTGTAATATAATTCTCAGACCTCAGACTGCAAACTTCCTTCAGAGCAGAAGTCATTCCTATCTGATTCTAGGATCATTCTAGGATAGAGAGAATCACTCTGTTCTGTCTTCTTGGGAAAAATAGATTTCATATTCTTTTCCCTCTATAAATACAGAATGAATAGGTTACTTTTTTCCAATGTCTTTTTCCCTTATGAAAATTTCCTAGTAATGGTAGGAAGCATCTCTGGCTCCTGTAAGGCCCCGGGAGAGTTTCACTGCAGCACTGTTTTATGTAACATGTAAAATGACTGGAGGGCAGATTGGTTTTGGTGGTGAATCAGCATGCTGCAAGTTCTCATTAAATGTTCAACAGGAACAACACCAAACGTGAGTGTTCCCTGTCATACCGTTGGTATAAATCTTGTGAATCAGTTTGAGGATTTCAAGGGGATTTTGCCCCAGTTACACATGTTCTTTGGAAAGCAACAAATATGCATGTAGCTCAAGAGCCAGGAATTTGAGCCAAAGAAACATATTTCTTTGGTTCCCTATAATTATTACATGGGTTCTTGTATTCTTTTCTTGTGGGAAAACATGACCAGCAAGCAGCACAGTAATATATGATATGAATAAAATAAGAATTTTAGATTTTCAAAGAAAACTTAATGTTCATCTTATCTGAATATCATTTTGCAAATGGAAACAATGTATTCAAAGTCACATAGCTGATTATACAAGCAAATAGAACCAAGATCTGTTGGCTTAAAGCTTGGTGATCTTTCTTATATTTTAAAATAAACTTAGTTAATAAAAATAATAGAAATTAATTAATGAAAATTAAGTTTCACTAAATTTAATAAAACTTAAGTTTTATTAATTCAAATCCAAATGAGTCACTTTTATTATTAGCAGCAGTAGTAGTATTTGCCCATACTATTTAGATTTACTTACATACTTAGCTTTTTCTTTTCTTTTTTGGTTATTACTATTTTCTACTATATCACTCCTAAATTCTTGGTTTAATCCTTTCTGACCCAAGTATGTCTTTGAGTTAGAGGTCTGCAGTAAGGATCTGTTGATAGTAAACTTTATGAAAATGTGTCTGAAAATTATTATTTGTTATTATTTCACCTCAAGTATTAAAAGAGCACGTATATATGTATGGATTTTTTAGTAGAAAATGTTTAGTCTAATGTAGAAGATTGATTTTCTTTTACTCTCAGAATTTAAAAGTTATTTCATTGTCTTCTGGTCTTTATTGTTGCTGATGAGAGGTCTGCTGCCATATTAATTGTAGGTCTTTTGCATGGAACTATTTTTTTCTCATTGGTTTTTTTAAAAGATGTTATCTTCATCTTGAGGTGCTGCAGTTTTACTATTATGTGTCTAGATAAATATTTTTTTCTTTATCCTGCTTGCATATCTTGCTTTGTTATCAGTATGCTTTATCAAACTGAGAATTCATATTTTTCATATTTTTCAATTCTAGAATATCTTTTTAAAATCAAATTCCAAGTCATTGTCTTCCAAAGAACTTGTATTACTCTTATTCTATCTACTATTGTTTTCTGTTACTCATTCTAGATAAATGTTGAAAATTTTCATTCTATCTTCTATGTCTCTCTAAAACTTTTACATATTCTGTTTGTTTACCTTCTTTTTAGTTCTAGCTTCCAGTTCAGTAATTCTTTTGTTACCTTAGTTTAATATGCTATTTCGTTTCTATACTGAGCTTAATCTTGGTAACTATATTTTCATTTGTAGAAATTCCATTTGTTTCACTTTCCAGTTTCTCTGATTATTTTTACTATGCCTTGTTCCTTCATTGTTATTTTGCCTTCTTTTATCTCTTTAATAATTTTAAAAATACATATTTTAGTAACCTCTTAACATTTTATTAATTTGAATTTGGGGGGTGCTGCTTTTTTCTGATATTGTACTTGTAATCTTCCTGGTGGTTTGTTTCCTTATATAGTTCAAAATTTTTCATTGTGAACTTTCAGTGGGGATTATTAACACTATGGAAACTGCATAAAATCTTATTTGAGGAAATGTTGCTAACGAATGGTTCTACATTTGCTTGTGCCAGATACTTTGGGAGTTTTCCCATAAATATGACTAGTTTTCATACTGAGGTCTCAGCATCGGAATTCCTACACCATAGAGACTAAAATATTTGGGAATGCAGAAAAATGTTATTTAAATCCTATTCTATAAAAGAATTAGAGCTAGAGAGGGAGGTAAATGGGTCTCTTGGAAAGGATATGGAGATCCACCAGATGCCATTCTTGTGCTTTTTCACTGAGAGCTGAGCCCACTAGTATCTGGCATGTTAAATTCCCAGGAATCTGGAAGGAAGACAGTCTCATCCTTGCCAAAATAAACCTTCATTCCAACACTGACAACAAGTAGCATCTTGTATTCCAAAGGACACAGGGCTGGAAAATCTACATTCTGTACCTAACACCCCCAAAATGTTCAAGCTGCTCTTCACATCATTGAAAACTGAGTGCACAAGGAATTCTTTAATATGGTTAGCAACTTATGATTTTGAGTTCTAACTTCCTGCTACAACACATGCTGGTCTCCTGCAGGTGCACATGGCTTCCTGGCAGTACCTGTCAGTATCCTCTCAGATGTAACTATCTTGTGGCTTCAATAGCAAAGGGCTGATTTAAAAACTGAGCCTGGGTTCTACTGGTACATGTTTGATAGTAAGGACAATAACACTAATGGATAACATTTATGAAGACCTCATATGGGTGAGGTACTATATAAATATTAATTATTTCATTTAATCATTTCAAACCTCCAAGTACTCTATTTTACAAATCAGGAAAGTGAGGCTTGAAGGATTTAGTAACTTACACTTGGTCATGGAGTTATGGAATTTGGTTTGAGTTGAGGCAATCTGATTCCCACATTAACTCTTAAATGTAATACATACTGCTGCTACTGCTATTGATACCTCTTATTCTAGCAAGTAATGGAAATATTTATTTTTAAGCAATAAACAGCTACTTTCAGAGTCATTTTAGCATTTTAAGTACAATTAACAAATGCATTAGTGTCCTACAACCATTTCAAATTCAACATGTCCTATTTTCACATGAACCATCAAAATGTTCCCCAAATATTACTAATTTGGGATAAGTATATTTACATTATATGTATGTGTATATTTGTTATTTATGAGTAAATTATGAATAAATTATGAGGTTATTAAACAATTATATATATTTGTGTATAAAACTTGCTCCTAAAGACAGCTTGGAAGTCCTTTGTTCATTATTGTATCCTGAGTTTTACTTCAAAAAGAACAGGTTCCATAATGTTTCTCAGGTGTTATAACATTTTAAAATAATACTGAAAAGAGATAGGCACTATGTTAGTACTTATTGGCATACCTAGTGTTTGCCAGGCAGAATGACTACATGATAAAGAATTAACTGCTTATTTTAGTCATTTGGATTCCCCCAAATCTAACTCTCATCTCACCAATTCCCTCATGCTTTCTTCATTTGCTCAACATTGTGTGTTGGCTTGGATCATGGAAAATGGAATATCAGAAAACAGCAGGTGAGGCAACTCCTGAGAGGAAAATAGTGTACTTTCCAGAGAGAGAGAAAGAAAACAAAGGACATTTCCTCTTTTTAAAGTAAGTTTTTTTTATTGTAAAAAGCACATAATTATTCAAAAAAATTTGGATGTCACAGAAAAGGAAGAAAACTCTACTTATTGTTCTACCAGCCAAGGCAATCACCATTCATAGATTTGTATATTTCCATCTTAGCTCCGTTATTTGTGTAGGTCTGTGCTTTTCTTTTTAATAATTATGATCATACCATAGAATGAAAATTGTTAGGTTTTGTTTTGCCTAGTATTATGGCAATTGTTTCTGTCAATATTGTCTGTATGAATACACACATACTCCCCAATTTTAGCAGCTATTCTACCTGAATGTAGGAGCACTTAAACATTCAGTACTATATGAGGTTGCTAAAAAATAGACCTCCCTGCAGGTGTGTTTCCTGGCAGCTATGTTGGCAATTGCCCTTCAGGTTTCTTCATATCTCCTCCTGAAGTCTCCAATGCCTCCTGCCAAGATTTCTTGTGGCTGCCATTCATTCAAGTTTTGGTAAATTCTAACCAGCAGCAGTGATGTCTAATACTGCCCTTTCTAATGGCAGATGTCTCCCATGAACTCTTAACTTGCTAATCTTTGGTAAGCCAATTCTTTGAAGGTATCTTGAGTCACTGTAAAATGATTATTTTGGCCTTTCTCTGGTGGCTCCCTGATTAGCCTAATAACTGACTTTCTGAATTCTTTTTACAGGTAAATCAGGGATTTCTTCTTGGTTTGGATCCCTTGCTGGTGACCTGGAGTGTTTTTTTTTTGGGGGGGGGGGTGTTAAAGAACTTTGTTTTGTCATATAACCATGGTTGATTTTCTGGTTCCTTCTCTTTTGGGGAGGCTGTGTCAGAGGGAATGTCTAGGGCTCAAGGCTATTGTTCAGATTCTTTTGGCCCATGGGATGTTCCCTTGATGTAGTACTTTCCCTTTTCCTAGGGATTTGGCTTCCTGAGAGCAAACCTGTAGTGACTGTAATCTGTCTTCTGGATCTAGCCACCCATCAGGTCAACCAGGCTCTGGGATGGTACTGGGGTTGTCTATACAGAGTCCATCCGTGAGTCTCTTAGCTGTGGATACCAGCATCTGCTCTGGTGGAGCTGGCAGGGGTGAAATGGACTCTGTGAAGGCCCTTAATTTGGGTTGTTTAATGCACTATTTTTGTGCTGGTTGGCCTCCTGCAGGGAGGTGGCACTTTCAAGAAAACATCAGCTGTGGTAGTATAGGGAGGATGAGGTGGTGGGCAGGGCCCTAGAACTCCCCAGAGTATATGCCCTTTGTCTTCAACTCCAGGGCGGGTAGAAAGGACCCTCAGGTGCAGGCAAGGCTAGGTATGTCTGAGCTCAGACTCTCCTTGGGAGGGTGTTGCTGTGGCTGCTGTGGGGGATGGGTGTGTGGTTCCCAGGTCAATAGAGTTATGTTCCTAGGAGGATAATAGCTGTCTCTGCTGTGTCATGTAGGTTGTCAGGGAGGTCGGGGAAAGCCAGCAGTCACAGGCCTCACCCAGCTCCCATGCAACCCAAAAAGATGGTCTCATTCTCACTGTACCCACTCCTCAACAGCAGTGAGTCTGTTTCCAGGCAGTGGGTGAGCAGGGCTGAGAACTAGCCCCAGGCTACTCACCTCCCAGCTATAAAGCAAGTAGGGCTTTTGTGCTTCCCCACCTGTGGAGTCTACACACAGGATTCATGCCCTCCTTTGAGTTCTGGCCAGGAGACTTCTCCTTCGATTGGAATTATTACAAAGTTCAGCTGGAGGTTTCCTTCTCCCTGTGGCTTTTTCCCAGTCCTTTTCTGGCAGTCCTCCCCAAGGACCCCGTGAGGCAAGGCGGAAGTGGCTATCCAGGGGACGCAGAGAACCCACGGGACTTTTCCCGCTGCTTCCTCTACCCCTGTATTTCACTTGTGTCTCTAAATTGACTCAGCCCCAGGTAAGGTCAGAATCTTCTTCCATGATGTAGACCTTCGGGTTCTTTAGTGACGGTGTGTGTTCAGAGGCAGACGATCCCCCTTTCTCACTTCCACAGTTTGGGCACTCACAGTATTTGAGGTGTCTCCTGGGTCCTGCAGGAGCAATCTGCTTCCTTCAGAGGGTCTGTGGGTTCTCTTGGCTTTCCTGAATTATTTCTGCAGTAGTTCTGGAGCAAAAGTTCACGATGTGAGACTCCACACACTGCTCTGTCCATCCGAGTGGGAGCTGCAAACTAGTTCTGCCTCTTGCCTGCCATGATCCTCTCAAAAACAACCAATTAATACATTTCATTTGCCTCTCCTCCAAGCCCCTGGTAACCACGATTCTAGTCTTTGATTTTAATAATTTTACCATTTTGGATGACTCATAGAGGTGGAATCATGCAGTACTTGTCTTTCTGTGTGTAACTTATTTCACTTAGCATAATGCGCTCAGTGTTTATCCATATTGTTGCATATTGCAGAATTTTTCACTTTTTAAAAGCTGAATAGTATTTCATTGTATGTATATACCACAATTTATCCATTCACCTGTCAATGAACATATGGGTCCTTTTCTTATCTTGGCTATTGTGAATTTCTTACTCACTGTGATAGACATGGATGTGATAATATCTCTTTTTTAGACCCTCATTTCAATTATTTCAGATATATATCCAAAAGTGAGATTGCTGAATCATGTGGTAGTTTTATTTTTATCTCTTTGACGAACTTCCACACTGTTTTCCATAGCGGCTGTACCATTTTGCAGTCCCACCAACAGCATGCACTGGTTCCAATTTCTCCACATCCTTGCCAACACTTGTTTTTTGTTTAATTTAATTTTTAATTGACAAATAAAAATTATATATATTTTGAGTGTACAACATGATGTTTTGATATATGTACACATTGTGGAATGGCTAAATTGAGCTAATTAACGTGTGCCCTACCTCACATGTTTACCTTTTTTTTTTTTTTTATGGTGAGAATGCTTACATTCTACTCTTAGCAATTTTCAAGTGTGTAACTCTAGTCACCATGATAGGCAATAGAGCTCTTCACAACTTATTCCTCCCATCTAACTGAAATTTTGTGTTCTTTGACTAACATCTCTCCAATCCTCTAACCTCCGGTCTCTTTTTCTCTCTCTTTTTCTATTTGTTCAACTTTTAAGATTCTATATGTAAGTGAGAGCGTGTGGTATTTGTATTTCCGTACCTGACTTGTTTTACTGAACATAATGTCCTCCATGTTCATCTGTGTTGTCTTGAGTGACAAATCTTTTTTTTTTGATAATAGCCATCCTGAGAATTGTGAGGTATGATATTTTTATAATCACTAATAATATATTGTACGCCTAAAATTTGTTGAGGATAGGTCTCATGTTAAGTGCTCTTACAGCAATAAAAAAATATTTCAAAGAAAAACGACGTGTAAATCAGCCCTTGCATGAAATTCTAAGCATCTTTAGGTGGTTTTCTCTGTGTTCTTTGCAGTGCTGAGCAGAATGCCTTTCACATACAAATGCTCAGGAGGCATTGCCTTCCACCCCTTCCTTTAGAAGTCCTCCCTATGAATTACTCATGCCTGTTGGAGGCTGCAGTTAAGCAAAAGTCTCCATCTAAAGAAACACTCAGGGAGAAAGAAGGTGTATATTGGAAAAAGCAAGGGTTGAAGTCACATGGATCTGGATCAAAATCCTGACATTGTCATATAACAGCTAGGTGACCTTGGCAAATAATAACCTCTAGAAGCCTCACTTTTTTTTTTTAAATAAAATTCAGGAAAATTGAGGGTTGTTTTAAGGATTAAAGGAGGGAACATATGTAAAGCCTCTCATATTAAATCAATGTCTGTGTCCTATCTGCTTCCTTCTTTTTGGTCTGGGTATGATAAACTGATTTAAGTCTTCATGAGGGCCGCTTCCCATGCTTCCAGATTGGACAATATCATTCAGTGTTCTGTGAATATCACCCAGATTGCTCATGCGTTTGCATAAGGTTGTCAGGGAGCTGAAAACTTCTTCCAAGGACAAATGAAAAGTGACCAAGGAATATTTGGTGGTATCTTCTATGCCATTAATTCCTGCCTTTGCAATTTCAGCAGGTCGGGTGGTGGCTTCATACTTGTGAAAATCCCCCCTCTGTAATCTACCTTGTCATTTGTCATCAAATTTAATCCTTGTATCCAGTGCCTAAATGCCCATGAAATATGTAAACCAAAAGAGCCCAGACAGCTGCAGCAAGGGAGGATATTAGTGGAGTATAAAAAATAAGCAAAGCATGAGTGATGGCAGGTAATATGCTACCTACAAATTGTCCTGTCTCCTTCTCATGTTCCAGTTTGGTAGGAAAAAAGTCCTTAGTCTATGCAATAGGTATCACTGGTTAATTGAAGAGTCTCCACTCACTGAGGTATAATCATGACGTCTCCCCCTATGAAATCCTTCCAACTACACTTTTAAAATCCTTCTTTCCCCAGTGAGTTTCAGAAATGTTTAACAGCACCTTAGCCTAATTGCATAACTTTTCACTCGCAGTTTTTTAGTCTCCTTTAGCTTCTTAAGACATTTGTAAAATATCCCTCTTATGTGCTCTCCAAATCCCCCTTTTCCCCTGCCCCAAGCTTGGGCAGAGGCTGGGGCTGTCTCCGGGACGGCATAAAGAAGGACGTCTGGTTAGTTTGCAGCCAACCCTCAGCTTCCAGCTTCCCCAGACCACGTGAACAAGGGATGGGATGGGGCAGAGAGAAGGCAGGACTATGGAGCCTTGTCCTTTTCTCACAGTTCCTACTGCTTCCCTAAGTATGCTGACCTTTGATTTCTTTTCTGAAGCAGGCCTTCATGTATTATCCTGATTTTACGTCTAGTACTGGTCTGCTCAGCCTGTCACAACAAAACTTCACAGACTTGGTGGCTTAAACAAGGTGAATTTACTTTCTCACAGTTCCAGATCCTGGAAGTTCCAGATGACAGAGTTGGGAGGGTTTTTCCTGAGACCTGTCTCCCTGGCTTTTAGATAATCACCTTTTCTCTGTTTTCCTGCATGCATTTTTTCCCTGTGTGCACACCCCTTGTATCTCTCTTGTGTCCTGATCCCCTCCTCTTATAAGGATGCCAGTCAGATTAATTAGGGCCCATCCTAATGAACTGACTTTAACTTAATCACCTATTTAAAACCCAGTCTGCAAATACTGTTACATTCCAAGGCACGAGGGTTTAGAACATCAACATATGAATTGTGGGGAGGACACAGTTCAATCCATAACATATATATATATTCATACCTATATAATCATAGATATGATATAGGCAACACACATAACTAATTTTTTGCATATTTTACAGCTTATTAGAAACTTACTTTTTTTGCTCCTTGATACAACTGTAGGGAGCACTTACTTTTTTCATGATCAACAGCTGAGAGAAATGTCTAATATGATTAATAACAAAGTAATATTCAAAATAATATTTACAAGTGAACAGTGAGCAGAGAAATAAACAGTTAGAAATAAAACTTAACCAGATCAAAGTAAAACCCTGCACTTAGGAGGGGAAATATTACAAAATTCTACACACAGGATCCATTTTTGCAACACATGATTCAGCACCTTTTATGTGCCAGGCATGCTTCTAGGGTTTGGAAGTACAGTGGCTAACGAGATTTTTTAAAAGGAGGGAGAGATAATAAATAAATAAATAAATGTAAACTATAATTGTGGGTAGTAGCATATATACATATATGTTATTGCATATATATATGCAATTATAATGTAATGTAATTATAATTATAGATAGTAACTTATATATGTAATGCAATTATAATTGTATTATAATTGCAAATAGTAACGTATTATTATTGCATTATAATTGCAGGTAGTGACCATATATATGTAATTAATTATTATATATATGCGTGCATTAAAACAAATGAAATGAGGTCATGGAGTGAGGTGGGACTGAGTTTAGATGAAGGGGAAAGAAGGTGGTAGTTGAGTGGAGGTCTGAGAGTGCAGGGGGCAAGCCTGGCAAGAGCATCCCAGGAAGATGGGTGGAAGTGCGAGGGCAGGTGGCAGAGACCAGCCTGTCCTATGTGGGACCAATGGGAGGCTTCTATTGGAGAATGCAGTGAAGAAGGGAGGCTTGGTAAGGCAAATGGGGCCAAATTACACAGGGTCTGGTAGATGACTTTAAGAGTTTGTGTTTTGAGTATAAAGGGAATATCTTGGAGGGCTTTGCGCAGATCAGTGACTTGATCTGACTCATATTTTTAAAGGATAATTCTGGTACGCCTGTGGGGATTTAATTGTGGATGGGCAAGAATAGAAATATTTAGGTAGGTTATCATATGTTTTATTTCTTTATTCATTTTAGAGACAGGGTCTTGCTCTGTCACCCAGGCTGGAGTGCAGCGGTACCATCATAGCTCACTGCAGCCTCAAACTCCTGGGCTCAAGTGATCTTCTCACCTCAGTCTCTCAAGTAGCTGGGAATGCAGGTGCATGCCACCATGCCCAGCAAATGTTTAATCTTTTTGGAGACACAGAGTCTTGCTATGTTGCCTAGGCTAGTCTCAAATCCCTGGCCTTAAGCAACCCTCTCTCTGCCTTCCAAAGTGCTGGGATTACAGGCGTGAACCACCATGCCCTGCTAGACATGTTACTCTTGACTTGACAAAACTGTTGTGTACTGAAATGTGTCTCCCCCAAATTTATATGTTGCAGACCTAACCCCCAATGTGGTATTTGGAGAGAGAGCCTTTAAGGAGGTAATTAGGGTTAAATGAGGTCGTAAGTGTGGGGCCTTAATCTGATACGATTGGTGTCCTTATAAGAAGAAGAGAGACCAAAGCTCTTGCTCTCTGCAGGCACATAGAAGAAAGGCCATGTGAGGGCATGGTGAGAAGGCAGTTGTCTGCAAGCCAGGAAGACAGCCCTCAACTGCAACCAAATCAGCCAGCGTTTTGATCAGGCACTTCCAGCCTCCAGAATGTGAGGAAATAAATGTCCATTGTTTAAGTCAACCAGTCTGTGGTATTTTTTTATGGCATCCCAAGCAGATGAATACAAAAACCTGACATAAAAAGCCCCTGGGAAAATTTGTTTTTATTAATAGTTTTGTTTTCTTGGCCCATGTTGAATGCATATGTCAGTGTGTGACACGACCCCCTGGGGAAATTTGTTTTTATTAATATTTTTGTTTACTTGGTCCATGTTGAATGCATGTGTCAGTGTGTGACACAACAACCTGCATTGTTGGTGTTTGCCCCATTCGGGAAGAGGGTAGTGACTCTGCATTCTGTACACATTAAACTGCATGTGTACACATCTGGTACTACATTTCAAGAAAATGCATGCAGATATGGCATGTGATAACCATATCAGTAAGAGAGAGAGTTCTGGACGTTGCATTATGTGTAGAAAAGTTCAAGGAGCTGATAAAATAGGTAAAAAAGAGCTGGGGACAGATAGAAATGATGACCTCCAGAGTTGAAAAGCCAATATCTTATCTAATTTCAAGATGAGAAATTTTTAGGTAGTCAGATTTTACCTGAATGCAAAAGACCACACTAGCAGAATTGTTTAAACTGAAAAACATTAGAAAGCAGTAATCTCCCTATTTCGGGAAGTAATAATCTCAGCCTAGAAACATATTTGCATGGTACATAGTATAGTAGATTTCCTCTTCCTTGAGGGGACAGTCACCCCTCAACACACGTGTATGGAAAGACGTTGACCAAAAAAGGGAAAAATGGATTGTTTCATGAGGTTGGGTACTAAGGTTGGATTATAGAGATAACTATAAATGTTTCAATATTATGTGTGAAATCAAACTACATCACCAGGCTCTGAATCTGCTGCACATTTCATTCATTTGTGCAGTTCTTGATTTGTTAAGTTGGCCCTCAGGCAAACAAATATTCACATTATGGATTTCGATATTGCTTTTTGTATTTGTGAAGTAATGAGTCTCTTCCTTTTCCAATCTTGAAATCATTTTAGAAACAGAATATAAATAAATGAACTTCCATAAACAAAATCACATTATTTTTATGATTACAAATGTAATGCCTGTTCATGGTAGAAAATATGGAAAAGTTTGTGTGGAATAACAATAGTCACCCAGATTCCTAGCTGTAAGAGATAATCAAGATTAACATTTTAGCATATTTAATGCCAGTCTTTTTACTATGTATAATCATGTGTACGTATTTTTTATTTTTTAATTGTTTTTATTAAAAAAGTAGACATGAGGTCTTGCTATATTGCTCGGGCTTGTCTCAAACCCCTGAGGCTCAAGCAAGCCACCCGTCTTGGCATCCCCAAGTGCTGGGATTACAGGTATGAGCCACCACGCCTGGTCAACTATGTATATGTAAAACTGCAACTATATACACACACGCACATCCCTTTAAAATTGAAAGTGGGTCATTTTCTTTTCTATAATACATTGCCAGCAATGCTGTATGCCATTAATGAATTTGAAAATGTGATGTTTTAATAGCAGCGCCA
>NC_045439.1:137350574-137360326 GCF_002776525.5 Piliocolobus tephrosceles | reverse complement strand
AGAGAGAGAGAGAGAGAGAGAGAGAGATTTATTAGGTTGGTGCAAAAATAATTGTGTTTCTTACCATTACTTTCAATGGCAAAAACTGCAATTTTACTTTTGCACCAACGTAATATTTTAAGGAATCGACTTGCACAGTTTTGGAGGCTGGCAAGCCTGAAATCCACAGGGTGGACCAACAGGCCTGAGACCCAGAGCTCTCAGGCAGTCTGGAGGCAGAAGTCCCTGTTTTTGGGAGACCTCAGTCTTTTTCTCCTAAAGCCTTCAATGGAGTGGATGAGGCCATCCCATATTATGCAGGGTAATCTGGTTTACTTAAAGTTTACTGATTAAAATGTTAATCTCGTCCAAAATATACCTTCATAGCCACATTTAGACTGGTGTCTGACCAAGGTACCTAGCTAAGTTGACAGATAAAATTCACCACCACAATCACTAAAACTTTGATCCCGATACAAAGCTAATTCCCTGCCTCTCCCACTGCATGGTGTCTACTTGCATTAGGATGGGGCTGAGTTACTACACTGTCTCCCCTGCTCCCCAGGCTGCCCGTGATTCAGTGGGAGGGATGGGGGATTAGGGACAGAAATGCTTACTCAATTAGCACTTTCAGACTTGGCAGGTGGTTAAAACTGGCATCACAGCATGGTTCCCTCCTCAGCTCCTGGGCACCCAAGACTTCTGGTAGCTCCCCCTCCACCGGGGGCAGCTCTCCTGGGTGGGAGGAAGAAGACCCAGGCAGATGTCTCTCCATATGGCCCACGTCTAGCCGTAGGCAAGATACATACATTTTTGCCCTGACAACCTCACCTCTCAACCCCATTATAAAGGCTGACAGCTTTCTCCTAAAAATAATCTTCTCTATGTCTGACCTGTTAGCATCTCAGCAGGGGCGAGGCATGAAGAGTCACAGCCCAATTTTTGGTGAATTTCTTTGTAAGTCATACAAGATGCTCTCACCCCCCACTTTGGATTATGACATCTGTTATCAGACCTCAGCTGAAACAGAGACTATCATTCCTTGTTATATTTTTAGAGGGTTCTAAGTAGTATTTGCCTCACTTCACTCTCCTGCTCAAAGTCCTTCAAAAGCTCCCCACTGCCAACAGCTCCATCTGAGTTCCTGCCCCTGATCTGAAATGCCCAGGCATCCTCTTCCCCCACTTCCCTCAAATACCACTCACTCTGCTATTGTTCTTCTACTCCACCAATGAAAAGCCTTCTTTTTAAGATCCCACTTCCTCTGTGTCCCAGAACACCCTCAATGGAAGCAATTTTTTTCATATCTTCCTTCAGAGCATTTATTCTCATCACCAGTCATTTGGCAGAGTGCCAGAGTGAGAGGGAGGGCCTGGGGGTCAGGGGACCTGGTGCTGCCCCACCGAGGTATGTTATTTTGAGCAATAACTTGCTGTCTCTGAACTTCCACCTCTCTCATCTTTATAATGATGGAAATGAGGCTATCAGAATAATGTCATGAAGTCATTGTGAAGATTAAACAAACAGACATATAAACTTTGCCGCACACTGCCTGGCCTTGTGTGGATATGTGTATGGCTGCTTTCTTGGGTCTCTCTCTCTGATCAAGAGTCTGCATGTGGGAAGGTGAGGGGGAGACCTGCCCTGTGGCTGAGAGTTCCGCCTACTCCATCCCTCCTATAGCATGATGGCAACGCTTGTACATATTCAAATGAGGAACAAACACACACAGCTGGGCAACTGTGGCAACCTGGCCTATTTCATCAACAGCTTGGGTAACCTGCTAACCCTTCTGGGAATTATCTTTCTTTGTGAATGTGCCTCTTTCTGAGAAATGTTCCGTGATATGTGGTCAGAGGTCCCTGAGGCAGGGGGCAGCTGTGCACAGGGCCCCACTGCACCTTGGCAAGGGGAAGGCTAAGTGGTACCTACTTGTAGGTTTTCAAAAATAAGTCAGTTTCTTTCTACTCTTCCTTTTACTCATAGCATTTGGTAAAGAAAATGTTGAAATTTAACTAGATTGCAATCTCCTTAAGGACTCAGTATATGGCATACCCCAGGCAGCCAATCGTAGACTGGATGGTCACGCAGCATCCAGTGACGTCCCCTCGTGTCATGTTTGCCCTGGTCACATGGTCACTGGACATTGCTGATTCACCCAAGAATAAAGTCACATGGCTCATGATGCCTTACATAATCCCTCTCCCCAGGCAATTCATATCCAATACGTGTCCATGTTCTGCTACTTTTACCTCGTGAATATTTCTCAAGTTTGTCTACTTCTCTCTCTGTTTATTGACTTTTCAAGCCACCACCATCATCTCTCACCTGGGCTCCTGCAATCGCCTTTTGAGTGTCTCCTTGTAAACATTCCTGACCCATGTGTCTGTTTGCCAAACTATAGCTGGGATAATCTTCTAAAAACAAATCTGGTCACCATGGAAAATGCTATGGAGGTTCCTCAAAAAATTAAATGTAGAATTTCCCTATGATTCAGCAATTCCACTTCTGGGTAGATACCCCAAATAAGTGAAAGAAAGGACTCAAGCAGGTGTTTGTACACCCATGCTCATAGCAGTATGATTTATAATTGACAAAAAGTAGAAGCAATCCAAGTGTTTATTGATGGATGATAGACAAACAAAATGTGATACACACACACAGATATGAATATTATTCAGTCATAAAATGGAAATTCTGACAACATGGAGGAATGTTGAATACATTATACTAAGTTAAACAAGCCAATCACCAAGGAAAAATAGGATTCTACTTCTATGAGGTACTTGCTAGTCAAATCCTTAGAGACAGAAAGTAGAATGATGGTTGCTGGGGTTGAGGGGAGAGAGAATTGAGAGCAATTGTTTAATTCGTAAGGACTTTCAGTATGAGAAGAAGATAAAAAGCTCGAGAGATGGATAGTAGTGATGGTTGCAGAAAAATGTGAATGTACTGAATGTCACTGAACCGAATGCTTAAAAACCGAATGGTAAATTTTATGCTTCTGTATATTTTACCAAACAAACCGCACAAAAATCTGATTATGTTACTGAAAATATTGTCAAAAAATTTCCTACTCTTCTTAGGATGAAATATGGACCATTAGCTGAGTCAGCTGACTCTTGTGTGATTGGACCTCTGCCCAGTCCTCCCACACCCTCTGGTATCGTCTTGCCCCTCCATCTGGGGGATCCAGCCCATGGCCTTTTTGGTTTCTGAGGAATCTTGCCTACAGTCTTCCCTCTGCTTGGGATGTTCTTTACCCAAACACAGCGACTTGATAAACACGGTAATGTACTGCTGTACGCAACTATGATCACGAAACTGTTCATCATGTAACTTCTTTCCCTTGAAAAGTTTGATCTGTCAAACTTTTGTGTGGAGGACATTATTGTGTCTCTTTTCTACAGAAGAATAAATCTCAGAGTTAGACCTCTATCACATGAAGACACTGGCACTTTAATTTTATGTTTCTGCTGCTTCAGTAAATACATTTTCAATAAATAAATTTTATGTTTATTTAAATATCTAACACTAAAAGATACCACTGAATATTTCAGCAAAAAAGGTAAAAATAGCTTATTATTGATCAGAAAAATGTGAATTAATCAGTGTTTTATGTATGGATAGTTGATGAAATAAAATAACTGCTCCAAATTTTGGTTTTTAGACATTTATATAGGTATATAGATGTGATCTGTAAGTCTATAAGTGTGATTTTTATAGATCTGTAAATATAACATAAACAAATTTTTAAAATTGTTTTACAGTAAAATTGACTTTTTGAATGGATATAGAGTTCTATGAGTTTTAATGTATCTGTAGATGGGTATAATCACTACCACAATAGAATAGAGAACAGTTTTATCACTCCCCAAAATCTCACACTTCCCTTTTGTAGCTACATCCTGTCCCAACCCCTAACACCTGGCAACCACTGATCTGTTTCTTATCACAGTAGTTTTGCCTGTTCTAAGATGTTATATCAGTGGAATCAAAACCAAACAGTATGTAATCTTTTAAGACTGCCTTCGTTTACTCAGCATAATGCAATACTTAACTAGGTTGTTTCATTTATCAATAGCCCTTTTCTCTGAAGGACATTTGAGTTCTTTCCAAGTTTGCAATTATGAGTAGGGCTACAATAAACATTCATGTACAGGAGCATGTAGAAATGTAAGTTTCATTTCTATAGGGTAAGTCCCCATGAGTGGAATTGCTGGGTCATGTAGTAAGTGCATGTGTAGCTTTTTAAGAAACTGCTACTTTTCTTCAGAGTGATTGGACCATTTTGTATTCCCATCAGCAATGTATGAGAGTTCATGTTGTTCTGCACCCTCAGTAGAACTTGATATTGTCAGCTCTTAAAAAAATTTAGACATTTTAATAGGCATGTAGTGATAGCTGATCATGATTTTAATCTACATTATCCTTAATGGTAAATGATGCTGAGCATTTTTTCATGTGCTTATTTATCATCCTTATCTCTTCTTGGATGAAGTGTCTGCTTAATTCTTTCATCCATTTTCTAAACTGTGTTGTTTTCTTGACATGGTTTAGCTGTGTTCCCACCCAGATCTCATCTTGAATTTTAATCCCCATAATACCCACGTGTCAAGGAAGAGACCCTGTAGGAGGTGATTAGGTCATGGGGGTGGTTTCCCCCATGCTGTTCTCATGATTCTGAGTGAATTCTCATGAGATCTGCTGCTTTTGTAAATGGTCGTTTTTCCTGTGTTCTCCCACGCTTGCCCTGTCTCACCTACTGCCATGTAAGATGTGCCTGCTTCACCTTCTGCCATGATTGTAAGTTTCCTGAGGCCTCCCCAGTCATGTGGAACTGCGAATTATAAATTACCCTTCATAAATTACCCAGTCTCAGGTAGTATCTTTATAGCAGTGTGAGAACAGAGTAATACACTTAGTATTGAGATTTTAGAGTTTTTCTCTTTTAATATATTCTGAATATGAGCTCTTTGTTGGATGTGTGGTTTGGAAATATTTTCTTTTCTTTTCTTTTTCTTTTTTCTTTCTTTTTCTTTTTTGACAGAGTCTCACTCTGTCCCCCAGGCTGGAGTGCACTGGTGTGATCTCAGCTCACTGCAAGCTCCACCTACTGGCTTCATGCCATTCTTCTGCCTCAGTCTCCTGAGTAGCTGGAACTCCAGGGGCCCGCCACCACACCCGGCTAATTTTGTTTTTTTTTGTATTTTTAGTAGAGACGGGGTTTCACTGTGTTAGCCAGGATGGTCTCGATCTCCTGACCTCGTGATCCACCCGCCTCGGCCTCCCAAAGTGCTGGATTGCAGGTGTGAGTCACTGTGCCTGGCCGGTAATCTTTTCATTCTTTTAATGGCATCTTAGAGAAAAAATGTTTGCCTTTGATAAAATCCAATCTGTTAATTATTTCTCTTCTATAGACTGTGCTTTTGCTATCATATCTAAGAACTCTTTGCCTAACATCAAGTCATGAAGGTTTCTCTTATGTTTTCTTCTAAATGTTTTGTTTTATATTTTGATTATAATCCACCTTCAATTCATTTTCATTTAAAGTTTAAGGTTTAGGCAGAATATTGATGATTTCAGCATCATTTGCTGAAAACATTATCGTTGATCCATTGAATTGCCTTTGCATATTCCTCAAAAATCTATTGGGCATGTTTATATGGGTCTGGTCTGTACCATTTATTATTTTCCATTGATATATGTGTCTGTACTGTAGACACAAACATGTTACTATAGATTTATAGTTACTGTAGATTTATAGTAATTCTTGAAATAACATAGTGTGAGTTCTCCAATTCAAGTTTTTATTTTCAACATTGTTTTGGCTACTCTCCTTCCTTCTTTTGCCTTTCTGTGTAAATTATAGAATCAACATATCTGTGTCTACAAAAATTTCTATTGGAACTCTGAGTGCAATTGCATTAAAACTGGAGGTTAATTTTTTAAATGACATTTTTAGTATACTAAATCTTCCTATCTAGCAACACAGCATGTCTCTTCCTTTATTTATATCTTTGATTTCTTTCAGTTGGGTTTTATAGTTTTCCTATAAGGATTCTGCACATCTTGTTATATTTACACAAAATATTAACATATTTTTATATTTTGTGCTATTGTAAATGTTTTATTTTAAATTTCGGCTTCTAATTGTTTAGTGATAGTATATAGAAATAGAGTAAATTTTGTATATTGATCTTATATCCTGCAACCTTCCTGATAGTTCTCATTAATTTAAGAAACTTTGGCTTCATTTATCTTTCTTGCTGTATTGCACTAAGATTTCTAGTGTGAGGTTAAATAGAAGTAATAACAGTTGACATCCTTGCCTTGTTATTCATCTTAGGGAGAAGCATTAAGTCTTTTACTATTAAGTATGACGTTAGCTGAAATGCTCTTTATCAGACTAAGGAAGTGCTGTTCTATTCCTAGTTTTTTTGAGGTAAAAAAATTTGTGAACAGGTGATGAAATTTGTAATTTTCTTTTTCTGCATCAATTGATATGATCGTGTGTTTTATCTCCCATAGTCTCTTAATATGATTAATAACATTTACTGATGTTTGAATATTGAACTATTAATACTATTGTATTCACAGGACAAAGTCTATTTAGTTATGGTGTATTAGTATTGTTGTATTTGTTATATATTGTATTGGTGTATTTGTTGTGTATTTAATCATGTGTATTTACTATATATTTAATTTGATGATATTTTGTTGAAGTTGTTTGCATTTATATTCATTAGGAATATTTGTCTGAAATTTTCTTATATTGTCTTTATCTGGTTTGGGTATCCAGGTAATACTGACCTCATAAAAACGGTTGGGGAGGAATGTTCTCATTTCTTCTCTTTTCTGGAGGTGATTATGTAGAATTGATGTCATTTCTTCAAATAGAAATAGAATTTAGCTACAAAAGCAGACAAACCTGGAAATTTCTTCTTTGGAAAGCTTTTTTATCTAAGAATTCACTTTATTTAATAGATTTGGAATAGTTCAGTTTATTTGTTGCTTGTTGGGTGAGTCTTGGTAGTTTGTGGCTTTCAAAGAATCCATCTGTTTTATCTGAGTTATTGAATTTATGTGCATAGAGTTGTTTGTACTATACCCTTGTTATCCTTTTTAATGTATATGGAGTCTGCAGTGATAATTTTCTCATGTGTTTTCTCTCATTTTCTGTCAGTCTGGATTGAGGTTTATCAGTCTTATTCATCTTTTCAATAATTAGCTTCTGGTTTCATTAATTTTTTATTGATTTCACTTTTTTTATTATATTGATTACTGTTTTTATTTTTGTTTCCTTTTGCTTTTAGCTTATTTTGTTATTTTTGAATCAACAAAACATTTCTTTTTTTATAAAAAATTGGCAGTTAATTCTATAAATTTTTCTCCAAGAATTCTTTTGTTTGAGTCTCACAAATTTTGGTATTTTGTATTTTTATTTTATTCAGTTCAAAGTATTTTCTAATTTCCCTGGAGTCTTCTTTTTTGGTCCATAGATTATTTAAGCATATTATTTAATTTCCAAGTGTTTGAAAAATTTTCAGTTATATTTTTCTTAGTAGTTTCTAGTTTAATTCTATTGTGTTCAATAGTCAAATGGTCAAATTCTTCTGCTAACATTTGTTTTATGACACAGTAATAGTCCATCTTGGGAAATGTCTCATGTTTACTGGAAAACACTGTGCATTATGCTGTTGTTGGGTGGGATGGTCTATAAAGTTTAATTAGATGCAGTTAGTTTATGACAATGTTCAGTTTTCTGTATTCCTGATGATTTTCTCTACTTGTCTGATTCATGTCTGAAGAAGGAGTGTTGAAGTCTTCCATTATAATTGTGGATTCATTGTTTTCCTTCAGGTCTATTGGTTTTTGCTTCACTTAGCTTGAGGCTTAGTTGTTAAGTGCATATATATGTAGGGTTATTAGGAGTTCCTGATGAATTGACTCTTTTACCGTTATGTTATGTTCTGTTTATCCCCGGTAATTTTCCTTGTTTTGAAATCTGCTTCATCTGACATTAATGTAGACACTCTAGTTTTCTTTTGATTCATGTACACATTGTATATCTTAGTCCTTCCTTTCACTTTTAACCCACCTATATAAAAAGGATTTCTTAAAGATAGTACCTGTACATATTTGGGTTTATTTTTAATCATTCTGACATTTTAAATATATTATTTGGTGTGTTTAGACCATCTAATTTGGGGAGCATGGTTGTAATAGCTACTTTGAAGTCTGTTAATTCTAGATTTTATGTAACTTTAGAGTTGGTGTCTGTTAATTTTTTTTTATTGTTATGAGATATTTCTGATTATTTGTATGCTAATTAATTTTGGATTATATTCTGGATATTATGAGACCCTGGGTCTTATTTAAATACTAAAGAGAATGTTAACTTTGTAATTCTTGTTGTTGCTGTTGTTTTGGCATGTAATCACCCCGATTACATTTGGTCTGCAAATTCTGACCTGCCTTCTCTGAGTCTGGCATAATTCCATTTTCAAAGTATTTTCACTACTGCTGAGACCAGTCCCAGTGGCTAGTCTGTGGCCCCATGGCTCAATTCTCAAAGCCTGTGATATGCTGATAAGGTTCAGATTTACAAATGCACAGGTAGGAGGGGCACTCAGGAGTCCATACACAACTTCATGGGTTCACTTTCTTGATCCCTCTCCTCTCTGTGATTTCACCAATGTACACTTATTCCCTGCATCCTCTCTTCTCAGTTCTCTGGCTAGAAATCTAGAGTTCTGTTTTCCCCAGTATCATGCAAACTTACTGCAACTGTGCCTATGTCCAGGACCAAGTGGCAGGAGGAGAAAGAGGCAAAACACATATAGCAATGCATAGCCACTGAAAATTCAAAGGACCACAGTTCTTTTGATACGGGAGAAAGGTTCCCTTCCTCAGAGTTTCAGGTGCATGCCTGCTGTCATTGCTTTCAATGCTGCAGCAAGTACCACTGGAGTGTTGCTTGGGCATTGCTGTGGGAGACAAGAGCAAGAGAAGTCTTCTCCCTGTGGTCTTTCTGTACACAGAAAGTGTGGATTTCTGGGCTTCAGGGTGTCTTTGATTTCAGAATGGATGATACTGAAGGGAAAAAATGATAAACTCACCACTGGTTCAGGAAGACTTCAAAGTCTGTTCTCTTTCCCCATCCACCTGTTACTATCCATGTATTACAGTCCTCAGATAGTTCTTTCTTGCATTCTATCCAAATATTATAGGTGCATTCAGTGAGAGAGACAGGGGGGAGTGTCTTTGATCCATCTTCTCTACAACCACAACCATAGCTTACATTTTAAAGATTTTTTTTGTAATAAGTACAAAATGAAAGCCTGTTCATTGTAGATAATACAGAATATGCAGATAAGAAGAAAGTAAAAATGACCCATAAGACTAACATTTCTGCATTACTTATGTGTTTTAAGCAAAATTAGATCATGTGCTGCATGTGGCTTTGTATTATTTTTTTCTTTTCATTTAGTGGACTTATTTTCATGGTAATATACATTCTTCTCCAAGATCACTTTTCAAAATTGCACAAAAAGGCAAACATCCCTTTATATGGATGTACCCTAATTTTTTTTTTTTCCTTGGGCGGAGTCTTGCTCTGTCGGGCAGGCTGAAGTGCAGTGGTGCGATCTCGGCTCGCTGCATGCTCAGCGTTCCGGGTTCATGCCATTCTCCTGCCTCAGCCTCCTGAGTAGCTGGGACTGCAGGCGCCCGCCATCATGTCCCGCTAATTTTTTTCTTTTTTTTTTTTT
>NC_045439.1:137327138-137347574 GCF_002776525.5 Piliocolobus tephrosceles | reverse complement strand
CCTCCCAAAATGCTGGGATTACAGGCGTGGGCCACCACGCCCGGCCAGGATGTACCCTAATTTTTTAACACCAAGATCTTGTCATTGAACATTCAAGTTGCACAGCTTTTATACTGGTTGCAACCAATGGGTAAACAGCTGAAGAAGTCGCAACAGGAGTTAAACTCTCTTAAATACTTCTTAGGCCCCATTTGAATTTTTAAAACAAAAATATGCCATTTTACAACCCCACCCTAACCCCAGTTAGAAAAATTTATCCTCTGGAAATAGAACTATAAAGCGCAATGACCATTATTCTCAGAAAACTGGTTAGATGGGACCCATGCTTCAACCCAGCAACTAACATCTAAGTACAGAAGTTAGATGCCTGAAAGAAAAGCAGACAGTGTTGTGTCCTTAGAAATAAATGCATTGCCATCATTTTTATGTGTCTCTGTGCCTCAGCTCCTGCTGCACATGATAAAGATGCAACTGTGTCTGTACTGTAGCGATAAGACACCATGGGGAAGTGCTTGCAGAGGCTGTGGTTTTTTCAAAAAAGCCACAAAGAACTCCTTAATTAAGCCTTCCTTTCACCCTTATTAAAATTCGGTGAAGATTACCATGGAATTTGTCCTCTATCTCACAAACAAATCATAACAATTTCATAAGACTTCCTCAGGCTGCCTGGAGTATAGCTTATTATTTCACTAGGGTTTTATAAATAGAAAAATATATATGAAATCCTCCAGCACACCCTTAGAAAGGCCTTAGCTCAGCCCGTCTGTCGCGATGACACTGTCAGAGAACTGGCTGGAAGCTGGTGACTTAAAATAATAATGCAAACTAATGTTTAAAGAATACACACCCACACATACACACACATATGTATCTAAGTGTGTGTGGCTGTGTGTAGATGTATGTGCTCATATGACAATAACCTCATGTATGATATTCCACCAGATGGCAACTTGAAATTCTCTCAGTTGTTTTAAGGCTTATAGAAAACTCCTAGAATACATTGTAGAATAAGCTATGATTTCTAAGTGCAAAATAATAGGGAAAAATAAGAAACTTTATAGTAAGAATTGAAGGTCTCACAAAAAATATGAAACACTGTACAATGTCAATGATGCAAAACCTGATGTTCTGGAAATAAACAGGCCTAGAGTTGAGGTTTGACTATAATGCACACGATCATCATAATAACTAACATACAAGGAGTACTTAGTTTGGACTGAACTCTTTGCTAACCACTTTCTCTTTCATGCCTTTAACAGTTTAAGATTAGTCTATTATTTTTATGGCAAAGAAACAGAGCTTTAGCACTCTTGAATGACAAGTACCAAAACCCACCCATGTTAGGTTCTGGGTTCAAGATCTGAACCTGGGCCTCCCTGACCTCCGGGCCTTGTTTTCAACCACCTCTCCTTTTCTTAGCTTCCTTGTTCTTGGCTCAGAATTCTCCCTGCCTCTATGTTTATTTGGTCTCACATCAGTTTTGGTTTCTGGATTTCATTACAGTTATGCCTTATTTGGAGAGTATCTTTTAAGGAGTGACAATATTTTTTTAAAAGGTATTTTTTTTTTTAAATTTTCTTCCAATAGATATTGGGACAGTTTCAGCAAGTAAAACAGTTCTTCATAGGTGATAGGGCTAAAGGAAAATGTTTTCTATGACAAGCGTTTGTTATCTTTACCTCTTCTCTGCACAGTGAAGAGAATCCTGCTTGGACCTCAAGCCAGGGGCCCTCTGCAGCTGCCAGCTTAGATGCTGGGCCTCACAGACTGGTGTCTGGACTCTGGCTGCAGTTATTGGAGCAATGGGGAAGTAAAGACAAACTGGAAATGTGAGGGTGAGCGTTGCTTTGGAAAGAACAGAAATGATCTGTGGGGAAAAACAATAAAGATGGGAAGAAAGCTGCAAGAGGCAAAAAACAAGGCACTGGTGGGCTGGGAAGGGATTTGGGGTAATCTTGGGAAAAGGCGTGGGGAAACCTTGGGGTCACTGAGCCAGGAGACAAAGATGGGGAGGAAGAGGCAAGGGGAAGAGAATACTGAGAGGCAGTGCTGTGATTATTCATTGCATCCCCTTTCAGATTCATCTGAAGATGGAAGATACGTCTGGCCATGTTTTCTTTATTTTTCATGGCTGGTCTGCGAGAGTGACTCCAGCCTAAGCCTGGGCTGCACGGGCCCCTGTTCTAAATGTGTCATTCAAGCTTCCTTTTAAATATGTGTGTTCGTTTGTACAGTTTTTTAGTTTCATTAGAGATTTTTATCTCTTTTATTGGATTCTCAAATCTTAGTTGTCAGCATAAACTCTCCTACTGGGGGCCCTGTAGTCTCAATGAACAGAAATTTCTGTGTAAGCAGGAGACCAAAGGCATGGGTGAGATTAATACTTTAGGGATCAGAAGTATTTTATTTCTTACATACTTTTCTTGAAAGTAGGGTGGTTGCCTAAAATGATTTCTAGAACATTGCTGGTATACGTGTATTTAAAATTAATGAAATTAAACAGCTGTATTGAAATGGAATAATTATCACATGCAACAGAAATAGCAAACTCCCTAATATGGTATTTTCTGTGAATTGTTGATCAGCTACTATGTGCCAGGCATCAGGCTTCATGCCTAGAATTCGATGATCAGTTTATGAAACAGTCGCTGCTCTTAGGCTCACGGTCTAGTGGTGTAATAACCAGCATGCAGCTCAGCTGACTTGGTCCTAAAATAACTGTGCACAGCACAGTTTATCCTGCTCTATGGTGAGGGTTCCACTCCTAACAAACTCCACAACTGTGACATTTATAACAAAAGTTTTGGTGAAGAACAAGGGTTGGCAGGCAGTTACAGACTTGCAAATACAAATGACTTTTCCGAAAGCAATTTCAGTATGAAAAGAGGTCTTGCAGCCATAACTCCAGCATTATAAACCTAAGCACCATGCAGCAAATCTAACCTTTGCAAATTTGTAAAGAAAATAAACGCTAAGGGCTTGAAGGAAGGCCCATTGCAATCTTGTCCTTTCTTACCATTGGAACAATGCCTTGTTTCTTACCATTCTTCTCAGACTCCTCACCCTCCAGATGACTGAGGCATCTCATTCCTTGTGTAATTGATTGCATTATGACTTCACCTCCCCTAGAAGTAAATTATATAAGGACAAAGTGTTTAATGTATATGTTTACTGGTATAATCTTACCACTCAGAACAGCACAAGTGTATAGTAAACATTCAATGAATATGTAATAGTCAATAAATCAATGAATTCAAAACTCTGTTTAAATGTTACCTCCTTGATGAAGCTACTTGTGACCACCCCGAGCAAGAAAGTCGTTCCTTACCCTGTTTTCCCATTGCATCTATGTATATCTGAGGTATAGATATGCCCACCCAGATGCAGTAATACACTAAATTTTATGTAACTGCATGTTAAATCTGCTCAGGCTCTATAACAAAACACAGGCTGGGTGGTTTAAGCATCAGACAATTTATTTTCTCACAGTTCTAGAGGCTAGAAGTCTAAGACCAAGGTGCTCATGTAGTTAGGTTCTTGGTAAGGGCCTTCCTCCTGGCTTGTAGAGCACCACCTCCTTGGCATGTGCTCACACAGTGTGGGAGACACAGAACTTTGGTCTCTTCCTCTTCTTATAAGGACACTAACCCCATCAAGTGGGCCCTACTCTCATGATGTCATCTCAACCTAATCATCTCCCAAAGACCCCACATTCAAATGCCATCACTTTGGGGGTTAGGGCTGTAACATATAAATTTTGGGAGAAGTCACATGCAGTTCATAACAACCTGTTTCCACCACCATCTGGTCAATTCCTCATATGTGGTGAATGTTTCTCATTCATCTTTGAATCCTGAGCAGCTACTCTAAGATACTGCACAAATAATATTTGAATATTTACATAAATATAACCTCATTGTTCCTTACAAATGTTCAAATAAATATGATCTCATTTTCATAACTGTTCAAATAGATATGGTTTCATCTATCCTACAGCTCAAATGCTGTGAGAAAATTAAACAGGAAGAAATATTTAATTTTTTAGATTTTTTATTTCAATAACTTTAGGGGTACACGTGATTTTTGGTTACGTGGGTGAATTGTTTAGTGGTGAGATCTGGAATTTTAGTGTACCCGTCACCTGAGTAGTGTACATTGTACTCAATAGGTAGTTTTTCATTCCTCGCCTCCCTCCCATCCTCCCCACTTGAGTCTCCAATGTCCATTATACCACTCTGTGTGCCTTTGTGTACCCATGGCTTAGCTCCCACTTATAAGTTAGAACATATGGAATTTGGTTTTCCATTCCTGGGTTAATTCACTTAGAATAATGGCCTCCACTATGTAACAAACCTGTACGTCCTGCACTTGTATTCCAGAACTTAAAGTAAAATAAATTTTAAAAATGCCAAATAGAAACAACACCAGACTTAGATAAGGAGAGACTTTATTTGGAAAGATGACTACAATAAGGAGAATACTTTGACCTCAGGATGGACAAGTGTCTTAAAATCAAACAGAAAAACAGAAAAAGGTGAGTTTTTTGTATATAGGGAAGAGTAAGCAGAGATGGCAGTGACTATGTGGTAGAGGAGGGCAAGCAGGTGGGTGAACACATGGAGAAATCAGGTACTTCAACAATAAATATTTCTTTTGTGGTTAGCCAGTTCTCAGAAGGAGCTTTTAAGGGACAATGTTTCACACCTTAGTGCTTTAGGGCTTGCTGAAACTTAGGGGCAAGCCAAAGTTTAGGGCCCCATGGGGAAGAGAGAAGCCTGATTAAAATTTGGTCAGTGAAAGTTCTGTGGATAAGTAATAGGTAATTGTGAGCACTTGGTCAAAAACCATAGTTATTTTCATGAAGACAATTGTGTGTTTATATGCAATGAGTTTGTTATTTTGTGGATTAACAAATATTTTTTAAATGTCAAAAAATGAATAATTGCCTCCAGTTCTATCCCAGTTGTTGCAAAAGACATTATTTCATTCTTTTTATGGCTGAATAGTATTTCATAGTCTATGTATCTACCTTTATATCAGTACCATACTGTTTTGATTACTATAGCCTTATAATATAATTTGAAGTCACCTAATATGATGCCTCCAGATTTCTTCTTTTTGCTTAGGATTACTTTGGTTTTTTGGGCTCTTATTGGTTTCATATGAATTTTATGATTAATTTTTCTAATTCTGTGAAAATTGACATTGGTATTTTGATAGGAATTGCACTGAATCTGTAGATTGTTTTGGGAAGTATGGTCATTTTGATGATATTGATTCTTTCAGTCCATGAGCATGGGACATAGTTCCATTTGTTTGTGTCATCTGTTATTTTGCTCAGCAGTATTTTATGGTTCTTTCACCTACTTGGTTAAGTACATTCTTAGGAATTTTATTTTCTTGTAGCTATTGTAAAAGGGATTGAGTTCTTGATGTGATTCTCAGCTTGGTCGTTGTTGGTGTATGGCAGTGCTACTGATTTGTGTATATTGATTTTGTAACGTGAGACTTGGCTACATTCATTTATCAAATCTAGGAGTCATTTGGAGGACTCGCTAGGGTTTTTAGGTATAAGATCATATCATTGGCAGAGATAGTTTGAATCCCTCTTTTCTAACTTGGATGCCCTTTATTTCTTTTGCCTGATTGCTCTGGCTAGGACTTCCAGGAAGAAATGTTAAGATTTTGATTTGAGACTGAAAACATGTAGTGTTTTGCAGTACAAATAAAATGCTCAAGAAGTGACTTTCAATTTGGCATGCTGCAAATTCCACTGGCCAGATTTCTGCAGCTCTCCTAAGGCCCTTGTCATCTTACATGCTCTACATTTTATAAGTTCAACTTCATAAAGCCCTGCGAATGTTCACTGGTGACATTGTCTCTAATCAGTTTTGAGACCTGAAGCCCAGAGAAGCTGAGCCAGTGGCCCAAGAGGCACAGAGGGATTTAATGGACAGGTAGAAATTAGAAGGGATAATTCTAAGCGTTTAATCCTCTCTTCTGTTCTCTGAGTCTCCAGAGAGCTAAGGACAGTTTGGAGAAGGGCAGAGAAGCAGGGAGAGGCAGTAGAAACCTCACTGTCGTGCCATCTTCTAGGTGGCAATTCCCCAGTGAATGGGCAATGCAGGGGACACTGCTGGAGTCCTGGGCTGCAGGTGGAGTAAAAGTAAATGTGCTCTTAGCTGAGAGACTAAAATGAACGAGGAGATGGCAACCAATTCAGGAACAAGCATCACTGAAACAATTTGAACATCGACCTTTCACATAAGAGTACCAGTCTCCCAGGGAAGTGACTACGCTGTCTGGCGTATATACCCTGGGGTTCATTATCGAACGCTGAGAAAGAATTCAGGACACAGACACATGTGGGTGGGTTAAGGAGTGGAAAGTTTAATAGCAGAAAGGAGAGAGGAGAGCAGCTCCTTGAGAGAGACAGAGCCACCTCTGAAAAGGCGAGGGAGGCAGTGAACTGCAGCAGATTTTGTAGGCAGGCTGGAGAAAGTCGTGTCTGATTTACATACGGCTCACAGATTGGTTCAGTCAGGTATGATGTCTAGTCAGGAAGGCTGGTTGCCTCACCCTAATCTTATGCAAATGGGCTTTCCAGTTCATGGGGACATCTTGTCTGCTCCTTTACAGTACATGTGGCTGGGAGAGAAGGGACTGTGGAGCCGCCATTTTGAAAATGTCCAGTCCTCAGTTCCCCCTGTGCCAGCTCCCAGCTTGGAGGCTGCTCTTTGTTAGAAAATGATTTGGGGCTGCTTTTCATTAAAAAGAAAAGCCTTACTGAGGACTCCCATTCCGTTTCTATCTGCCTAAGTAATTCCTTCTTAACTCCTATATCACTAGGAGGCCAAATCACAAGAGGATCTTCAATGGATGTGAACAATATGGGCCTTGGGACCTCTGACCATGCCCTGTCCAGATAGGATAGACTGCATGCTCTTTGCTCTTGAGGGGTAATGACCGATTCTTACATCTATGCAGCCCCTCAGTACTCACCAATGCATTCTTCCACTTTGTTCATTTATCCTCACCATTGCCCAGCCACGGAGGCATCACCACTCTCACTAAATGGGGAAGCAGAGTGAGAAAGGTTGAGTGATTTGAGGAAGAGAACACAAGTAGAGAGGTAGGTGTTGAACCCAGTCTTTCTGGCTTATGGTTCCATGGAATGAACTTAGCATGGGAATGTGCTAAGCGTCAACGTGCTGGGCCGTGCAAGATGCTATTATATTTGTTTGACTTGAAACAGGAGAGGGCTGGGGTCTGTGGCTCACAAAATCATTAATTCAAATTATAATGCAGTATGTGCTGATCACCAGGGAAACTCCTGAAGCATTGCTTCCCTAGATGGGTGCTTTAGTGACCTCAGTTTACCCAGGATGTCAGAGGCTCCCTATAGTTTTTTGCCATGAAAAACAGAGGCCACCTGCTATGGTAAATCACTTTGCCTTTACCCCAGAGTGATGATGAGCAATGAGAGGTGAGCCCACAGTTTATATGTGGCCCATCTGGCTTTGAGATGAGTTGTGCTCTAATTTCAGAATTTCAGGATGAAATCAGAAAGCTGCTTCCGTGTTGCTGCTTCTTAAACAACACCAGATAGTAACATTGTAGTGGCCAAAAAGCAGTGCCAATTTTCTTATTGACATTTTTCTAAGTTGTAAGAAAAAAATAGTTTAAAATGTATATATACATTTTCAGAGAAATTCAGGGAATTTTTTCAGGCTGGGCGTCACTTGTCTGGGAGAGAAATTCAGGATAGACCCTGGGGTTCAAGTTGGGTTACTGAATCTATTCTTGGGATGATGAGGTTATGAGGTTTAGAGAGAGGGGGAATTCTAGGCACAGCCTCTGTTTTCTGGTTTTTTTTTTTTTTTTTTAGACAAAACTGGTCAGGCAAGGTGGCTTACACCTGTAATCCCAACACTCTGGGAGGCCGAGGCAGGAGAACCACTTGAGTTCAGGAGTTTGACAGCAGACTGACCAACATGGTAAAACGTCATCTCTACAAAAAATACATAAGAGCTAGCTGGGTATGGTGGCACACACCTGTAGTCCCAGCTACTTGGGAGGCTGAGGTGGGAGGATCGCCTGAGCCCAGGAGGTCGAGGCTGTAGTGAGCTGTGCTTATACCACTGTACTCCAGCCTGGGTGACAAATTGAGACCTTGTCTCAAGTAAAACACCAACAACAACCCCTCTGAATCCCTTGATCTTGGCTTCATGGCATTCTTTGGGGAAAATTGTGTGTGTGTGTGTGTGTGTGTGTATAAGTGTAACAGAAGAACCATACGGCAAGAGCAAGCCTACCATGATGTGGAGCTACCATGGTTACACTTGATTCTGAAGGAGGGAATCTCTTTTATCTCCATAGCCACAGAGTGCAGTGGCAGAGCAGCAGTGCAGGGGAAACCCTGGCCCCTGAAGGCCTTTGTTTCAGGCCCAACTTCTGGGTCCTTAATGTTTTGTATATGCCTGTGTCCAGGTCACCAGAGGTCAGTGGTTCTTCGACTGTAGCATGGTGTGCGTCAGAATTACTTGGGGACCTTGATGAAACCGGTGGCTGGGTTCTACCAGGTAGTTTCTGACTCAGTAGGTCTTGGAATGGGGCTCAGGAAATTGTATTTGGAAGAAGCTTCCAGGTGGTGGTGATGCTGCTGGCCAGGGGGCTGCTGTGGAGAACCACTGACTTAGACTGTTAACCAGGGAACTAGAATGGCACCAGAGTGGTTGTATTACCTGTTTCAAGAAGGGCACTAGTTGACAGTGACAGCAACCAGAGCTGAAAATCAATCAACTCCTGGGCAGATGGCACGTGTCTAGTTTCCTCTTTTAAAGGTCCTAGGACTTGGGACAGAGAAACGCTTCAGGACTGGGAGGTATTAGGTTGGTGCAAAAGTAATTGAACTTTTGGACTGTGAATTTTAAATCGTTATAACTAGACTCAAACACATCTTTATTAATCAAAATAGGAACCATTACAATCAACACATTTTTGCCAAAGAGAAATATGTTTGTTTATTCCTGTAGCATAAAAATCTATGCTTTGGGACTCAACCAACTCTTGGAAAGCGTTTTCTGCATCCTGCTGGTTGTGGAAGCATTTTTCCTGCAAAAAGTTGTTGAGATGCTTGAAGAAGTGGTAGTTGGTTGGCAAGAGGTCAGGTGATATGGTGGATAAGGCAAAACTTTGTAGCCCAATTCATTCAAGTTTTGAAGCATTGGTTGTGTGATGTATGATCAGGTGTTGTCATGGAGAAGATTTGGGCCCCCTCTGTTGACGAATGCCTACTGTTGGCGTTGCAGTTTTTGGTGCATCTCAATGATTTGCTGAGCATACTTCTCAGATGTAATGGTTTTGCCAGAATTCAGAAAGCTGTAGTGGATCAGACTGGCAACAGACCACCAGTGACCATGACCTATTTTTGATGCAAGTTTGGCTTTGGGAACTGCTTTGGAGCCTCTTCTCAATCCAACTACCGAGGTGGTCATCACTGGTTGTTGTATTAAATCCACTTTTCTTCACATGTCACAATCCAATCAAGAAATGGTTCGTTTTTGTTGTGTAGAATAAGAGAAGATGACACTTCAAAAAGCCAATTATTTATTTTTGCTCAGCTCATGAGGCATGTACTTATCAAGCTTTTTCACCTTTCCAATTTGCTTCAAATGCCAAATGACCATAGAATGGTCGACATTGATTGCTTCGGCAACTTCCCGTGTAATTGTAAGAGGATCAGCTTCGATGATTACTCTCAATTGGTCCTTGTCAATTTCCAATGGCTGGCCACTAGCTCTTCATCTTCAAGGCTCTCATGTCCTTTGCAAAACCTCTTGAACCACCACTGCGTTGTACATTCTTTAGCAGTTCCTGGACCAAATGCGTTGTTGATGCTATGAGTTGTCTCCGCTGCTTTATGACCCATTTTGAACTCCAGTAAGAAAATTGCTCGAATTTGCTTTTTGCCTAACATCATTTCCATAGTCTAAAATAAATATAGAATAAACAGCAATTAATAAGTCATTAGCAAAAAAAAGTGAGAAATGCCAATTAAAATGACATATAACATAACCATATTTATTTAAGAATGTATCCCAATATCAAATGGCAAATTTCAACAATGCGAAAACTGCAATTATGTTTGCATCAACCTAATATCACACCCAGAAGGATCCCAGAGAGGAAAGAAAAACCATCTTTCAACAAGAAATGGGGCCCAAGAAGCTGCAAGGAGTGAGTCATTTCATTTGAATATTAAAATAACTTTAACTTCATTGTGTTTCCTAGACTGGTTGAATGAGACACATTGATTACGTAAATAACCTAACTTACTTGTCAGCATACGCAAGTTAAAACACATCCCAATTTTTTATTTTCAGAGCACGTGATAATTTGACTCACTTAACCTACAAGAAAAAAATCAGATTATTTTAAGTTCTCTAGATTTGTACACTTTTGAAGCAAACTGATATAAGAATTAGTGAAGAATTAGAAGTTCTCTTTTCATGAGAGACAATTTTCTGGTTCTAGAATAAATATCCATGTTCCTATGTTTGCTTTTATTTCATTTTTCAAAAGATAGATACTTTATTTCTTCCAGTTATTTAAATAGATCATGAATCTTGATGAGTTCTTAAAAACTGACAATTAATGCTTTATATGCTCTGTAAATTTTAAAGTATAAGTTAGTTAAGCTAGCCATCCTCTGAGTTTCTCATTCTACAATTCAGTCTGTTATGTGAAAAAAAAAAATTCTTCTATTTTATTTCTCATCAGTTACAGAGCTAAGACTTACTGTTTGCTTTCAAACCTTTTTTAAAAAATCAATTTTAGGTTTACCAAAGAATTGCAAAGATAGTTCAGAGAGTTCAGTACACCCCTGACATAGCTTCTTCTAATGTTAATAGTTTAATCTTCCTGAAAATTTCTTTGTGTGGCCATTTGTAGTCAATCCTCCCTCCCCCATCCACTGAGCTGTTTTTTTCTGTTTTTTTGTTTTTTTGTTTTTTTTTCATGTCTATAGCTCTGTCTTTTCCAGAATATCACATAAATGAAATCACACAATAGGTAGCCTTTTGGGTCTGGCTTATTTGACTTAGCAAAATGCATTCAAGGTTTTTTCACTTCATATAATTGCTAGACAATTGTGTTTCAATTGTTCTTCTTTTATTACTGAGTAGATGTACTAGAGTTTGTTTATCCATTAATCCATTGAATGACATCTGGGTTGTTTTCAGTTTTTGGTGATTATGCATAAACCTACTATAAACATGTGAGTGCAAGTGGTAGTATGGATATACATTTTTGATTCACTTTAGTAAACAAAGTAAATACCTAAGGGAGGCATTGCTGGGTTGTATGGCAGGGTATGCTGAAAGTTAAACTGTCAAACTTCCAGTGTGGCTGTATCATTGTACATTCTCGCAGCAATAAGTGGGAGTTCCTGTAGCTCTGCATCTCCTTAGTGCTCAGTATCATCAGTTTTCTTTATTCTAGTGATTCTAATATGTATATAATAGTATCTCATTGTTTCAGATTGCTTTTTCCTACTACCTATGATGTTGAGCACATATTTATATGCCTGTTTTGTCATCTGCATATCTTCTTCAGTGAGGTGTCTATTCAAGTCTTTTCCCCATTTTAAAAATTGGAATCGTCATGTCCTTATTGTTGAGTTTTAAGAGTTCTTTATATATCTTGTGTATCAGTTTTTCATCAGATAGATGATTTGGAAATATTTTTTCCCATTCTATGGGTTGTGTTTGCATAACAGAGTATTTTGTAGAGCAACGTATTTAATTTTAATGAAGTGTAATTTGTAATTTTTTCTTTACGAATCATGCTTTAGTGTCCTTCTTAAATGCTTGTTGCCAAAACAAAGGGCATACTAGTTTTTGCCTATGTTTTCCTAGAGAAGTTTTATTTTCTTACATTTTATATTTAGGTCTACAATCTATTTTGAGTTCATTTCTGTAAAGTTGTGAGGTATGTATCAAGGTTCACATTTTGCATAGAGATCCCCAGTGGTCCCAGTCCTATTTATTGAAAAACCTATCCTTTCTCCATTAAATTACCTTTGCACCTTGTCAAAAATCAATTGACCTGGTTTCTGGTTTTGTCTGGAGATGTAGACAGCTTGAAAATAATTGTCACTTCAATCCTACAATAAGAAAAAGCTAGGAAAATAGAAAATTAACTTTTCTTACAAACATCTGAGATGACAGAGCGGGCGAATAAATTGAATTCTGAAGAGATACAGGGGCCTACAGAGTGAAATGTGTGCCTGGGGCATACAACCATGGATGCCATATAAACTGATGAGGAGACTAAACTATGTTGTGGTCAGAATGTGTCCCCTTAAAATTCATATGTTAAAACTTCATGACCAATGTGATACTATTAGGAGGTGGTGCCTTTAGGAGGTCATTAGTGCCTTTAAAGAGGCTCAAGGAAACTACTAAGGCTCTCTTGCCCTCTGTCTCTTCTGCCACGTGAAGACACAGTGTTGTCCCCTCCAGAGGATTCAGCAACAAGGGTCATCTTAGAATCAGAGATGGCCCTCACAAGACACCCAACCTGCTGGTACTTTGATCTTAGACTTGCAACCTCCAGAACTGTGAGAAATACATTTCTGTTCTTTATAAATTACCCAATCGCAGGTATTCTGTTATAGCAGGAGCAATGGATTAAGAATAACAGAAATTATTAATAAACTGCTAAAACCTGAGTGTGGGCTAGAGGAAGAGGGTGAAGCCCTTGAGTGTAGCAGTTATAGGCAGATACAGAAGGTGTTCACCCTGTGTAGGCCTTTTCTCCAAGAACCCAGAGAGAGGACGGGAAATTCAAGGAAAGCTCCCTGTCACCTTTCCAACTGTGATGCTTGTTGTTAGGGGTTGAAAACAGCAGCAGCCAATGAGAAATCCAGGCAGACCCGTCTCCCATCTCTCCTGTATGAAAAAAGGGTTAGTCTGCAGGGAAAGGTTATCAAGGTTTGTAGCCAAGGCTGTGGTGGAATCTCATTGCGGCTTGGGTAGGGGCAGAGTAGAAACAATCACTAAACCTCTGCCCAGACACATCTCTCTATTGCCCTTAAGCTAAAAACTAAAAGCCACATTCTATAGGGGATAGGGTGTTAAAACCACAGCCTGAGGATGCTGGCAGATACCAACTGCAGCTGAGGAGTGGGGACAGGAGCAAAAGAGGTTCTACTTCTGGAGGAAGGGCAGAAACTCTTGTGAAGGCCACCCCCTGAGAACTAGGTTCCCAGTACCTGCTCAAATCTGATGCTTAGTCAGAATACCAGCGGCTGTCCTCCTCCCCAACACGACATGACCAGCATGCTAACCAGCTCATGTGAAAATATAATAGGGAAGTTTGCCTGGACAGCTGTAAGAGGCAAATTATCTCTGGTGAGCAGTACAAAGCAAATACCCAAAGCCAATCAGAGAGACAAAAATAAAGTATCACTGGGAGGACTGGGAGTCTCTGGTGTCCATTATCAACAGTAAACTCCAAGTCTGGTAACTATAGCAACAGTGAACTTCAAACACAGCTCAGCTCCTGACTAGGTTAACACAAACCCTCATACTAGAGCTTAAGCCTAGCTTAAGCAAATACATGCTTATCTCTAAAAAGTGCTTATCTCAGTATCTGCTGTCATATATAATATGTCTAGCTTCCAACAATTTATAAGCCTTATCAAATGGCAGTAAAAATACAGTGTGACAAGATAAACTATCATCAAAATGAAGCTCAGGTATGACACAGATAATAGGTCTAATGGATGGGGGAATTTAAAGGAACTATAATTAATATGTTAAAGTATCTGTTAAAAAGATAGACAATATACAAGATCAGACAGGTAATTTCAGTGGGGAAATGAAAGCTGTAAGAGCATTAATGACAGCACTAGAAGTTGATGAAGAGAGAGTGGTTAATGGGTGCAAAAATATAGTTAGATAGAAAGAATACATTCTAGTATTTGATAGTACGGTGAGGATACTGCAGTTAATAATGATATACATTTCAAAGTAGCTGGAAGAGAAGAATTGTAATGTTCCCAACACAAAGAAAAGATAAATGTTTGAGGTGATGAATATCCCAATTATGCTAATTTGATCATTATACATCATATGCATGTATCAAAATATCATGTGTACCCCCAAAATATGTACAACTGTGATAGATCATTAAAAACCAAACCCAATAGCAGAGGTAAAGAATTCTTTCAACATAGCCAAAGAAAAGATCAATCAACTTGAAGATAGGTCAATAAAAACTACCCTAACTAAAATACCAAAGGAAAAAGTTAGGAAATAACACAGTAACGACAACAAAAAAAGCATCGAAAAGTCATGGGACAATTACAACTTTCTAACATGTGCCTATTGGGAACACCAGATGGAAAGTAAAAGACAATGAGGCAGAATAAATATTTGAAGAAATCATGGCTGAGAATTGTTCCAAGTTAGTGACCGATACCAAACCACAGATCCAGGAATCTCAGAGAACACTAAATAGGATAATGCAAGAACAAAACCAAACAACACACATAGGCATATTTGAACTGCAGAAAACCAAAAACAAAACTCTTGAATAGAACCAGAGGAAAATGCGCATTGCTGTAGTCCTCCCTTTTCTGTGAGGGATACATTCAAAGACCCTCAGTGGATCTCTGAGCCTGTGGCTAGCACCAAACCCTATATATAGTATATGTATTATGATTTTTCCTATACATGCATTTCTACAGTAAAGCTTAATTTATAAATTATGCACAGTAAGAGGTTAATAACAATAACTAATAATAAAATAGAACAATTATAACAATATACTATAATAAAATTTATGTAAATGTGATTTCTCTCCCCAAATATCTTTTTTTTTTTTTTTTTTTTCTAGGTTGTCAAATTTTATTTTCTCAAGTAAGGACATGAAAAAACAAAATAAAGTAACAAATAAATTCTAACATTTTATATCATCCCAATTTAATTTTTAAAAGGATGTGAGAAGAAGAAAGGAGAGGGGAGAGGAGGAGAGAAGGACATACACCATCTCAAAAGGATGGGTGTTCTTTAACACAGCAAAGTTAGCTCAACAAAGCTTATTGTGCTTTATCAAGGGTAACTGACATAGCAGAAAGTGGAAACATGGATAAGGGGTGACTACTGTAACTATGGAGGAAAAGGACAAGAATTACAGCAGACGTCTCACCAGAAACCATGCAAGCCAGAGACAATGGAGTGAGATTTTTAAAGCGCTGAAAGAAAAAAACTGTCAAACCAGATTTCTACATCCAGGAGAAAAATCTTTCAACTGTGACAAACAAATAAATACTTTTGTGTACCAACATAAACTGAGGACGTTCAGTAATATTTCCTACTTTACAGGAAATATTAAAGGAAGTTCTTCAAACAAATACTTTGGTATAGGTCAGGAACTTAGACCTACATACAGGACATAAATGAAGGGAAAATATACTTTATCATATATCATATTTTCTTGCTATAGTAAGTAACTTGACTGTTTAATAATAACCATATATTATATGTTTATAGTGTATGTGAGAGTGAAATGAGTTACAATGATGGTGTAAGAGATGAGAAGAAGGAATTGGGAAACACTGTTGTAAGATCCTACATTATGTGTGTGGCAACACTCTTATTTAAAGGTGGACTTAGATTATTTAAAATTGCATATTATAAAACCTAGGGCAATCACTACAAGTGTTAACAACACAAAATGCATAAAAATCAATTGACTATGTTTATGTAGGTCTAGTTCGGGGCTTTCTCTTCTATTTCATTGATCTATGTGTCTGTCCTTTTGCTACTGTCTTTATTACTGTAACTTTGTAATAATCCCAGCACTTTAGGAGGCCAAAATGGGCAGATCATGAGGTCAAGAGATTGAGACCATTCTGGCCAACATGGTGAAACCCTATCTCTACTAAAAATACAAAAATTAGCTGGGCATGGTGGCACCCACCTGTAATCCCAGCTACTCAGGAGGCTGAGGCAGGAGAATCACTTGAACCTGGGAGGCAGAGGTTGTAGTGAGTCGAGATCACGCCACTACACTCCAGCCTGGCAACACAGTGAGACTCTATCCCCCCACCCCCCCCAAAAAAAAATAATAATAAATAAATAAATTTTAAAAAGTCTTGAAATTAGGTAATGTAAATCCTTCCATTTTTTCCTTCTCTTTCAAAATTATTTTGCTATTCTAGTATATTTTGATTTTTAGAATCAGTTTGTTGATATCTACCCAATGCTTTCTTGAGTGTTGATTAGGATTGCACTGGGGAGAATTCATGTATTTGCCACATTGAACCTTCCAATCTAAGAATATGTTATATCTCTATACTTAATTAGCTCTTCTTTGATTTGTTTGAGCAGTGTTTTACAGTTTATAGTATATAATTCCTCAGCACATTTTGTTAGAATTTAACCTAAGTATTTCAATGGGACAGGAGATGCTATTATAAATGATATTGTCTTTAAATTTCGAAATCCAATTGTTCATTGTCACTATCTAGAAAGATAGTTGACTTTTGTAATTCTGCAAACTCAGTAAACTAATTTATTAATTCTAGGAGCATTTTGGTAGGTTTCTTTAGGAAGATAAATATGTCTTTTTGGATAAAACAGAGCTTTATTTTTTTCTAATCTGTTCTCCATTTCTTACTCTTGCTTTATTGCAATGGATTTTGTTTGACAGGAGTGTTAACAGAGGACATCCTTGTCTTATTTCTGATGTTAGCGTGAAATGATGAAACACTATCAAGTAAGAAAATATTTTTTGGAAAAGGTAAATCATTTTTATATAATACAATAATTGATATTAATTTTAAAGCAGTCTTGTAGGAGAAACCATACAATTTCCCCATATAAATATAGTATATAATAACCTAGGATCCAGTGAAAAAATTGCAAATAGTAAATATTCAACTTATAACTTTCTGTATTAATTAGAATTAGTATTCTAATCCTGAAAAAAATACAAAACAATGTCGTCATGAAGAAACACATGGAGTCAGTGAATATGGTTGCATAGTGGGCAATAAAAGTAATTATAAATCAGGGCTCTTAGACCAGCACTCAGCAGTGTTTTTGAGCTGACAGGGAAGGCTGCTCCCTTGAATAACTCAGGAATAACCTTCAAGGCTTTTCTACATACATAAAAGCTCTTACCCTCCACTGGAGCCCGTGCCTTGTGAAGTATTTCTGGTGTTGGTGACCTCCTACCTGGGTGGTAGGTATACTGGGCCTTCAGGAGGGTCTGGTAGGGGTTAGGAGAAATACATCTCCTATGCTTGGCAAGGACTTGACTTCCCTACTTGGGTTATTTAGAAGTAATGGAATCAGGTGATCAAGAAAAGACTCAAAGCTATTTTTTACCAGAGTGGTCAGAAATGTGTTGGTATCTGGCATTAGCCTCCCATTGGTAAAAACATATTAGTATTCAAATGTGAGTTGGAGGGTAAGTGGTTCTCTATGCAAATAAATAGAGGAATAAAGAAAGACGTAGTTATTATTTGTATTTTGTCCTTCTTTGGGGCAAAAATTCAGGTCATTTTGCCTTCTTCCTTATTCTTTTTGGCATTTTTTGAATTATTACAACCGGGCTCTTTTTCTCCCTCCCCCTTTCCATCCATCCCTTCCTCCCTCCCTCCATCCATCACTGCTTCCCTCCCTCCCTTCCTCCCTTCCTTCCATCCATCCTACCTTGCTTTTTCCCTCCCTTCTTTCCTTCTTTCCATTCATCTGTCATTTTTTTTTTTCTTTTCAGAGAGGTAGAGTCTTGCTATGTTGCCCAGGCCAGTCTCAAACTCCTGGCCTCAAGGGATCCTCCTGCCTTGGCCTCCGAAAGTACTGGGATTACAGGCAAGAGCCACCACGCCTGATCCAGCTTCATTTTTATAATTAAACACTGCATGTTCTCACTCATAGGTGGGAACTGAGCAATGAGATCACTTGGACTCGGGAAGGGGAACATCACACACCGGGGCCTATCAAGGGGAAGGGGTATGGGGGAGGGACTGCATTGGGAGTTATAGCTGATGTAAATGACGAGTTGATGGGTGCTGACGAGTTAATGGGTGCAGCACACCAACATGGCACAAGTATACATATGTAACAAACCTGCACGTTATCCACATGTACCCTAGAACTTAAAGTATAAAAAAACAAAAAACAAAAAACAAAAAACCTCCCAATGCTCATCTTACTGATAAACTCTAAGGACCACGTGGGAGACTAAACACCAGACAAACCCAGCCCCAGATGCCCCAAGGGAGCCCATCCCAGCACTCACTCTGCTGGACTGAAATGATGTCCAGGTCAGTTTATCCCACTAGACCAAGAACTCCAGCTCTCCATGTGTGAGTCACCAGTGCTGCCTCTGCATCTCTGCTTCTACGACGGTGCTTCTGCACTTCACAGGAAATCTGTATCAATGTTTGTCAAGAGTATATATGACAGTGTGACTTAGTATCTGCACAGAAAACATAAATTCTTTGAGGACCAGGGCCGGGTTTATTAGCCTTTGTACTCCCACTGCCACTGTCTGGGACATCAGAGGCACTCGGTAGAAGTTGGTGAAGAGAAAGAAAAGGCAAAGGAAAGCAGGACCAACACTGCAGACACAGATTCTGAGGTGGCTGGAGGAGAGGCAGGGCAGAGAAACTTCCTGGATGCTGGAATGGGGTTCACTGTGATACCTGCTGCTGGATTTCAAATGTCAAAGGTGATGCTTTGCTGACCTTGACCTCTGACTGTCCTTTAACTGCCCTTTAGCTTTCCCAACCTCAAGACAGGGCACTTAGAAACTGCAATGTCAAGAAATTATGCTTCATTGAAGCATGGGAATGTTATTTAAAAAAAAAAAAAGAACAAAACAAGACAAAAAAGCAATTTCACTTTGAAAAAATTACGGCTACCAATCAGATTTTTTTCCTTGAATAGTCCCAGATGCAAAAAATGTAGCTTGTGACTACTCTGGAGATTTAGAAAATATCATTGTATTTTTGTGTTTCTCCCCCAGTTTACTGAACTAGGGTTGGAGACCCTAGCTCTATATGGGAAGAATAGAGGGAATATTCAATCTTGACCTAGACTTACACTGATTCAAACTAGATCCAAACTGGTGTTTTTCTGGGCAGATATAACTGTCTTTTAGGAATTTCTGATTCTGACAGAATCTAGAACTTTTTTCCTCCTGTGTTGAGATAATCTGCTATTTCTGTTAATAAATATGTAAACTTATAGCTCTGGAGAACTGTCTGACCTGTTCAGATTCTCAAGAATCCTTATAATAGATTTCCAACATCAACTCCTATGTTTATTCTATCACATGGATCCTGAAATTCATATTCTATTATTAGTTAACATGCCTTTAAAATAAATATAGCATTTATATTCTGGTAATATCTTCTACTGTCATTATTTACTTTAAGTTCAAATAGAGCTTTTCCCTGCCACTGAACATTTAAGCTAAATGATTTATAAGCTCATCATTTCTCCAAATCTCCCCAGAAATACTTATACTTGAGTCACTCTCGTCTGTGAACTTTTACTGTCATCTCCACTTTACCTCTTTCCCCAAAGATTTCTCCTGGTTCAGAGCCAAGTGAATGGTCCCCTTGTAGGGAGCTTTTGTCATTTTTCCGGATGTTGCTAGAGATCTCCTTATGTTTTGGGAATTCTCCAGTTGAAATCTTTTTGGGAAGCTGAATTTCCCTCCACTCTAAATGTTGAAAGGCCAGACACTCCCTTATTTACCCCCGGCAAGCAGTAGGGCATTGCATAAGACCCAGCCTTCATTAGTCAAATGCATTCACACTAGACTTTGAATAGGGACCTAGGTAGTGGTGCACAAAAGCTGCGATCATGAAGGATCTGTTAGGATAATTGCAGCAGTGCCACTGGGGCCAGTATCCAGCATGTAGGGTCAGTAAAGGCAGCAGGACAAGTTTTGCCATCCAGAGTGTAATGATAGTTGTGGTGAGCTCATGGGGTGGGCCCTGTCTGCTGCCTAATCCCTGCTTTGCCATGATCAGTTTTCTAAACCTGCTTGTTTTGCCTTCCTGGCAGCCAGTGTGCTATACACACAGCACAGATAAAAGATACTTCCCTAGGTAGACAGAGCAGCTAGACAGAATCCCTTCTATGATGAGTTTTATACATATCTCCAGGCTAGGTCTAGGCCAACCCAAGTGGAAGCTCTTCCTCTGGCTTCTCTCTCTCCACCACATTTCCTTCCAGCAGGCCTCCAGTCCTGAGACTGGGGTCTTCGTGTGGGTCCTCTACCAGCCTGCATTTTCCTTTTTTTTTTTTTTTTTTTTTTTTTTAGGCGGCTCCCCCCTGTCCCCCCGCAGCGGCGGCCGGGAAGGGGCTCCCGGGCCCCCCACCCCCCGCCCCCCCGGTTCCCGCC
>NC_045439.1:137312868-137327038 GCF_002776525.5 Piliocolobus tephrosceles | reverse complement strand
CTACCAGCCTGCATTTTCCTTTTTTTTTTTTTTTTTTTTTTTGAGACGGAGTCTCACTCTGTCCCCCAGGCTGGAGTGCAGTGGCCGGATCTCAGCTCACTGCAAGCTCCGCCTCCCGGGTTCACGCCATTCTCCGCCTCAGCCTCCCGAGTAACTGGGACTACAGGCGCCCGCCACCTCGCCCGGCTAGTTTTTTGTATTTTTTAGTAGAGACGGGGTTTCACCGTATTAGCCAGGATGGTCTTGATCTCCTGACCTTGTGATCCGCCCATCTCGGCCTCCCAAAGTGCTGGGATTACAGGCTTGAGCCACCGCGCCCGGCCTGCATTTTCCTTTTTTTGATTCAGCCATGAGACACTTTTCAGATGATGCTTGTAGTTTTTGTTTGTAATCTTGCCAATTAAGGTACCCAAATAAATTAAGTGAAAATGAACTAATTTAAGAATTTTTCTTGTTCTTGCACTGATGCTGCTGCAATGGCTGTCTTCCTGTGTTTTAAGGGAAAAGATTTGCTGTACAAGTCTTTTCTGTGTGAAAGCATCTGCCTATCTTTCTCTAGCCATTTGAACCATATCACTCAAAGCCAGTGGGCAATATATAAAAGTTTTCCACAGTTCTCCTGTTTTCCCCCTTCAAATAAATAAACAGAATATGTGGCATTTTCACCAAAGGCAGCAGGACAAGACATCCCATTTCATGCTTCAGCAATCTGACTAAGGAAACAAATATGGATTTTTCTTCCAAATGCCTTTAGGTTATAAGGCAAGTTGATTAAGGCCTCCCTTTAAGCCCCACCAGAAAAATAAATGGATAATGGAGTGTGCCTGCCTATCCTTAAAGAGAAAGAGGTTATGTCTAATATTGACTCTCCTAATCAGTTTGACATAAAGCATATTTCTCCCAGATGTGGCTCTCCAACCCGTCTTGCATGCAGGAGAGAGGAAAGCCGTATGGATTTCAGTTTCCTGTTAACTGAGAATAAACTAAATTATGTTCTTTTCTCCTCTTTACCACTCCTTTGTGGATTCAATTTCTATGTAGACATGTCAGATATTTTTTTAAGGGAGGAGTTGATAAATTGCCTTTTTCCTTTTATCGTGCAGGTATAATTCTTGCCTTTTCTTCCTTCCCCTCACTGTCAATGCACTGCCAATGAAATACTGCAGAGGAAAAAAAAAGAGAGAGAAAAGAGTCATGGGTTGTGACATTAGTGTGACCTTTGAGAAGTTGCAGGAGAGCTGATCATAAATCCTGATGGTCCAGGGATCAGAACTGTTCCCAGAAATCCCCAGAGCATAGTGATGTTCTTGACAAAGACACTCATTTCCAGATTTTGAGTAGGATATTATATTAGTTAAGGTAAAGCTAACTGTTACAGCAAATTAAAATCCAATCTCCCCCAGTGGCTTAGCAGAAAAAGATATTTCATTCATTTTTTATGCTTCACTCTTATAAAATGTTCCTCCAACAGTGGGGAATATAGGTGGGGCGGGGTGGATCATGCTTTGTGCAGTCAACTAGGAATCCAGAGGATGGCCCTACTGTCTTCAACTAGGGACTTCCAAAGCTGCCTTGGGTATTCACTTCCAGCCTGGGGATGGGGAAGAAAGAGAAGAGAATTGCAAGGTAGGCTTTATGGGCAGGCCTAGAAGTGGAATTCATATCTCTGTAGCCATTTTCTTTGTTGAGCACTCTCCCATGGCCCGGAGAACTGGGAAATGTCTCATAGTTGTGGGCCTCAGAGGAAAGGGCTAATTGTTCTCTGGCTTCTTTGTGGAATTAGAATTTTCATCTAAAGCCATTTGGGAACTTGGGACCCAGGTGATCATTATGACATTATAATGTTCATGTTATATGCTTTATCTTTCATGAATATTTCTATTGGCTTCATTTTGTAGTCATATTTGTAATTATATGATTTAGAGTTATCTAAATTTGTTATGATGCTAACTACCAATCCTTTTCCACCGGACTATAACATTTTGTGCTCCTAATTTAGATTAATCTTCTGATCAGATTTACAGTGCCTCAAAATAATTTTTTTCCAGGATGATACTCCTAGAAAAATGTAGTGTCTGTATGTTTGTGTGTTCTAAGCCCTTACACATTTGAGAACGTTTTTCTGTTGTCTTGACAACTTGACTGTGTCAAGGGTTATAAAACAGGAACGATAGCTGATTATCATATATGGGCAATCTAAAACATGTGCAGAGGTTGAGGAAAAGCTTCCTCTTCACCCACTGAAGTTTGCTGAAATGATTGACAATCGACAGATTAATAGAATAAAAATGCACACAAATTATTAATAGGAATATGGACTTGAGATTCCCCAAAATATGACTCTCAAACAATGGCTAGAAGATTGAGGCTTAAATTCTGTCTTCACAGGGGAGAGGAAAGTTGGGGGATGTAGGTCATTTTAGATAAATAGTGAATGATTTTTAGGTCAAATAAATGAGTCCAAATAACAGTAGTCTGGGACAAATTTCCTCTGAGCTCTGGGGAAGGTGAGGGGCAAAACTTCACTGTGAACAAAGGTTGTCTTATTATGCAGATAAAGTCTCCCAGGTAATCTCTCTGAGTTGCTCTTGGAGGAATAGGTGAAAAGCCTATCTGGGTGTGGTGAAGACTGTTAGTCTCCTCTTTTCTCCAGTGGTTAATCTTTCTTGGTTATTTGATGAGATTCTTAGGACAACTGCATTTCTTTTGGAAAGAAGTTTCTATAGTCAGAAAATTCCCAAGAGAGTCCCCCCCTGTGCTTGAGGAAAGAAAGCAGATCAGAGAGATGGGGCCGGGAGGTGGGGACGTGGGCAAGAAAAGGTCTGAGAGAGACCTTGGTTCTCAGGCTTCTTTTTGAAGCTTTCCTGTTTTAGTTCAAAGGGCTTGGCATCCCAAACAGCCAAACTTTTGGAGTATATTTTCTAAGGCCTACATATGCATTGATTCTATTTTTCTTGATCTTATAAGAATTAAAATTTTTGGCCAGGTATGGTGACTCATGCCTGTAATCCCAGCACTTTGGGAGGCTGAGGTGGGTGGATCACGAGGTCAGGAGATTGAGGCCATCCTGGCCAACATAGTGAAACCCCATCTCTACTAAAAATACAAAAAATTAGCTGAGCGTGGTGGTGGGCGCCTGTAATCCCAGCTACTTGGGAGGCTGAGGCAGGAGAATTGCTTGAATCTAGGAGGTGGAGATTGCAGTGAGCAGAGATCAGGCCACTGCACTCCAGCCCGGGCGACAGTGAGAGACTCTGTCTCAAAAGAAAAAAAAAACAAAAAACAAAAAAGAATTAAACAATTTTCCATATTTCCTCCTTTAAGTGTCCACTAGCATATGGGAAAATTTTTCAGAAAAATAACCGAGAAAGAAGAAAAATATTCACCAGGGAAGGAGTATTTACAGAAGACAGGCCTGATATCTTTACTTTGAAAATTACAGAAAAATCCTTCAATTTATAGTAATGTTAAAACTATGGCACTATTTATTAAGAAATTGTTGTTACTATTCTAAGAATCTAGCAGTTACCTATATACTTTGTGAGAATTTCTGATCAAAAGACTTCTTTTTGCTAAAAATATTAAGCCAAAAAGAGCTTTGCTCACACTTGAGGGAAGAAACCTCTTTTAAAATGTTTAAATCTCTTCATGCTATATTCACATTGCTCTTGCAATCCCACATTATATATCATATTTTTTAAGGAGCTTATTTTGTTTTGGAGGCTAGGAAGGTTAACTGGCAGTGACTTTCAAGTCTCGGATTTAGTGAAAAGTTTTTTAAAAAACCAGGCTCACCTGATTCTTAAAAAATTCTTTTCCACTTAAGCAGAAGCCTTACTCATGCCAGATATTGAAAAGTGTATAGGTGAGGAACAATATTTTCTTTCTTTGGAAGTTACTTTTTGTTGCATTTCTTGGTCATATTTTATCCATTTTCTCTATAATATCTACATCTGCATCTTCAGTCTTATTTTAATGGAATAACTTTGACTTTTTTATTTGATGATGTGAGATCAAGCTTTTTAACTGTGGGGCTTTCAATTTCTTGGTGTCTTATCTAGAACCATTCATAGGAATTCCACAGAGCTCACATTGCTCTGGGCCACCTAACTTGAAAGATAAATGAATATTCTCATGTCTCTGAAAATGTCTACTATATAGTGTTAATTATTTTCTATGACCCCCCCTGACTCTGGTTAATGAGATCAACAGAGGACTTAGAGGAATCACGGACTTGAATTCAACTCTAGAGTCGGTGACAGCAACCTGTTGAAGACACAGACCCCTTGCCTTAGCTAGAGCACTTGTCTCCCTGTCTCCTGCTGTCTCTCCTTTGACTAATTTCTCCTAATCTTTTTCACTGGCTCCTCTTTCTTTATTGGTCCCTTTTATTGAAGGATTTCTCAGAGGTTAGTCCTAGGCTCACTTTCCTTCTCACACTACACATTCACCCTGGATGATCAAACTCACCCCCATGCTTCAATACCACCTGGAAGGCAAGTACTTCTCCAGTCACCACCCACGTCTGAATCTTTCTCCAGAATTACAAGTCTCTTTAAGATCAGGCCTTAGCTTACCTGTCTTTTCTCTTTCTTTAAATTTTATTTTTAATCAACAAATAATAATTATATTTATGGGATGCAATGTGATGTTTTGAAACATGTATACATTGTAGAACATAGATGAAACTGGAAGACATTATGTTAAGTGAAATAATCCAGACACAGGAAGACACATACTGCACAATCTCACTTTAATATGGAATCTAAAATAGTCAAACTCAGAAACAGAGAGTAGAATGGGAATTACTGGAAGCTGAAAGGGGTGGATGGGAAAAGGGGAGATGTTGATCAAAATATACAACATTTCAGTTAGACAGGAAAAATAAGTTCTGGTGATTGATTGCACGGCGTGGTGACTATAATTAATAATGTATTGTATATTTCAAAATTGCTGAAAGAGTGAATTTTAAATATTCTCAGCACATAGAAATGATAAGTATGCTAAACTTTCTTACTAAAAGTTTCAAAGCTGACATTGATGATGGTGACAGACTAGGGCTGAGGATTGGGATTCTTTTGTATTGCTTTTGGTAAGGTAAATTAGTAAATACTTTGGACGACAATTTGGCATGTTACCAATTTTAAGTGGGCATTTCCTTTAAACCAGAACTTTCACTTCTAGGAATTTACACTAGGACATTATCCTAAGGAAACAGCTGGACATGTGAATCATTATGTATTTCCAAGGGTCTTGCTGTATTGTTTATAATATCAAGAAAGGGGGGACTCCCTTTTTATGGGGTATCTGCAAAATGGGATATGTGTATATACAATTATGGAACATATGTACAGTGATATACAAGGCAGCTACTGAAACAGTCATATTTATTTATAGAGTCATAGATAGTTATCTTTAAGTTGCTAATAGAAAAGGCAGGATACAAAACATTATAGATATGAATAAATCTTATAAAAATGTATGTATGTAAATTTCATCACAAAAGTCTGAAAAGTTATAAAACAGAATGTTGAGTCATTATCTATGGGTAATGGGATTGGGTTACTGGTGATTTTTTCATTGTTCTTTAAAACTTACTACATTTTCTCATATTTTCTCATTGTTCTTTAATTTACTATCTGATTATGCATGCAATAGGTATGTATGGCTTTTATAATTAGCAAAAGCAATAGTTATATTTATTTTGAAAAATAAATGAGTTATTGTTTTAAAGAATGTTCCCAGATACTTATAAAAAATCTGTGCATGCATTTACATTGTTGAGATGAAGTCTATCTCCAGCTTAGATATTTCTCTCATGTGCTATGGTTTATTTAGCAAATATTCACTGAGCCCCTATGATGTGCCACCACTTTATACAACTGCTATTGGTCATTTCCATCTGAATGTCCCACATGGTCCTAAAATCACTATGCCTAAAACTAAATTTACCATCATGTCTTGAAATCTGTCTCCTCCTGTATTCTTAGTCTTAGTTAACAGGATCCCGACCTACCCAAGAGGCAAGTTTGAGAGGAAGTCATCATGAGGCCTCCACTGACCTTACCCACCATAGCTAGGGGGCACTTTTCTTATGACTTTACTGTTTTTTACAGTACATTCTCTCGTCTTCAGTCCCTGTTCAGTGGCCCTAGCTAAGCCCCTCACACTCATCCCCTTGGACTGTTGCAGTTCTCCCCTGTATTCCTAGACTATTCAACACAGAATGTCCTAAAACACATCTCCCAGTTGTTGCTTACACCGCTGCTGCTTCTTCCCACTCCCCTTCTTCCTTTTACCTTGTTCTCTGGAAGGCTGTCTGGTTAACTTTCAAGGCTTGGTTCAAATGCCACCCTCTAACCTTTCTGTTGGAATTGGCAGGTCTTCCCCTGCCAATTCCAATGGGTCTCCTAATAAGGGTGGTAAAAGCTAACATTGACTGAGCTCTTGTTGTAGGTCAAGCACCATCCTAAGAGTTTCACATGTTTTATCTCATTTAATAGTTAAAATAACCTATGAGTTAGGCTACTATTATTATTTACAGGTAATAACCTTAGGTAAAGAACTTGAGATTTAGAAAGTTTAAATAATTTGCCAAAGGTCACACAGTCTGTAAGAATTTGAACCTAGTCTGGTTCCAGAGCCTGAATCTTTACTTCTAAGAGTGGTTATATACACGTGTATCTATAATCCATACTTAATTATAGAATAGCATTTTTACTTCTTTTTCTATCAGTATCTGTGACTCTGTGCAAAGGCCACATAGGCAACCTCAATAAAGGTATGCTGACTTACTGATTAATTATTTAATCTTTCTAGGATAGACAGTCTAAGCCAATGAGAATTAGCATTATTTAAAACTTTTTGTTGCTCATTTTTTTGCTTACTTTGTTTTTATTTGGATAGATTCTGATGTCCTTTTTATTGTTGGAATACAGTGGTGTTTGTTTCTCTTGCTTAATGTGCTAGATCCTACCTGATGGTAAAGAAAAAATGTCTAGAGAAGAATCATCTGATTCAGCTCATGTGCGTTGAATGTAATGGAACTGAACCAAGAAATAATGGGGATGATCTTTGTGAAAAATATAATCCTCTTACAAAACTGGTAAAAACTGACTCTGAATTTATTTGAAAAAGACTGTAAAACTTCCTTCAAGGCAGTGTGTACACATGGCATAAATGAATTTCTTTGTGAGTATTTGGAGGATGTAAAACTTCTAAAGCCATGTATTGAATATCCATCACTTCAGAGTTCTATAGGTATTAAAGATACCCTGGTTAAATGGACCTCGGTGGTCAAAAATCACACCCAATCAATCCTGTCCTCCACTGGTCTTTTAAATCCTTCCTAGCTCCTGAATACAGGCCTGGCAACAGCCTACTTACTGGCAGCTTCCTCATCTTTTGTGGCCTGCATACACTGCACACGTTTCTGAAACAGAATTGTGATAAAGTCGTGCCCCTTCTTCAAAACTCAGATTTCTCCTCATTGTCCCAAGGACAAAGTTCATACTCTCTTGCCAGGTCCCTGCAATGGTTGCTATCCTGCCTTACTCACCCATCACAGCCCCTTGGTTCAAATTATTGCCAGTCCACTCTATGAAAACTGCTGCCATTCCCTAACCTGTCACATGCCTTCTCTTCTGGGAATGCTTTTCACTGGACTTGGTCTTCAAGATCCAACTCTAAATTTTTTGCCTCTTCAATCATTGCCTCCATTAAAGTACACATGTTCTCCTCTGTGTCCCCAAAGTGCTTGGTACATACTTTGACACTTGTTCCATAATTGCCTGTTCACTTGATCTATTTGCCTACCTAGATTATGACTTATTCGAGGTCAGGAACCACTGTTACTTTTAATTTTTGTTTTAGTGCCCTGTAGAATAGTGCTTCTCAAAGTTTAATGTGCATACACATTACCTGAAGATGTAAATCAGATTCTGATTCAGCTGTCGGGGTAGAGGTTGGGGGACTTTGGTGGGGTGGATTCAGTATTTGTAAGAAGCTCTGAGTGGAATACCAATGCTGTTGAACTCTGTATCACACTTAGAAAAGCAGGCAGGTGTTTTTTTGTGAATTAATAATGTTTGGAATGAATAAACCAAAAATCAAAAAGAAAAAGCAAGAGTAAAACATCAAACCATGCTTCACTTTATTTTGAATTTTTTTTAAACAAGTGACTAACATCTTCACTAGATCTCTACATCTCCCTAGTGGTCATTATATTTTTATAGCTTTAACATTTCCTCACATTTTAATATTATTAAAATTTGTCTTCCTTAATTTTTTCCCTTTGAAAAAATCTTAAATTTAGGTTTGTTTCAACCAGGACTAATACTGCACAAATCTGTTATTACAAAGGGGCAACACTTATTTCTTGAAATATAATTTTAAAAATATTTTTGTGTATATTATAGGCCCTGTTTTAATCACAGACAATACAATATATAATTGCAGTACAATGGGGCAAAATGTGTCTTCTAAAGTTAATTTGTGTGTGTATGTGTGTATATATATATGCGATACGTTCTTAGTTACATTTTTGAATAAAATGTTTTTTGAAGGGTTCAACTGAACTTTAAAGATGGATCCTTGCTTTTTCACAGTCACTTCCTGTTCTGATTAATATTCATTTACAAGCGTACTTCACAAGGCAATTAGCTCACTGCAATTTGGCTTATTCTGTGCCCAAACTTAGCTTTTCCACATTCTTTTCTTCTATGAATATGAAAAGATGAAATTTAAGACTCTACAGCTGGAAAGGGCCCAGGGACATTTTTCACAAATGCTGAATATTTCACTCACTGTCAACTCTCTACCTTGGAAACCAAATCAAAATGCAACAATGAATCAACTACATCATAAAAAATTCAGGTCAATTGCCAGCCAATTAATGGGAACATCTGGTTATTTTGATGGTCTTAATGACCAAAACAGTTGACCATTACAACCCAATCAACATCAAAAATCTGATTCCATAATAAAAGCAGCAAGAGGTAGATTCAAGATAATGCATAGGTATCACCTTCATTATGTTGGTTAAGAACACTGACAGCCAGGCTTTGTAAATTTTATCAGGAAACTTGTAGTCATAAGAACCCTTCTGGTTCTGAACCTCAATGATCCAATGAATAATGGTATTGTCTCCACTACAAGGTTGCAGTCCTCTATTTAGATGCCATAGTCTGCCTTTTCTGCAATTTATGGGTACTTTTAATTTCAAACATGTGAAATCTTTCATCTTAAGGAGACGTGTTAAATATTTGTTTTAGTGCACCTCAGGGAGTGAAGCCAACATGCATTGAAGATTCAATTAGCAATAGTGATGCTGGTGATTAAAGAGCTGGAATCATCTGGCTGATTCATTTGGTCTCTTTTCGTCTCATTTCTTAGGGAATAAATGTGGCTTGAAATAAAGTTTTATTTTGAATTAGTGTTTAATGCTATCCAGCCAAGAAAGACTTTTTTTTTCCAAATATGTTCTCTTTCGTATGTAGGGAAATTCTTGATGAGCTCTCCACTATGTGCAAACTGCTCAAGTCATTTGAAATAATTGGTAAGCAGAATGTGGGAAGATCAATATTAGTTGTATTACTAGAAAATTACATTTCACCTTCTCACTTTAGAGTAGAACTCACAAACCAATGCCGTGTGGATTAGAACAGTGTTAAGAAACTTGTGAATTAGTTGACAATGTTAACGATTTGAGAGGCTCCACATAATCTAGATTTCTGGGTTCCACTGGCAAAGGTTGAGTTGTGTATGCCCCTCTTTCACTGGGCATCTGTTCTCTGGTTTACACAGTTCCCACCTGATCAGTCGTGCTCATTTATGTGACCTGTCTGGCATCTAAAGGCAAATCCTGCTCTGAAGTTTCAGCCTGTGCACATCTTCACGACTCCACAACAGCGATGTGGAGGTAGAGATGGAGAATAGAGTGTGCACCAATTATAGGACTTATCCGCCCAGATTTAGACATGGGTCAGTGGTCAGAACAAAGACTAAGGCACATCCATGGGTGGCGAGGGATGCAAAAATGATATGGCAGAGCCCCCTGGAGGTGAGGAGATTGCAGAGAAGGGGATTTGCAGTTGAGAGTCATCACTTGGGAGGATTTTTAAGGAGTAGGAAGACTCCTTCCTGCAAAGGACTCAAAGCCTCATTCTCAGAGATGGTAGAAGGAATAAAGCAGAAACCCAGTCCCAAGAATCAAGGCTCATCATCACAGCAACCAAAATATAGGACTGTGAGTCTGTTGAGAGACCGATGTAGCAGCTCAGTGTTAAACCAGATATGCCAGATTGCCAATGCTGAGTTTCAGTGATTGGCAGGCAGAGGCTGTTGGCTCCTTGTTTATTTCAAGAATAGGGCCAGTACTAGAGGTAGACACAACAAAACGTGGAGATGTCCTTGAATCTGACTTTGAGGACCTGGGGAAAGATACACAGAACAATTGCTGAAAGGAGGGTAAAAAATCTCTCCACTTCATTCTTCAACGAGTCATTATTTAATATTACAACTCCTCTGTTAAGTTAGCATAAACTTTGGTCCATATTTATTTTTAAAAAGGGCTAAAGGAGGAAAGCTCTGAAAACATAGCAGGACTATGAGATGATACAGAATCATCATCCACCAATGTCTATTAAGCCAGTATTAGCAGAAACCTGTATGGAACAACCACTCTTACATAAAAAAGGGTATAATAATTTGAAACCTACAGTTCTTGCCCTAGCACCCAGTTTGACCTCTTGTTCAAGAGAAATGGCCTCTTGAACACCTGAGGGTTAACTAGCCAAGAAAGGGGTTGCTGCTGAGATGGAGCGAGAGATTAGATGGGGAATAATAAACATAGCTCTGTCTGCTGTACCTCTGGTCACCTCCCTGGATAGGCATCCCTAATTGATTACAGTACTCTTTCCTGCTGAGCTGGGATGAGGCCTCAGAATTGTTCCCAATACCATGCATCAGGAGCCAATCAATTAGGGTTGACATAGCAATGAAATGCATCTGCCCTCCTTTGATTAGATTTTTACTGCCAAGTGGACTGTGGATGAGGCCGCTGAGTGGGGGCAGAACATTCATGTCTGGGTTGGAAGCAGGCAAATTGTCAGCCAGGGAAGCTTATAGCAGAATATATTTTTAAGGCATTTATTTGTATTGATCCTTCCTTCCCCACCTCATCTAAGTAGAGAGCAAGGCCCTATAATTCCCTGCCTGTAGGATTTTGTTGGGCAAAAAGCGTAAGATACAGTAGTACCTCCTCTTATAAGAGATGAAACTGAATAAAAAGATTCTTTGCTATGTGCTCCAAAAGAAGGGAGAAGGGAATCATTTAGGATCATTGGAGTCATAGTTTTGTAGGCATGTAGGGGGAAGGAAAATGTAGATAAACAACCTGTAGCAGTCGGGGTCCCAGCAGGAAGAAGATGCCCTCAAATTAGAATAGGAGAGGCCACAAGGAAGACGGAAGTACCCTGTGTCTAGTAACAACAGAGCTGTTATCACCAATTGGCCCAAAGGGATGAGGGGAGGGAGTGGTCCACGGAGAATAAAGGAGAGGGTGGTGTAGACAGGCTGATCTAGAAAGAAGCAGCTGTGCAGGGAAGGAATCTACCTCACTCTCCTCTATCCTTCTGTCTCCTGCTGGGGCTCCCGGTAGCCAAAACAAATCAGGAACCAAAGGCCAAGGGAGTTCCTGTAAGATGGAAGTAACAGTTCATGCAGGTCAGCAGGGAGCAGAGTGGCAAGGCGTGGAAGCATGGATGGAAGGCAAATGGAATATGTCTGTCACTATTCACACCATTTCCTTCAACATCTACTCTTGCCTTAACCTGGCTGAAAAAGAATTTATATTCATCACAGGGGACAAGTGAAGTCCTGCCAGCTACCATAGCATCAAGGGATACTGTAAACTCAGTTTTACTTTCACCTGAAACTTTAAACATTAGCCACTATCAGTGTTCTGATTCTAAGTTTGGATGCTCTGGGTCAATGGTACAATCTGGTGCTTGAAGTGGGAAATTGTTCTCATCACTATTTTTTCTCTACAACTTTTTTCTTTTTTTTACCCTCCAAGAAGATGATGCCCAGATGAGGGTGCTCTCATTTCCTTTGTCTTTCACCATTTTCAACTGTTCCAATTCAGTGACTTCTTCCCTCACACCTGCCCCTTGGCTGCTGGGTCTCAGGAATATGTTAGGCAGTGGCATGAATGTTGAACAACACACTTTGTTTCTGCCTTTACCTTGCCCTTTCTTTCAAATTTCACAAAGTAACCCTTTAAAATGGTTGCACCTTAACCTTGAGGTCAGGAGACTAAGGATGAGAGAAGTCAATAGGCTTTCCTTCCTGTCACACAGAGGCAGAACCTGGGCTGACACAGGAGCCTGGGTTTTTCACAACTCTCTCAGTTAGACAACTTGGGGAATCTGGGGGACACACAGAAACCAAGAAAACTCTATGGTATTCATTTTCAATCATCTAAACTTTCCTAGAGAATTTGGTAATACTTTTAAATAGCAAGTAAGTGAAGGCACTTATGTTTTGTTTTGAGACAGAGTTTCGCTTTGGTCACCCAGGCTGGAGTGCAATGGCACGATCTCGGCTCACTGCAACTTCCGCCTCCTGGGTTCAAGTGATTCTCCTGCCTCAGCCTCCCAAGCAGCTGGAATTACAGGTGCCCGCCACCATGCCTGCTAATTTGTTTTTGTATTTTTTAGTAGAGATGGGGTTTCACCATGTTGGCCAGGCTGGTCTCGAACTCCTGACCTCAGGTGGTCCACCTGCCTCAGCTTCCCATAGTGCTGGGATTACAGGTGTGAGCCACTGCACCTGGCTGGCACTTATGTTTTATAAATTTGTATTAGTTTGGGTTTCCTAATGTGTGGACTCATTTGATGTGTCTGCTATATCTTTCTTCCTTTTTATGTTTCTGTATTGGGCCCTCTCTGTTGATCTGGGAAGCAAATGGTCTTTGTCAATTGACTCATACCAGACCTTTGAATTTCCCCCACAAGTATATCTATGCTCAGTGACTTTTCTCTGCAGGCCAGAATAATATTTCAGCATCTCTATGCTTATAAATGATGTGCCAGATGGATGCTGAGCAGAAATGATATATAGATTCTTATTACATAAACGACATGCAAGATGTAGTCAACTGAAGTTAGGTCTACTGCAATTGTGCTCGATTTATCAAATTAAAGGGGCTATCTGGTTGGTTTGTATGTAATTCTCTTTTTTTTCCCTTCACTTGATCATAATTTGCTGAGTTTAGAGAAAATTGATTTCTGTATTGCTTGAGTTTTGGCCTGCATACATGAACCCATTCAGTAACCACTTGATGACCACCTACTATTGCTAGGTATTGGGAACATAAAGTTAATGGCATGCAGTTTTTCCATGAGCTCAGCTGGTGATAGAGCAGAAGCATCGTCATCTTCGACAAACACCACCACTTTAAATTCCAGTTCCCTTTCTAGCCTCATGCATTTCAAGAAAATCACTTCTCTTCTAACTACAAGCAGCCAGAAAGAGCAGACAGGAAAACACAGGTAAGACAGCTCAGGCACAGAGGGAGGTGGGGGGAAAGTCTCTTGGGTAACTGCCAAACTTCACCCTCATACAATGGGCCCCAGTAAAACAGTGGGCCTTAATAAGCACATTCCTTTCCTTTCGGGTGCACTAAGATAGGGAAGCTAAAAGCAGACTCAGAGGATATTCCTGCAGCTGCAGAAAGATGTATGGGAGCAGACACACAACTCTTTCTCCTAGATAAGCACAACAAAGAGACACAGAAGCAGTCCAAGCTTCTGATAAACTCTCCCACCCTGAATCCTAAAAACTCAAGTCTGTAAGACAGCATGCCAGAAGCCCCTCTCAGGTTTGTTTTCTCTAAAATAAATCTGTTCTGACTGGCGAGCCACCTTTTCGTGTTTCTTTCCTCTTTCTTTAATTCTTACAGTTTGAAAGAGAGACTTGTAAATAGATAATTAATGAAATATGATTAGTTAAAAAATATAAGTATGAATAAATAAAGTGTTATGAAATATGAAAAAAAGAGTTAATTTTACCTAGTAAGGTCAGGGAAGACTTTGTAGGACCTGATAGCCTCTCTCTCTCTCTATAGATATAGATATAGATATAGATATAGATATAGATATAGATATAG
>NC_045439.1:137307426-137312858 GCF_002776525.5 Piliocolobus tephrosceles | reverse complement strand
TATAGATATAGATATAGATATAGATATAGATATAGATATAGATATAGATATATAATTAGTTTAAACTAGGCAGGCAGAGAAGGCAACAAGTGTTAAGGAGAGAAGATGCCCCAAGTAAAGACCGCTAAATCCTTGATCAACTAAGGTCCTTTTTCAGCATAACAAATATACTACCTATGTGTGTACTACAAATATACGGACTATTATTGATGAAAATGGAAATATAGAAAGAACCACTTAAATGGTTGTTTTTACTTTACTAAGATCAAGTAATGATTTAGTGCTTCACTTAAGAGAATCAGAATTGTGCTTTGGGGAAAGCTTAGCATTTCAAATGAAGAAGAGAAATAGGCATGGATAGCAGAGTCAGTGAGAGATTTTTCAAGACTGAAAATCTCCGGGAGAGAAAGAGCAAACCCAGAGACACACTTTAGTGTGAATTGCTCCATTCTATTTGCCTCCTTGGTGGGAATGTCACTTGTAGTTTAGTTTCTAGACCCATGATATATGGTCCCTTTGCTCACAGTCAGTTAAAGGGAAGTGGGTGCTGAGCAGGTAAAATTCCATGTATGCCAAAGTCCCTCAGGGTTGGGAATTGGTTCTATCCACCCTGTGTGGGGGCACATAGATTTTACCATACCTTGTATGTTATATTGCATCAGCAGCTGTTTCTGGATATGTTGCAGGTTTCCTCCCAGGCTCTGGTCTACTAGATTTTTTTTGCATTTCTTCATGGACCTGACACCAAAACTGGTAGCCCGTATAACATCTCCTGTAGCTTGTGGGGAGCTACTCCCCACTATATTCCTTTTTTTCTGTTTATTCTCTATGGACGATTTTTTTCCATGAACCTATTTGGAGGCAATCATGGAATTTGATGGGGTGTACTTTGCCCCTGCTGCCTGATACTGTGCACATTAATTAAGGCTTCCAACTTATTGCTATAACACCAAGCCTGTGCTGCAGAGAAGCCTCTCACACCCTACCCCTCCCAACACTCTGGCATTATTAGCTCCAGTCCAAATCTGATGGCCTCAAAGCTTTTGAAAAACACTTTCTATGTGCTCCCATTCTTCCTGGCTTCCTGCTTAGGGCCCTGCTGCTCTGCCAAGCTCTGTTTCTTTGCTTCTTCCTACCACCGCATGCTGCTCTTTAGCCATCCATTTAAGCAACTTATCCAACTGAGCCATTCCTAAGACTATCTCTAGACTGGAGGCCACTGTGGGGGCACCCCCATAAGATCTTCTCTGGTCCTTGCTGCAAAGACTACTATATATCAAATAATGGCCATAATAACGAGGGCTCTCTGTGAGGGGCTTTATGTACATTATCACATTGAATACTCACAATGTGTTTTAGGTTATCATAACCGTTCTCACTTTTTACACAAATAACTTACAGGTCAGAGAGGTAAAATGCTCTGTCCAAGTTCACATAATGGGAAAATGGAGGCTCAAGTTTGACTCTAAAACCCCTGTGCTATTGTTTGAATATTTGTTCCCCAAACTTCATGTTGAAACTTGATTCCAAAGTTGGAGGTGGGGCCTAATGGAAGGTGTTTGGGTCATGTGGGTGGATCCCTCATGAGTGGGTTGGTTGTGTCTTCATGGTAATGAGTGAGTTCTTGCTCTGTTAGTTTCCAAGAGAGCTTGTTGTTAAAAAGAGCCTGGCACTTCCCCTGAGCCCTCTGCCTCCTCTCTCACCATGTGATCTGCACACAACAGTTCCCCTTCACCTTCCACCATGAGTGGAAGCTTCCTGAGCCCCTTACCAAAAGCAGATGCTGGTGCCATGCCTCTGGTACAGCCTGCAGAACTGTGAGCCAAATAAACCTCTTTTCTTTATAAATTACCCAGCCTCAGATATTTCTTTCTAAAAACACAAAGGGACACAGACGTCCCAGCTGTTAAATACCCTGCATCCCTGCCTATATAAACATATGAGATTTTGAATGATTGTCCTCAATGCTAAAGGCCACAGATGTATCCCCCACTTTTCTGGTGTTTGTTAGTTCTCATCATCCACACTTTATGATGGCAGGTCTTCAGCACACTGCTTAGACATGTGGCTGGTGGCTTGTGTCAACTCCTCTGGGGACTAATTTTGCAAAATGGTTCTCAATGCAGCAAGTGACTGTACAGCTTAGTGGAAAGTACTCTACATAGAGAAAGAAGCAGAAAAAAGAATAACATTCCAGGGGAAAATCCTTTGGTTCCCATTACAAAGATATTTAATTAAATGAAAAATTCAAGATCAGGCATGGTGACTCTTGCCTATAATTCCCACACTTTGGGAGGCTGAGGCAGGAGGATCACTTGAGTCCAGGAGTTGGAAGCCTGCCTGGGCAACATAGCAAGAACCTGTCTCTATAAATTTATTTTTAAATTAGCCAGACATAGTGGAACACACCTGTAGTCCCAGCTATTCAGTAGGCTAAGGTGGGAGGATTGCTTGAGCCCAGGAGTTTGAGGCTGCAGTGAGTTATGACTGCACCACTGCACTGTCTCAAAAACAAACAAACACACACAAAAAAGAAAAGAAAAAAAAAAAAAAAAAAAACAAGGTGAAGAACAAATGTGCGTTTTCTTTTTGGTGTATATAAAAATATACCTGCTTGCTTGTTTTTAACAATAAGGAAAGAACAAAGAAAAGATAAATTAAAAACCAGTAAAAATAGTTACCCTTTGCGGGTGTAGAAAAAACAATAAAGAAGAATGTACCTTGTTTTATAGTTTTGACTTTGAAGTCATGAAAATGCTCTAGATAAACAAAAAGGAAAATATTTCATAATCCCAAGAATTAGGAAACAAAATTAAACAAATAAATATAACATATGAAATTGATGGCATAACAGTGCAGATAAAAATTTGAGCGTGTGACTTTTAAACACAGAATTGGAGTAACTTGAGTGTATATTGCTAGTAAGATAATCCACAGAATGAAAGGAACCACTGAGAAATCTTGAACTACTTTCAGTAATAATATTAGTATTAGCATTTTGAATGTATTAGTTGTATATTTAAGAATAAAAACAGATAGTTAATGCAGTTGGGGAAAAGGTTCTCAAGAGTAAGACAAAAGACATGTAAAACAAAAGAACTTAAATAAAATGCTGTAATCTTTCATTTGAATTGGAAATATCAATATGAATTTAAGATTTTTTTTCTATGTAAACATGCATTTCCTATTTCCGGCTATGAAAAAAAGATGTAGAAATAATACGACTCAGTACTGTTGCAACATTAGCATCCAGATTGTATCTCTAAATATCATTTCTTGATTTCTAGGAAATCAAATTCCTTAGAAAAATGACTAACTTCATGTCTGGGGAAGAAATTATACAAGACCTGGGAATGCTTTGTATGTGAGATGGTGCTAGAAAGCTTCAGAAACCCATGTGAATGTAGTACCAATGGCCAAAGATGGCACAATTTAATCATCAAAAATAGTAATTACCTCAATGGATTAAAGTGTATCAAATATGTAAAAAATCTAAGAATTCTTCAGGAATTTTTCTATAAAAATATTCCTTTAATTGGTCACCTCTGAAGGTTGCTAGGATACCAAGTCATTGTTCCAAAAGTCTGCAAACAGAAGAATCAAGGACTTCTTATACAAATTGTATTTCAGGGTTACCAAATAGTTAGTGAGAGAATGTTCTTTAGAGGTGAATTCCAGCTACCAAGTGCAGAAGCAATAGGACTGGAATTCACTATTTGGCAACATGTTACAAAATGATGTTGGTGGTTAACACTCATCATTGGCTGCTAAAGTCTCCAGGTGAAAGATTGATAGTGAATTTTATAATAACTGGATTAGACTGGCAAAACCTGAACTTGACATTATGGGCCTCCTGATGTAAGGTGAAGTACAGATTCCCAATTATGAGATATCTTTTGAGAACAAAGAAAAAAGAGCTGAATTCAACGAAACTTCTATATCTAATTACCAATGTACAAAACTGACAAGGGATAAGACTCCCACTAAACCACAAATATGCAATTTGTCAAAGCTGTAGCATGGAGAGCTCTTAAAGCCAAGACCTCTTTTGCGTGCCAAGTATTTGTTGAAGAAATCAGATGGCTTGGCATATGTTACACCTCAGAGCAGCTTTGCCCTGAAACAAGGGAGCTGGGCTCTCACACTTCCATGTGCACCCATCGCTGGCTAAAAATCACCTTGGAAGGCATAAGCTCTCAGGTACTTCCCAAGCAAAGCAGTTCTGGAGTCCAAGGACAAGGCTCAGAAGAGGAGCTGCAGGTGCAGATCTTTGCAGATAGAAGCACACTGAAGCCTGAAGAGGGGTATGCAGAAATGGTCAAATGATCCAAGTGAATCTGGGTGGAGGACCAGCAGTGTCCATTCAGAATCCTCCAGGAGAAAGGAGAGCATGTGTAGTGAAGGAAGAACAAGAGGGTCATGATGTTGAGAAGCATTGAAGCAAGGTGATGGGTACAGGTGCTTATTAAACGATTCTACTTTAGTGTAAGTTTATAGATTTCCATAAAAACTTGGGAATAGTAAACAAATCATGATGATCTTACCTGTTAGACACGCTGTATAATATAACTAGTTCTAATCAAAAGAGATTCATTTGATCAGCAAGTTTGTTTCTAATTCAGTTGGTGAAAACTTGGAAACAATTTACCTGTGGAAACAATGTCGTATGGTGGTTAAGGTCTTCAATAACCCACAAAAGACACTTGTCCCACAATAGGAAGGAATACCGTATGCTAACAATGAAACGCCATAGAAAAAATGGAGAGTCAACACAAGTAATTAGATCACACCATACTTCTGAGAAAGCAACTGCTTTTGTTTTGTCTTTGTTGCTCTAGGGAAAGCAGCTGTTCTCAGAACTCCTTTGGTTTCAGTTTATTCTCTGCCAAAGGTTCCTTTACAACTTAACCATGGGTTGGAGGCTTGCTGCAGGTGTGTGTAGGAGAAGGGTGTTTGTATCTTAATGATCAAGGGGTCACTATTGCTGCTGCTGTTACAATTGATGTTGCATCAGCACTCAAAGCACAGGTTCCCCAGTGCAACTTTTCCTCTCTCAATCAGGGTCAGGGTTTTGATTAGGAAGGAAAGTAGTAAGGGAGACTCCCACACGGTGAACCTGTTTTTCCCAACAATATTATAGTACCTAAGCATGAAGCTTTAGTGAAATTATTTCTCTGGCCGGGCGCGGTGGCTCAAGCCTGTAATCCCAGCACTTTGGGAGGCCGAGACGGGCGGATCACGAGGTCAGGAGATCAAGACCATCCTGGCTAACCCGGTGAAACCCCGTCTCTACTAAAAAATACAAAAAATTAGCCGGGCGAGGTGGCGGGCGCCTGTAGTCCCAGCTACTTGGGAGGCTGAGGCAGGAGAATGGCGTAAACCCGGGAGGCGGAGCTTGCAGTGAGCTGAGATCCGGCCACTGCACTCCAGCC
>NC_045439.1:137264917-137307326 GCF_002776525.5 Piliocolobus tephrosceles | reverse complement strand
TACTTGATCTGCTCCAAACATACTTTTAGACAATTCACTTTGGGAGAATTCAAGATTTCAAAATAATTTGTAAGTTTGCTCTCTCCTCAAGTTCTCATTAACCTGGATACTCTTTCATGAATGTGCTTATGATTCATATTATTTGTGAACTTTAATCCCTTTCTCTATTCCAATAAATACTTATCATTTGAGCAGTATGACATAATCATGCACATTATTTAATTTGGTGCTCATAATAATATGGAATCCTTATGTAAATAAGGTCAGAAAGATAGTGCGGCTTTCCCAAAGTCATGGTGCTGGTAAGAAATAGAGGCAGGATGTACCCTAAGTCTGTCTAACTGCACTGTTCACATTCTTTTCTATCCACCACAAGAAGGGCTAGGGAGATATAACATGATCCCTACTTCCTTTTGCCAGTCATTTTCCAGATGTCCTGTGGAAAGGCTATCATCGTTTCACCAAGAACCAGGATAATTTTCTCACCATCAAAAGAAGTGACAAATGTAATGAGTAATAAACACAAGAGTTAACTCACTTTCTATGTGTTAGGTACACTCATAAGTTTCTTCACAACACCCCTATGGAATATATGCTATTATTGTTTCTATTTTACAGACTAAAACCAAGGAGTTAAGTTATTTCCTCAAGGTCACCTGGGTAAGAGGAAGAGTTGGCTTTTGAATATAAGCAGTCTGACTCTAGAGCCTTAGCCAGTGTGCAACCCAATGGAAAAGCAACACTGTGTATGGTGCAGCCCCATCATTAAGTACAGAACACCAGTCCAGACCATTGCTAGTTCAGACAAGTGCTTCTGTGGCAGATCGTATTTTGAAAGATAGTGGCAAAAATATTTCCCATCTGGCGTGCTCTTAGAATCTGATCTTGGGTCTCCTCCTGTTGAGTGGCAGAGCCTGTCTTCCAACCCTTGGATCTGAGCCGACCTTTGCAACTGTCTGCACTTATAGAGTCCAAAACAAGTGAAACGATATGTCTTCCAAGGTTGAGTTATAAAAATAGCTAATACTACTGCCTTATTCTCTTAGAATGCGTGTTCTTGCAGCCCCACTACCATGCTGTAAGGGAGCTTGAGCAGGCCAGGGAGAGCCCCACGTGGAAGGAAACCAGTGCCCTGGCCGCTGGTTCTGGTTCAGCTCCCAGTCAATATTCAGGGCAAGCTTTTCAGCTGCATGTGGGCACTACCTTGAAAGCAAATCTTCTGTCCTCAAGTTAAGCTATATCACCCAGCTGACAGCCACCCATGGAGTAGAGTTGCACTTTTCCTGCCAAGCCTTACTCAAAATCCAGATGTATGAGCATAATAAATGATTAAGTTCTTATGTTTTGAGGGTGCTTTTCTGAAGCAGTAAGTAACCATAATAGCTCCAAAAGCTACATCCTCTCAGCAAACACATTAACACTTACGTATCAGGCTCTGCACCAGGCACTGCCACAGACCTTATCTGGTCTGTTCACAAATTACTTCTGTGAAGTACTGTGATTCCAAATTTACAGAGGAGAGACTGAAGGCAAGAGAGGCCAGTGAGTGCCTTGCTCATTTGATGCTCATGAAACCAGAAGGCATATGATGGAACTGAGATTTAACGAAAGTTTTTTATTAATTCAAACACTTGTCTTGTCACTGGTATTTTCTTTCTATATAGAATCCTGGTACACTAAAAGATGGTAACTAAAAGTGGTAAACTAAAAGAAGCTCAGGACTGATGAGGTTAATGAAAACAGGCTTCCCTCAAATCTAGGATGATAGAATACTCTACTGTGACAATCAGGCATAAGGTTATAATTTCCTACTGGGAAGTAGTAATAAGGATGATAATGAGACACTTACTGAATAAAAATTAAAATGAAAATAAGCCAGGCGTGGTGGCTCACATCTGTAATCCCAGCACTTTGGGAGGCCAACGTGGGTGGATCACCTGAGGTCAGGAGTTCGAGATCAGCCTGGCCAACATGGTGAAACCGTGTCTCTACTAAAACTATATAAATTAGCTGGGCATGGTGGTGGGTGCCTGTAATCCCAGCTACTCAAGAGGCTGAGGCAGGAGAATCTCTTGAACCCGGAAGGTGGAGGTTGCAATGAGCCAAGATCGTGTCATTGCACTCCAGCCTGGGTGACAAGAGCAAAACTCCATCTTAATAATAATAATAGTAATAATAAATACATAACATGATGTAGAAATAGTACATTTAAAAAAAGAATGAGGTACTGTGGTGCTTCACATCACATTAGTGATGCAGATACTTTTGACTCCAGTTCTAGGTGAGTGCACTGAGATTCACACAGGCCAAATAATTTCCTGAAAGTCAACAGCAAGGAACTCTGACAGCAAGCTCCTAGCTTGTAACAATCTCATCATACTGTCTGAAAGAGGGAGCTAAGGAAAGCATACACACAATTCCAATAAAATATTGCATTCACTGACTGTGAGGGAACAAAGTGGGGAGGATAGCAGGGTGGGCCAAAACTTGCAGCAACAGCTTGCTATTGGGTGGAACGCTAACAACAGGCAATGGGTAATTGGCCACTAGGATTGGCCACAGAAGGCTGTAAGCTGCTCTGGTGAGCACATGGGCCCAGCTGTGATTTAAAGTTCTTATTTTCTGGGCCCTATTCTGCCTGATATCTGATGGCATCGCAACCCCAGAGAGCACTTCTTAGCTTTCTGATACTTGGAAATGCCCATTCTAAAGGCGTCCATGCTTTTGGAAAGTGTGGAAGACATTAAAAGCCTATGTTTAATTACACTTTTACGAATGATTCTTGTTTCTGCTAGCTCTTGTTAAAATGAATGAGACATCTCTATGTCAACCATGGGTGTCTCTGATCTGTTTCAAACAATCTTTAAGAGAGGATCAACCAACCTTATAAGAATTCTCCACCCCATCCCAGAGGAAAGCATAGACAAGTAACTGGAGAACCTTAAATCCAGGCCTCGCTGAAAAGGCATTCACACAACTGGTAATTAGCCCACTGACAAGCACTTAACAAAATTGAAGGCACAGGGTAGGTTGGTTGTAAGGAATATTTCTTCTAACTTGATGGCAAGAGACCACATGTAGAGGAAAACATGTTTTAAAAATAGAGTCATCTGTTTCCACAGTTTATTTCATTTCTGAAATAAAGGGTATCTGCTTGGAATTTTAAATGGAGGGGACAGGGAACAAAACCCTGGTTGCCATAGAAATGAATAATTCTTTCCCAATCAGAGGAATATGAATTCAAGTGAAAAATTGGAATCAGATGAGGTATTCCACAGGAAAAATCATCTATTATCCTGTAAAAATCTACAGCCAGACAGGAAAAATAAGTGCTAAAAGTATGTAGAGTACAGAATTATGAATTTCTCCATACATTCATCACTTGCTTTTTAGATAAGCACTGGGACTCTTTGGCTGATCTAGTTTAAATATTATCTTCCATATTAATTTAAAACCAATATTAAAATTAATTTTCATCCATTTCATTCATGTTGCAGAAATGATTGGGGTCCTGACAGATACTTAAAAGCTTTATAGAAGGATTGTGGTTTTTGAGACCATGAATGTATGCTTTCAGATTCCTTATTTCTTTGAAAAAGCTGATGACAAGATGTTAAGATTATGAGATTTGGAGTCAGACAAGTTTATGTTTCAATCCTGGCTCCATTCCAGGTTGTCTAAAGTAACCTTGGAGTTCTTCTTTCACCATCTAGCAAAATAAGGACAACAATACTTACTTCACAGGGTTAAATAGCATGGCATAGTGAAAAATTCAAAACACTGCTTGGCACATAGTAGGTGACCGCTGACTGGCCACTGTTTTTATGATTGTTACAATCACATGCTTTTTGGTCCAGTTGGCTGGGCTTCTCACTTTTCCAATTCCATTCATCTTATATATTCGGGGATCAGATCTCCTGGATTTGGATGATGTGACATATCAGATAGGATTAGTTCTCACAGTATGGGACAGACACCCCAAATAATAAGAGTTTAAAACAAGATAAAAGTTTATGTTTTCTTAAATGTAAAATGAGTCCCAGGATATGGAGCACAATGTTGTTACTGGCATCAGGGGCCCAGGCTTCCACAGCTGGAAATCCTATTCATAAAAAGGAGAGAGAGAATGGTCAGCAGGCAGCTAGCAGTCCGTGCTATGTGTGGATCCACTATCGTGTCTTCCTCTTCAGCCTAGATTGTGCAATTTCATGCTACGTTGCCTCTTCCAATGGAAAGAAAGAGAGAATCTCTCAGATTGGCCACATCCAATTAAACACTTTTGATCTGCTAAATATATGTTCATTCCACAGAAAGACATGAAATTTATTAATATAAGCATTGTACTAAATGCATTACATGTTACCAGTATTGATATGATATGTATTTGTATGATCGCATAACCAATATTTTTCACTCCTGTTTGCAGTTCCGGGGTTAGTTCTTCCACCAGGTCCTTTGTAGCATTGATATTCTCTGAATCCAAGTAGCTATAAAATGCATCAACAGCCCTTGTTTCTCCTAACTAGCAATCTGTGAACTTGGCCACTCTGCTTAGCAAGTCAACTTGAAAAAGTCACAGCAACTTAAGAAGATGGAGCCTGATTCTCCAAGAAACTGCAGCCATCTGAGGATATAGGCCACTTTGTGCAATGATACCATTCTGCTCTTCCTTTCTCATGAGGAGGGACCCAAGAAGGATATTCCCAATTGGTAAGACTGATGTGTGCAGTAAGAAAAAACCAACCACTAAATCAGGGTTGGAAGTGAGAAGGAAGGAACTAAAATTTTATGTCTGCTTAATAAATGCCTGCTATTTTTACCCTGTGAATTAGGTATTTGTTGTCTCCACCTTGAAGGTAAGGAAATGAGTTTGCACAAGGTTGAGTAATGTTCCCATGTCTATATCACTGGCAAGTAGTCACTCCACTATTTGAACGTAGCTCTGTTTTCCTCCAAGTCCTGTGCAATTTCTTTCATGTTGAAAAAAAAAAGCTGGCTAACTAAGCACTTTGTGAAAAATCCATACAATGTGGTCATGGAGTAAATCCAAAAAGCAAGCACTAGGAAAACCAGCATATAATATTTTACTTATAATATAGACCTATACTTGTGTGAAAAATACAGCCAAATAACTGGAGATAAATAAGCCATTTTCTTAACAAGGGTTGCCTCTCCTCTTGGCATTGGGCTTATCCAGTGGTTTTTCTGGAACTCACTAGCAAGAGACTATTGTTAAATATTTAGAAATGTTGAGAGCTAGTTGTTAAGCTCTTGAGAGCTTCAAATTGAATACAACTGAAGTATTTACACCATAGAAATTGACAAAGGCTATAACCCAGGCTCCTTCCCCACCACCCCAAAAGCCAGCTTACTAGCATAATACTCACTGTTCATGCTTTCCATGCTTTGGGTACTGTGTTTTGTATTTACATTTTATACTATAGCATAAATTAGCTCATGACCAGGAAAATAATAAATTAACAAAGAACAAAATGAAACTAAACTAAATTAAACTTAAATGAAAGTAAACTAAATTAGCTTCCTGAAAACCTGTAGATGATCTGAACTGGCTCTCCCCCATTCTGGCTGCTGTAGTCTAAATCTTTATGTCCTCCCAAAATTCATATGTTGAAATCCTAACTCCCAATGTGATGGTATTAGAAGGCTGGGCTTTTGAGAGGTAATTAGGTTATGAGGGTGGCGCCCCATGAATGGGATTAGTGTCCATATCGTGTCTCTGGGCCACAGAAGCCACAGAGAGCTGCCTTGCTCCTTCCACCATGGTAGGTCACAGCAAGAAGTTATCATCTGTTAACCAGGAACTAGATCTTCACCAGATGCTGAATGTGCTGGCATCTTGCTCTTGGACTTCCCAGCCACCAGAACTGTGAGAAATAGTTGTTTTTGTCTATAAGCCAACCGGTCTATGGTATTTTGTCATAGCAGCCCAAATGGACTAAGCCACTTGCTATCTTCTTTGAACTCAGAGTAGGCTGTTGGTTCAAAAAAAGAGATGAAGCTTCATATGTGTTCTCAGGGTGCAGCACCCTGCTGGTCACTGCCTTAGGGAATGTGTGTCATCAGCCTAAATAAAGGAGAACAGCTGTGTGTGCCAGGCTGTGGGTCACATGGCACATTTTCCTAGAGTTCTTTTGGAAATTGAGGCATCCTTTGGTCACAGGTGGTCTTATAGTAACTTGGGTGGCTTACAATTTCTTTATTGCTTAGCTTCATTCTATAAATCTAACTCCAAGGAGGACAAATGCTGGATTTAATAGGATATGTAAGATATAATTAACCTCCTCAGCCTGCTCATAGAAGATGCACGGTAAAGTTGAATACCTCTACTTGAGCACTGCAGAGGCAGACAAAGACCACCTCCCTGCAACCTGTACATATGTGGTTATACTTGGCAGGTGCACACCGCACATGCCATTAGGCACATGAAATGAGAGTCACACTCAACAAAGTGCTCCATTCACCTGCCACAGTCTTGACATCAATATTCTTATGAGCACATAGCTTTGATGGGGGTGAGCCGAGACTGTAATAAGACACCTATTGCAATTGTGGAGTAATATGATAAGCAGACCAGATAAAACAGGCAGCTTTCAATCCAAAGTCCAGAAGGGCACACAGAGACTTTTTTTTAGTCTCTTGCTTTCCTGGTCTGCTGAGTCATGGTCCTAACTTCTCTTGTTGGAAAAGGGAGCTTGTATCAAATTATCCTTCACCCAAGGAGGCAAAACAGCTCCATTTGTCCTGGCAACCTTCCTCCTGTTTGAGTCATTGAAATTAAACATTGAAAAGACCTATTATTTCCTCTGTCCATCCTTGGGGGAGTGATGTAAAACAGATTCTTATATTCATTGCCTCTGTTTCTTCCTCCATCTGATTCTAATTAAAATAGCTGAGAAAATATCTGTGGCCTAATTCGGAACCAGCAGAACCTAAGAATGATGGCTGTGCCAAATCAAATCAAGCAATATTTATTGAATAACTCCACTCTTTGTTGAAATTCTTCTTAGCAGTTCTACTTCCTCAGCTAACTCACTGTATCCAAAATAGCATAGCTTACTGATTTGGGTAAATAAACATATATATAAGTAATAACAGATACTATTTGTTGATCATATGTTTTGTGCCTGCTATTAGGCTATGTGTATTATATTCATTATCATTTAATTTCCTCTGCCTGAAGCACAGCTATTATTCTCCCATACTATAAATGAACAGACAGAGATTCTGAGGAGTTGAGTAGCATGGTAACTGACACCAAGTCACTTCACTGGTCATATAAATGACCAGTGAAGGCCCCCTTCTAACACCTTGCCATGATGTCTCTCCACAATACCTTCTTTATTAAGATGATTGGAACCACTCCTCAATATTATTTTCAAAAATAAATTTGAAAATCTCGTAAGCAGTTTTGGTGAAAGAAATGGAAAGACAAAAATCCATAGAGAAAGAGCAATTTGTGAAATATTCAATCCACTTCACACTAAACATCACAAAAGAGAAATGCATACTCTTTTGTGCATTTCAATCAACTTTGAGTTAGTACATTGGCCTTAGAGATTTAATGCATAGTAGCCCCTTGCACACTGAAAAGGCTGGGAGGAATTAGGTGTCAGCCTTCAAGACTGCGGTGCTTAACTGAATCATACAATGCCAGAGCTCATAAGTCTAGCCGTTTTCACTGGAAATGAACATAACAATGTGTCCCTTCATAGGTAATTGCCTCTATTATAGCATGATGTTTAAAGCAGAGCTCCACAGAGAGAAAGGGGAAATTAAACACTTTGTTTACACCCCTGGCAAACAAAAAGGCATTCCAAACATTAGCTTTGTTCTTCCCATTAAAGACGTATTTTACAGCAAATTCTTCATGTAAGTTGTTTTCTCCAATGCGCAGGTCAATAAATGCTCTCATTATGGAATTCATCAGAGGATGATTTGTTGAGACGTTAACCCAATTCAGCAGAGTCTCCTGAACAATCTCCTAATGTCTACAGACTCTTTTTTTTTAATTTCATCATCAAAAGAGTGTAGCAAATGCTACACATTTATTATGTTCTTTCTTTCTGTGTGCTGAAATTTAATCACATAGTAAGTCTGAAGGCTCCATTTCCCTGATTCCTTTCAACTTGGAGTTAGTACATTGACCTTACAGATTTAAATCAACATCTCTCGATTGGAATTACCCCCCAAATTCCATTTGAGCTTTTTTGATTGCACAGCCTGTCTGCTGAAATCAATGACAAACATGACCTCGAGATGAGCTGCAAAGAACTCTCTAGGAAAGATTGGTCAAGATACTTTTTAGAGCAAAACATCTTCAAATTTAAATTCTATGAATTAAGCACCTACTAGAGAAATATATCTGCTGGGTACTTCCTTATGCTCCAAATATTTTCAAGACCTCTCACAGATATCATTTTCATTTATATGTATGGTATATTATTACACCTTATTGTTCAGAAAAGAAAACTGATTGAAAGGTTATGTGAGAGGCAGAGCTAGAATCTAAAATAAGGATTATCTTGCCTCAGAACTTATCGTCTTTCCACCAGGGAAGCAAGGTCAGAAAACTAGGATCCTGTGGCCTGTTGTTTTTGTAAATATAGTTTTATTGGAACACAGTAATGCCCATTTGTTTGTGTGTCATCTATGGCCACTTTTGCAATACAGTGAGAGTTGAGTAGCTGCAACAAAGATTATCTGCCCCACAAAGACTAAACTATTTACTATCTGGCCTTTTACAGAAAATGGTGACCTCTACTGTAAAGAATTGTAACCTATTCTAGAATACACAGTGATGAATGAACACGATTTCTACTTTCCAGCAATTCAAATTCTAGTTGAAGAGATCAACAAACACCTAAGAAGCTCTGTAACAAAGATGTTCTACCTCGACAATTTGGACTTCTAAGGAAAAGGATATCTTCTTATTCTTTTCATCAAATGGCTCAAGCCCATATTACTTTGCCAAGGCTGTTAATTTTTTTGACCTCTAGGATTCCCACACCTTCTGTGAAAATTCCAAGCTCCCAGGGCCCCTACAGTCTAGCACATCAATCTGAGACACAATTGCTTAGTTGAAACAAAACTGGAGCCACTGCTCTGTGCCTCTTGGGCTCCACTGTCCATTGCCACTGTGACCATTGCAATCTTATGATGTCACCAGAGAAATGTAGTTGCTTGGTCCAGGATTTGAAAAGGGCATGTTCCTCCATGAAACCTGGGGGCTTCTTATCTAGCAAGACTCCTCATTGACAAAGAACAATTCTGAATTGAGGGCGTTCCCTTGTGTTGGTGGTAATTTCCCCAGAACAAGACCCCTTGTTACCCTGATTCTTTCTTTCTTTTTTCTTTTCTTTTCTTGTTGTTTTCTTGTTTTTGTTTTTGTTTTAGATAGAGTCTACCTCTGTCACCTAGGCTGGAGTGTGATGGCACGATCTCGGCTCACTGTAACCTCTGCCTCCCGGGTTCAAGCAATTCTCCTGCCTTAGCCTCCTGAGTAGTTGGGATTACAGACACCTGCCACCATACCCAACTAATATTTTTATGTGTATTTTTAGTAGAGATGGGATTTCACTATGTTGGCCAGGCTGGTCTCAAACTCCTGACCTCATGATCCACCTGCCTCAGCCTCCCAAAGTGCTGGGATTACAAGAGTGAGCCACCGTGCCTGGCCTCCTTGTTACCCTGATTCTTAATATGTGCCAAGGACATGCAGTGCTGGATGTCTGACTCTAATGCCACATGTTAAATTTCAGGCCAGTGACATGAGCTAGTTGGCTCCTAAATCTTGGGTGTCATCAGTGCAGACTTCTAGCCCTGAGGTTCTGCTCCACTCGACCCTGCTCTCAGTGAGGTTTTACATGCATCTTGGCATCTTTCAAGATCCCTCCTTGTGACTGTTTGCTTTAAATGTCTTGGCTTCCATTTTCTGAACTTAGTGACAGAAAGCTAGCCCTTTCCTTCAGTAATCTAAGGGCAATTAGCCATTTATCTGAATCCTTTGATTTGGCCAAACTCAAGGTCTTCTCAGCCAATTTATTATAGTACCCCCTGTTATACCATTTGATGGGAGCAGTTTTCAACTGGTCAGATACTTTATGTTTACCAGGAATGCCCAAATTGAGCATGTTATTTGATGCCTTTTTTGAAGCTCTTGTCTTCAGATGCAGACATCACATTTGTCATCACTGTTAAAGAGAGCTGAGATGTAGCAAACTGAAAAATGGTTTGAATTTTTCTTTTTCTTTTTGCTTTACATTGGGAAAGATTTCCCAAACCTCCAAATACCTCTTGCATCTCAAAGCAGGTATCAATGGATAATTGCAGTCCTGCTCAAATGTGGAGCATGTAACTATTTTGAATCATGAAGAGTAAATTCTACATGTTGGTTTTAATATAAAAATATCCTTATATGGCTACAGTGCTCTTGGTAAAATATCATTTGGTTAAATATTTCACTTGAAGATCCCTTTGATGGAGATAAGGTATAGTTTAGAACATTTCTATCCCAGCTAACTGGAATACTAGATAGAGTAGTAGACCCTCAAAGTCTTTTCATGATCAGAGTGAGTGCCAATAGGAAACTGATATATTGAGGAACATTTGTCTCAATTTACCTTGGATTTCTGTTTGGCTCCTAGTCCAGAATCTCTGGGTAGGATAAGATTCTACAAAACGACTGAAGTGATCCATCACTGCAAATGTGTATCCAAGGTTCCAGCTGTCAGGTTGAAAAGACAAGGTTTTCCCCACACTTAACTGGAGATGTGTTGTTTTGCGTTATTTCCAGGTCAGTTTTCTGTGGAAGAAAGTTATTCTCAGTGCTTTGAGACTCAGTCTTACAGTTGGAAGCCATGTCCTCAAATCTTATGATAACTCCCCACCACAGCCCCAAATTTTACATTGATTGTTGATTCTTTCCCTGCTCAGATGGCCAACATAATCAGGAAATTTTATTTGAGCCTTGAGATGATTTTCCCATGCCACCTCCCCAGCTTGAGTTCGGGGCAGTGGGAGAGAGAGAGTGGGAAGACTACAGCTCTGATTGAGTGAGTTTAAATCCCAAACTGATTAAATATCCCAAGGAGACAATTTAAGCCAAAGGGTCTGAGTCACCTTCAGCAGGGATTCCAGAATTACTACATAGAATGGCTAGAGACAGAAATCATATTGGAAGGGAGGAGCAGGACCCTTGGACCCTGACTTGCCTAGCACTTACAGTGATCCTGTTTAAGTGCTAAAATTAAGAAATGCTTAACATCAGTGGAAATGGTAGCTCCAAAGCTAAGATGGTATAGTAAACATTACTAGTGCTTATGAAAGTGTCTGTTTCCTCTCCTTTGGGACACATACTCCTATAAAGTTTTGTGTGTGGCCATTTAATTTCCTTTGGACTGTGAAATACAAATGGAAATGATGTATATCATTTGTGTGTGGAAGCACTTATGGGCTGTAGCACGACTCTCCCTGCTCTCTGTCTCGACCATGGAGACCATGAAGACTTATATTAAGATGGTTACGGCATGAGATGATAAAGATTTTATCACTCTGGGGTTGTAAATGACTACGATAGACCCACACTAGACATGCCTCATGAGTGGGAAATAAACCTTTGTTTACAAACCTTTAAGCTACTGGGACTTGGGGGTTGTTTGTTACTGTAGTTAGCATATCCTGATTGATGAAGGTGTTCAGTTACAGAACATTAAAGTTATATTCTTGCACATCTAATTTTATGTTTGTAAATGTCAAACCTGCTACACAACCATTTAACGTACATGAATTCAGCAGTAGCTACTCAGCAGGGAAAATACCAATTTTTGAAAGTGTGGCTGATGAGTCTCATTATCTGTCAATGAACACGTGTCTCACACTGTGATGTAAGCTGGCTGCTCCTTCCTTGGGTCCCAGGTCTCTCAGGCTTCACACAGTGTAAGAATATTGCACACTGAGGGACTCTAACCTTTAAAACTAATTTTTATTTTATTTTATACAAGATAACCCAAACACAAACCAATTACGTCGTCTAGAGTTTTACCAATGAAATACCAAACTCTTCCCATGTTGAAGCAAAATACAGGCTGTGCCACTGGCTCCTCATGCTACAGCAAAGCAATGTAGTTTGTGGATGGGATATCAAGCCTCACTATCAGGCAGACTTCTGCTAGTGAAAATGAGGGGCTTCCTAAACTTGCTATAGTTCAACCTGTAGGCCCCAAGACCTATAGTTTTAATGCAGACAAAGAGCTGATGGGGTCAGCAAATGCTGCATCAGAAGCCCCACTAAACAGCTCCTGAAAACCTGAGTACCTGCCTACACATGATGCCTGAAGACCTCCAAAGGGTTCAGGGGTTATGACAACACTTGGCTCTCCTCTGGTCCGCAAGCTCTCCCTTTCTTCTCAGTGTTCCCAGTGCAAATTGAGGGTTTAAGGCCATGACCATTTAAAGGATTTTAGAGCAATGGAATACTTTTCTACAAAATTTCTGAAATACTCACTGAATCCTATAAGATGTAAACATCCACTTTAATAGGGTCAATTAGTAATAGTGATGGTCTTGAAAGCCATTGCTCATCCATTTCTGTGGGGCCCTGTAATCGATTTTGTTAAGATACCTTATGCCTTACCTATTTAACTAAGGCCAGCAGGACTGGTTATGGCAAGGGGGATATTTCAGAGTGCTTTCTCCAAGGTAGTTCAATACAAGGGTAGTTTCAATACCCTTTCAAAGACAATTGTATCATCCAGATGTAAGATAATGAAATATAGATATAAGATACCAACACATCAAGATAGTTTATGTACCCAATGACATTTTTTATTAACACCAGAAAGAAAGAAGGGGCTCTCAAGTATCTTAGGGTACCCTTTCAAATTGTTAGAACTCTACAGGAAAGAAAGATGCTATCTTCCTTTGTCATTTTTCGTGTTTTGCTTTGTTTTGTTTTTTTGTTCGCCATAGCCATTTGATAATACACACTTCTCAAATCTATCACTGGAAAGTTTACTCCCTAGTAGGAAGTCCAGGACATTTTATTTTAAACTGTTGAATATAATTTGATAATCCAAGCAGGATGGAATTTTACCCACTTTTCAGCCTAGCTCAGTGGGAAAGCTTTTGGGCAATGGAACACCAAAATGATGCAGCGATTCAGTAGAGTCTAAGGAAGTCTCATAGATGATGACTCTCAGACACTGAAATGTTCTTATCTCTTGTGGTTCTATTTGATGCTGTTTGCCCTGGATTGCACACTTATGTTTTCCCTCTATCTTCTTATGTGAAGTTTGGAGAGGCAGCGTTTGGTTCCTCTCCCTTCTATTTTCATAGTCTCTGCACACAGGTGGTGAATGGGAGGATCATCCAGAAACTTTGGCCCTGGGTAAGCATTTTTAAATCCTGAAATGGGTTCCTAGCAATACAGACATCTTTTGCATATTTTCTGGATCGAGCCGTGCAACTGCTTACCCTGCTTTTCCTTGAGATATTTCATCCCGATGATCAGATCATGAATAAAGAATCCCAATTTATTAACTTTTTGGAATGGAATGGCTCTAAGTTTTTCTTCTAAAATGTACCTGAAAGTAAGGGATGAGCTCACAAAAGGGTAAGAAGGACTGGATCTTTAATAAATTGGGCATCTCTGGGTGTGCAAACAGAGCTGAGTGTTTTGCATACTTCTGATGGGGTGGTCAGTAACAATCCTGTACCTAGGTTGGTGTCTGTAATAGATCCATGAGCTATATATAAAGTTCTAGAAAGGTGTGGGAACTGGATTTTGAAAACTGGAGCAGTTTTCTTGGGCAGGAAGTTTGGGGTGCTTCCCTCTAACTCAGATCAGACAATTCATGTTAACAATCATTCCCTCTTTCCCAACTCAAGTAAATGGGCTATATTTGGCTCAGGACAGCCTTTTCTTCTTCTCTGCTTGTTTATGTATTTCTAGTGCATGAGATGAAACTATAAAATCCCACTATTTTTTTAAACAAATACATTAGAACAGTCAAATGGGTGGTGGTATCTTTGAAGTAGTTCTTATCAGATACTAGATATTTGTTCTAGTGATGTTTCCAGGGCTCAGGGTGGTAGTGAGGATGTGGATCTCCTCTTGGGAAGAACCTCTAGAGTTCATGTGTCATTTTGAGATATTCTCAATACTGCAAATTGTCAGCTGCAAAGGATTCATACAGCAAATAGCCTAAAGTTACATAAACTCTATTATTATAGAAGGATGAAGTTAAACGCCCTCTGAGGTTCAGGTCAGGGGGTGGCCAGAATGGATGTTTCTGGATGTATTTTAGAGTCCCCAGACACTAAGTGTCCTGGTTAAGGAAGGAGGGCTACAGATGTGTGAGAACAAGAAATCAGAAGAAGCTTAAACTGGGGAAACAAATAGAAGGACTCTGTTAGTCTGAGTCCTCTGAGAAGCAGATGCCAAGATGAGATGAAATGTACAAGGCTTCTTATGAAGAGATATGCCCACCTGAGAAAAAATAGAGAGAGTGCTGGAGGGTCTTCAGTCCTCAATGCAAATCTTATCCTAAGTAAAAGAGAGAGGGGAGGAGGCTGGACGGAAGCTTCTGGATGGCCATGCAGTCTAAGGGAGGTTTGATGCAGTCCCTGAGCATTCTTCAACCAAATGTGGTCATCAGAGAAATCCCATAGCTCTCAGAAATGGTATCCCTGCCTTGTTCCATGGTTAGCTTGGAGAAGCCTGTGGCTGAAGCTTGACCCCCACATAGAACACAGCAATTGGGGCTCTTGGTCCATGACATTCCTGGTTAATTACCCTTATTGGAAGTCTGCAAAGTGCATTTCCATCAATGACAAAATAACCAAGGTGAACCCCAAGAAGGAAAGACTTTAGCCAAGAAATGTTGATATCTAAAGGGCCTACTGACTCAGGACTAGTTTAGGAAGCCAAAATGGTCACTGGCTCACTGATGGAATGGGAATGGGAGATCTCGGGCGTGGGGGTAGCATTGACACTGGGTGATTAAGACAGAGGACACTGTGAGAGATGGCTCCTCTGCGGCTGCCCACCATCTGAGCCCAACTGCAGGCGCACAAGGCAGCTCTGGAAGCTTCTGATAGATACTCAAGCTGTATGGAGTTGGATTTGATTGTGAAAAATGAGATGTGATGCTCCAATGAGTCTGTTTTCTGGTGTTACTAGAACTGGCTTGAAGGAAAATATTCCAGTTGTTGAAATAGTTTGATCAATGGCAGCACTGTTGGAATAACTATTTATTTTCCCAAAGGTACCACTTTGAAGGAAACAGTACTCATTTGGACACATAAGTTCTTGTAGCTCTGTTCCAAAATATTACTTCTTATTATTTAATTAGCACCTTATTACTTTTTAGGGGTTGTTCACTACTGGTTTTACCTCTCCACCTATTTCACAAGCCCTACATACTTTTGTCATTAACATCTTTTACTACTTTCCAGGAGGTGGCTCAGGAAGCAGAAAAAAGCAATAGCCCTCTCCCCCACCCCAGCACCAATGACAAGAGGCCTGATATTAATTATGAGGAGATCAGAGAAGGCAAATACACTCATTCCTTCTCAGGGCAGAAGGGTGCCAAGAGACAGATTTTCTTGGTGGCTTTGCCTTGTTTCACTCACTCTGCTTAATCAGATAAAACATTCTGTTCAGCCCACTATCCTACAGACTTTGCACCAAGTCAGAGCATGCCATCCATAAGGAGAGTGTGAGTATAAGCAAGTAGGGGAAAGAAGGATTCCTATTTCTCTTTCTGGTATATAAACTCTAGCATTTAGGATCTTACGGTGTTTAGTGTACAGTACCACGGAGGCAGGCCTATGTGGAATATGAAGTCAATGCTGGAGGGAGTAGTTGTCTGCCATTCTCCCCACCATGACCTCCCTTTGTCACATGGATGGCACACAGTTATGCTGAGATGGGGCCAAACTGGAAAGATGAGATTGGGAATTCTAGCATATAAAATTACTACAAATGCACTTCTCTGTGTCTGATATTTGTTGTTGCTCATGATTTGGAGTGAGGAGTTTGGAATCTTCGCATACCCCGATGGAGTAAGGGGTGTCTGGTGGCCAAAGAAATCTCCAAGATTCTGCAAGGAGGTTATAAGGTGGCTGTATATCAGAGCCCTAGGGTCCATGACTCCTGGGATTTGTGTGTGGGGGTGACTTCCAACCAAAGGCAAAATTCAGGATTCTGTGTCCAGGAAAGGAAAAGAGGACACTCAGTGTAATATCATATAGTCATTAGAAACATCTCCAAAATGGAAAATTATAGTCCAATAATGCTTTGTTGTTTTCCCCTGAGGGAGGACTAGTCTGGGTGATCCACATCCAGAAAACTTGTAAGAGTCAGGTAAGAGGTGGGGAGTTGGGAGGAAGAAAGAAGCGAAGCCCGGGAAACTCATCTTCTTCCCCACAGCTCAAGACTCCTGGTCACATCACAGGCAAGTAGAATTGGAGCCCTGGGAGGGGTATTTCAGAGACTACTCAGGCTCAAGAAGGTCGAAAGTCTAGACCTTGTCAGAGCCAGCACCTTAACCCTAACTTTGGAAGTCAGGGCTCTTACTCTTTAGGGTGCATGAGCACTGGTGAAAATTTTTTTCGCTCTTCTAGAAAGGATGATTGTTTGTCAATATTTAACATGATTGGACCTGGGTCCTCTTCTGAACTGCCAGACACCTCTGAGGAACCACCAAGATTCTAGGAACATGCCTGTGAGCACTATTGCCTAATGCTCTTATCACTACCTGCTATGATTTGAATGTTTGTGTATCCTCCACAATTCATGTTGAAACTTACAGCCCAATGTGATGGTATTAAGATGTGGAACCTTTAGGAAGTAAATAAGTCATGAGGGTGAAACTCCCATAAATGGATTAGCAACCATATGAAATGGTTGGAGATAATTAATTAGATCCTTTTTTGCCTTTGTGTCCCTTCTGCCATGTGAGGACACAATATCCGTCCCCTCTGGGAGACACAACAACAAGGTTCCATATTGGAAGCAGAGAGCAGCCCTCACTGGACATGGAACCTTCCAGTGCCTTGATCTTCGACTTACAGCCTTGAGAACTGTGAGAAATAAATTTCTATTCTTCATCAATTACCCAGTCTCAGGTATTTTGTTAAAGTAACACAAATGGACTAACACACTGCCTAACACTTTGGTAAGAATTGTGCTGAGTCCGATGCTGAGGTTGAATGGGGGTGGAGAGAAATGAGGAAAACCTTCAAAACAAATTCCTCATCCATTGTCATTTAGTCCCCAGCAGGGTCTTATTATTAAACAGCTTTCTGTGCTTGGTTCACAGATGTCTTCAGACTTAACAGTCTAAAGAAGCAGCCCGCCCTCCTGTCCTCCCTACCACCCCATCTCAGGCTGTCTGTCTCATTTCCATTACAGGGCTTATCATTACCAGAAACTCCAATGTTTTTGGCTTATTTATTATCTATCTTCATTCTCTAGAATATAAAAACCCAAAGAAAACAAGGATCCTATCTGTCTTGTTCACTGGGATAGTTTGCATGAAATGTTACGTAGTCATTGTTTACTCATTGATCATTGAACTTAAAGGATACAATATTCATGTATTAGAATTGTTAGATGAAAGCTTCAGCTCTGAATTCTGAAATTCAACAATCCAGGGATTGATGTGCAATTGCTATCTACATTTTTATTTCTCTCACACATATTCCTTATTTTTCAAAAGCTACTCTTTGAGAAAGCCTGGTATCGCATCCCCATGTGATACTGGCTGTTTGTCCCACACACATATTTGGTGGTGTGTTATTAAAATGTTTTGTCTTTTGTGCTCTGACTTTTCCACTAGTGGGTTCCCCTTAAGAGAGGGATTAAGTTTTATTCTCTATACATCCCCTCTACCCAAGAGTAGACATACTTTACCACACAATGGACATACTTCAAGGCCCAAGTCTAACAAGGCTCTGAGCAACTGCTTGGTGTGAATTCTGTCATTTAGTCTTCTGTGTAATATAATTCCTCTGAGTTTCAAGAAAATATTTTTTAAAATATTCTCCTAAACACAGTATTATATATATTTCTATTTTGCTGCTCTGCTTCCTCAACTATCCGTCTCACAGGTGTTTTGAACTTCCACCAATGGAAGTTTGCCATTCTAGCCATCCTGGACTGTGAAACAGCACATAAGAAAGTGCTGGACTCAAATTCTCACACTCACAAGTATGGAGCTCCATTCGGCTCCACTGGGCTCCTGGCCTCCAGCACCAAAAAACAGCATATGCTAATTTCCAGGAGTGTGTTTTTCTTCCCTGTCTCTTTTGCACTATGCCATCACACCAAGACTCTCAACTGTGCAAGTACCATGAATTATGGCCTCAGGGTTCAGTCACTGCCAAGAAGAATAGGCACAACCACGCACACACACAGAAATCACTTCAGGGAGTCAGATATGTGTGGTTGACACCAGTGTTTGTCAGTTGCCGGCAGCTTCACAGGAACTGTCTGAACCCAAAATAGAAGCAACTGTAGTAATGGTGGTGGTAGCAATAGCAATATCAACAATCAGAACAAAATGACAAAGTTAATGTAGCTATGCTCATTTGTAGACTCTGATGCTGTGTGTATCCTTTTTCTGTGTACTCCCAAGCTCAAGGTCTTTGATTTCCTGAGAGTATTCTATTTTGTTAGACTCTTAGGGCAACAAATGGGTGTCACATTGTGTTTTGGGTCCTGGTGGGGGAGAATGTGACTTCAGAACCGCTAACAGCAAGTGTGCCAACAATTAGCCAATACTGAGGCCTAGATCTTTGCACACAGAAAACAGTCAGCACAAATTGTTGACAGATGATGTATGAAGTCTAAAGATATTGCAGATGTTAATGGGTAGAATGTTCGAATATGATATGTTGATATGATGTGATTCCTCTTTAAATGTACTGGCAGAAGAATAAACTAGTAAATGAATAGAGGAAGTGATCTGCCTACTGGGAGTTATTGAAGATGTGGTAATAGGAATTGACTTTTGCTGCTCAATTCTGCTCTCCACCAAAATTGCAATGTCTGATTCTGAAACCTATGACAGACTAAAGTAAAGGCAGAGGGGGATCCACACAACATTCCATTTAAATAGACATTAATGAGGCAGTGACCATATTAGGAACTAAAATACATGACTGAGTTCAGGCACAGAGAAGAATACACTATGGCACTTTCCCTCTAGAAGTTCATAATTTAGATCACAAGTTGAAAACTTGTGCTGTTACAGGGCCAGGCAGGTATTATAAATGGGTAAAGCCACCTGATGTACAATAGGGACTGTTGGATACTGTGGCAAAGCAGAGAGCCCTTGTCTAAGAGAAGCCATCTGGATTGAGCTCTGGCTGGGAGTTGCATGTGGTCATGTGGGCCCAGTGTTGACAGAGCTTCCAATTTTGCAAGAGAAGCTGCAGTCTCATGTGTGTGCCCACTGAGCATTAGGTGCACAGGAGGATCATAGACATAAGCTTTCAATTCCTCGTGTAAGCCTGTAGTACCATTGAAGTATTCATCTATATTCAATGAGTGCTCTTTCAAAATGAGTCTTCTTGGACACCCTCAGGGAGAAGCAACTGATACGCTTTGAGGCAGGCATTCAAATTCAGGGCAGAAAGTTGTTCTTTATACTGAACCACTCTTGATGTTCTTAGGAGGTCACAGTGCTGGGCCAGGTTCTATTCACTGTAGCAGTTGAAGAACTCATCCTGTCTTCTTCGATGACATGAAGGCACTCATATGCCCCACCAAATATCTTCTCCAATCCAAATGAAATAAGCTCCTTTAATTATTACATTTGTGACATGGGTTCAGGTTCTCTAATCAAGCTGATCATATTTCTCTGGATATATTTCAGAATTTTATTGTCCATCTCTAAATATGATGCCAGAAGTAAACCCAGCTTGAACCTGGAACAGAAGGAAAATTTAATCCATCTGCCCTTTTGACAGATAGTTGCATCCCACTCTTGAGCCCTAAAGAGCTTGTGATCCATTGAGACCCTGTTTCTCCCAGTCCCTTCTTGCATAGGGCTTAATAAAAGACTGAAATTAGCCGTTTGAATGTGTTTCTCTTTGATGTGTTAATAAACCACTGTCGCAATACTGCTGGTATTAATGTGCTTGCAAATTTTGGGTTTGGCCAAATGAATCATAAAACAATATTATCTCAGGTGAAAAGGAGAAGAGAGGCAGTGAGCAGAGCTGTCAGCCTTGCTGAAAGCAGTGCCTGGCCCAGGGGAGGATATGTAGGTGGAAAAACCAAAGTGTGATTAGGGAAATGTGGGGGTGCCTCTGTGTTCTCTCTTGATTCAAGTGTTCTGTATGTTTATTTAGTTTGCCTTCTGGCTATGTGAATCTTTGATGAGAATGTGAGCTAAGAATCTTGAAAAAAAATGCATTTTCTAATAATATCATTCACATAATAATTGTGACAATCATTTATTTAACTCTCCTTATGAGCTGGACATTGTATGAAGTGTTCTGTTTATATAATCTCATTATACGTAAAATTCTATGTGTTTGGTACAATTATTCCCATTGTAAATGATAGAATACTGAGACTAACAATAAAGAGTCTCAAGATTAAGCGACTTCTGCAAAGTCAGACCACTAGTAAAATGTACATATAGAAATGTAAATCCAGTATTGCTTGATTCAAGAACCTTTGGGATCTTAAATATTACACTATACAACCTAGATATGACCTGCAATGAGTTGATATAAATTAAGATACCAGTTACATTTAAGTACAGGACAATGTCTAGATAGAGAGCCAGACATAGTCTTTGTTTTTCGGGACAAAGGGGCCTGTTTGGTCCGGTAGCAAGAATAGACACAGCAGTGTCAGATAAACCTGGGTTCACCGCTTACTGGATCTGGACTCTTGGCTAAGGGATGTGCTAGATGATTTGCCTTTGTCTCTCTAGATCTACTCTCTGCCCTTCTATTTCTTGCTCTATGCCCAGGATGCGGAGTGGTAACTGACTGTGTCAGAAGGTTCCCTTCCCCTCGGGCTTCCAGTTGGATGGGCCAATGGGTGGATGTACATCAGAGGTGGAAAGGAGAGTGATATCAATATATTTTTTCCCTGTTTCTCTTTCTGCATAGTCACTGAGCAGGACTCCCAAAGGCCACCACTGCTGTCCAGCACCCCTCTCAATGCAGCTACTCCCAGCGGGTTGTGGAACCACTCTCTCCTGTGTCTTCAAGTATAGAGGTGGAAACAGCTGTCTGCTGTTGCTTGCACCAAGGTACTGTATCATGCTTTGTTGAGTTCTCCAGCTTTGTCCCCTCCTTTGTAGTGAATCTTTTCATTACATTTTTCTTAATTTCCAAGTTTGAGTGTCCATTCTGTTTCTTGCCTTGAATTTGATTGATAGATATCACATAGGCTCAGTTTTCTCATGCATAACATCAAAATAATAATGCCCTCATTGAATATAGTATGAGGATACATGAGATAGTGAATGAATCTGGCATGCTGCAACATTTAATGAATGGTAAATAGGATGATGATCATGGTGACTTCCCCTGGTTAAAACTCCTCTAGGATGGAAAGTCAACTCATTCTGGAATGTGGATCATAAAATGATGGCCCACAAACCACGTATGTGCTTTGTAGGCTAACATACTCTTCAAAGTATCAACAAGTGTCATATAAAATCCAGATCCCAGCTGGGTGCGGTGGCTTAAGCCTGTAATCCCAGCACTTTGGGAGGCCAAGGCAGACAGATCACCTGAGGTCAGGAGTTCAAGACCAGCCTGACCAGTGTGATGAAACCCCCATCTCTATTAAAAATACAAATATTAGCCAGGCCTGGTGGCATGCGCCTGTAATACCAGATACTTGGGAGGCTGAGGCAGGAGAATCACTTGAATCCAAGAGGCAGAGGTTGCAGTGAGCCGAGATTGCGCCATTGCACTCCAGCCTGGGCAACATTAGTGAAACTGTCTCCAAAAAAAAAAAAAAAAAAAAAAAAATCCAGATCCCAACTTCTCTTGCAATATTTCAAGCTCTGTCAACACTGGGCCTGCAAGATCACTTGACAACTCATGGCTGGAGCTGAATCCAGGTGGCCTCTTTTAGACAGACAAGAATTCTCTAGTTTTCCACAGTCCCCACTGGTCCCTATTATACATCAGCTACCATCACACATTTATAATAATACCTGCCTGATCCTTAAGCACTACAAGTTTTTGACTCGTGTTTTAAGGTATGAACTTCTAGAGGGCAGGTAGCATAATGTATTCTCTGTGCAAGGCTAACTCAGTAATATATTTTAGTTGAATAAACAACTTTGCTTTCACTCCTTGGTCCCCAGACATTCCTACTGCTGCCACCTCCCACTCCTACTTTAACCATCTGCTACTCTAACAATCGCAGAGTCCATTTGTCTGGGTGAGTGAGGGTGGAGAAAATGAACAGAGGGTCTTGGCAGAGGGAAGGAGATTGTGTCAGCAGTAAAGTGAGGCCGAGCATGTAGGCTACGGGTGAAAGTGACGGGACATGGGAATACTGTCCCAGCCATGGAGAAATCATTTGTTTATTTGTTTCTTGTTTTCCATTATGTCTCCCTAATTGGATTAATAAGATGTGCCCGATTCCCTTATTCCTGTTACTAAATATTCAGATTTGAATGCTCTCCAGGTTTGAGTAGTTAAGGCTCTTAAAGCTGTAAGCACAGTCCTTCAGCTCTGCTGCCTAGAGTCAGTTACCTTAGACAGCACCAGCCTCAGTCGGAGCCTCTGACAGCCCTGGCAGCATCCAAAGGCCCGGTTCCTGACCTGCTAGCTAAGGAGAGGTAATGATCCAGCAGCTGCAGACTACACTCACCCTTCTGCTCTGCTCTAAAAAAAAATACAAACAACAACAACAAAATTCAGGCCTGGCATACTATTATTCCCCTTTTAATGAAGGTCTGGAAATGTCAGCCTCAGTGATTATGCCAGCAGGTGCCTAGACTTCAAAGTGGGCACCTGTCACCAGAGAGATAATTGACTTTATTCAACCAATTGTCTCCCCATTGTAATCAAGCCATTTCATTCAAATGGATTTTTCAAGCTGTTCCTTTGAGTGGGTGAGGGAGGCAGCGGTGCTGGTGGGTCTGGATCACAGTTGCCCTGGAAAGGGTGAGCAGCAGGGGCAGCAAGCAGAGCTGTCAGCCTTGCTGAAAGCGGTGGCTGGCCCGGGGGAGGATTTGTAGGTGGAAAATCCAGCGGGTGATTAGGAAAGGTGGGGGTGCATCTGTGGGCTCTTGATTCAAGTGTTCTGCGTGTTTATTTAGTTTGCCTTCTGGCTGCAGATAGAAGGGCAGACACTCCCCAGTCTCCACATGGTTTTCAGCGGCAGGTGCCTTGTGGGGACAGGGGACAGGGTAGACTTCTGTGCCCAAAGCATCTCTGTTCCACCTCTGGAAATCACAGTTCAATGTAAACTTCAAACAAATGAACACAGAGTGTGGTCCAGGATGGTTGAAGGGTCTCTGCTCTCCGAAAAAGGGTGAAATCTTTTTAGTCATAGTGTCTCTCCGGATTTGATAGATCTGGTCATCTGTGGTGCTGAAGGCTGAGGACTTGAACCAAAGAGCTAATGAAGGAATTCAGTGGCCCTCAAATTCCTTCCAGTGTAGGCAAAACAAGTGCTGGATTCTGGTGGGCTCTGGGAGGGTGGGCATGTTGAGTTTCAGCTGTGTTTACTTACTGTGCTAAGGACACAGGAGCTACCACAAGGTTTATTTTAGATTTTACAGCATAAAGTTGGGGTGAGGGTTGTTCATGTGAGACTAAGTCCTGTTCACAAATGAGAAATCTTTTCTTATGTGGACATACCTGTGTACAGTTCAACTCAGCCACTTGTTTACTGTTTGACTTTGAGCAGGTTACCTAGGCTCTCAGCCTCAATTTTCTCAATGAAAAAAAATGGGGCAATAACGTTGTAAAATGAAATGAAGTAAAATGAAACCACATGGCTCCATGATTCAAATGCCTGATGCCTTTTTAGGTACTAATGGAATGAAGCTCTCTTCTCCCTAAAGGAATAGGGTGGGACAGACCCCAAATCCTAACTGTTCTGCTAGTTCCCACTCTGCTTTTGGGTCTTGTATACACTAAGACACAAGGTCCTGAGCACCATGAGGATCAGCACTCACCCCTTGAGTATCTCCATGCCCTCTGCCCGAGGGGATGTGACATTAAATTGCAAGTTTTCTGTGATATCACCAACATAAGGAATCTCTCCCAAGTCTAATACAACAGTCTTTTCCTGTACCTCTCTTCTGGAACTTACCACTTTCTGCCATCTGTAATTGTCATTAATATACTAAATATCTTATTCCCACAGTGTTTGATTCCCCTGAGAAGACCATCCTTGGTGTGAAACATCAATATGTTTTATACAGTGCAATAAATAATATATGTGCATACACCTATATGTTTATGTATAATTGTATGTATATGTGTATGTTTGCATAGGTGAATTTAAAAATCCACACTCATCATTTATTCATATTATTAAGTCCCTATGCATTAGTATCAACAAATAAATATATTGCTAAGCCTGGACCTTTTATAGTATTTAAATATGCTTGGGGAGCCAACTAAGTCATCCATTACCATCAGGAATGATTGACTTTTAGAGAAGAAAAATGTTAATAAAAGGGACTGGCTAGTGCTCCACAAAAATAGGAAAACCTGGAAACCACTTGGTGAAATATGACTGAACATTTAGACTTGCTATTATGCCCTTAGTAATCCTCTAGTCTTGCCCTGGTTTATGAATCTGCTAACTCAAGTAGTGGGAGAGGCTTCTAGAGGTAGATTTTCTTGTGTTTGTTTTTTTACATTGAGTATCAACCATTATAACACAATATTGTGCTGTGTATTAGATTACGATCTTCTTTTAACTTGCTTATCTTCCCCGCAAGCCTTCCATGTGACAGGAAAGAATAACTGATCCTGTCTGTATCGCAGATACACACACACACATACGCGCACACACACACACATTATGGCACATACAGCATATATTATTTTGTTTATAGTTTAATATGGGTAAGTAACAGTTGAAGTGCCTTAATCAGGAATATGCACTGCAGGGGGAGTTAGTATTTTACTGAATTTAATGAGAAGCTAACGTTTTAGCAGAAGCTACTACAAGCCTGAAACTATCTTTAGAACATTTCTGATTAGCATGAAAGACATAAAAGATAGTTTTTTATTGATAAAATGAGTGGTTTTGTAGACTGACTGGAAATAATTATGCAGAAACAACCTCCCTTCCATAATGGGCCACAAGAATCTAAGGTGCCCATCAGCCTGTACCTGTTAGAGTGGTGCCGTAGGCCAAAGGACTCCATTATATTCTGTATCCAGTTCCACTTAGGAAAGAATTTCTCATTCTTTTTAGATCACTGTAATAAGTATATCTTACATCATGACTGACCCAGTACACATACATACACACACCCACCCACACTGAAAGGAAAATTTTCCAGAGAATGTGCTTCTTACATCACTTTATATAATGCTAGAGTCTATTCAATTCTACTCTGTTTTGTTGTTATTTTTATTGCTGGTTGCAACCCACTAAATTCGTTTGAGAACACAGTAATGAGATGCAAACCGCAGTTTGAAAAGCCCTAAGTGGGAGGGCTAGCTTGATCTTGCTGCCTGAACATTGTTGTATGTTCTGTGGGTGAGTTCTTTCAAGGTGCTGTTTGAAGCGCCTGACATGGCCAAGAATGGAGGATTTATTGAGTTACAGGATTAATGGTATATTAGTCTGTTTTCACACTGCTACTAAGAACTACCTAAGACTGGATAATTTACAAATAAAAGAGCTTTAATTGACTCACTGTTCTGCAGGCTTAAAAGCATGACTGGGAGGCCTCAGGAAACTCACAATCATGGTGGAAGGTGAAAGGAAAGAAAGCACCTCTTACCATGGCAGAACAGCAGAGAGAGAAAGCGAAGGGGTAAGTTCCACACATGTTTAAACCATCAGATCTTGTGAGAATTCACTTGCTATCATGAGAACAGCAAGGGGGAATCTGCCCCCATGATCCAGTCACCTCGCAACAGGCCTCTCCTCCAATTCCACATGAGATTTGGGCAGGGCCATGAATCCAAACCATATCAAATGGGACACGTGTTCTTGTGCTAGGGTGGTAATGAATGTTCATGCGTGTGCCAGAATTTGGTTTGTTTGGGACTTGCTTCCATTGTAACTACTGCCAGGTAGTGAAGAGTCAGGAGAGAAAACCTAAAGCCCTTACCTGAGCCCAACCACTGGATGTTACCAATAACTGCGAAAAGAATGTAATAATGATGACTAGGCACACTGGTTTAGGTGAATTTGCAAACAATGCATTTTCTTTTTCTTTTTTTTTGAGATGGAGGCTTGCTCTGTTACCCACGCTGGAGTGCAGTGGCACCATCTCGGCTCACTGCAACCTCCGCTCCCCAGGTTCACGCAATTCTCCTGCCTCAGCCTCCAGAGTAGCTAGGACTACAGGTGTGCACCACCACTGCCAGCTAATTTTTGTATTCTTAGTGGAGATGGGGTTTCACCATGTTGGCCAGGATGGTCTTGATCTCTTGACCTCGTGATCCACCCACCTCGGCCTTCCAAAATGCTGGGATTATAGGTATGAGCCACCACGCCTGGCTGACGATGCATTTTTCAAATGAAATACTGTTAGGCATTTTAGTGGGCTGAATGATCACAACCCAAAAAACAGGTATATTTTTTGAATGTGATCTTATTTCGTGAATGTGATCTTATTTGGTAAAAGGAACTTTGTAGATATAATTAAGGATCATCAGATGAGATTACCTGAATTTCCAGGTGTAGGCAGGGGAGCCTAAATCTAATCCTGTGTCCTTATAAGACAAAGACAGAAGAAAATTTGAGAAGGAAGATAAAGGCATGTAGATGGAGACAGAGACTGGAGTCACACAGCCGCAAGCCAAAGAACACCTGAAGTTCCCAGAAGTTGGGAGAGTCAAATAATTCTCCCCTGAAGACTTCAGAAGGAACATGGGCCTACTGACACCTTGATTTCAGACTTCTGGCCTCCAGAACTGTGAGAGAATAAATGCCTATGGTTTTAAGCAACCAAGTTTGTGGCCATTCGTTATAGCAGCCCTAGGAAACTAATATAGGCGTTAAGTGAACAAAGACCACAGAATGCTCTTTGATAACCCTGCCAGTCATGCGGTCCCAACCAGTATGATCTCATCCCAAACAAAGGGCCGAAGATCTATTATGTATTTTGTTTTGCCAGCTTCTTCAGAGTTGGCTTTCAGGAAAGAACTACATCTTGTTTGATTGAAAATATTTTGAAATATCATTCACCATCTCTGATGGTATTTATGGCTCAACATTCTTTATAGCAAGAGGATGAATACTAAATTAGAAGCATATTTCAAAATTGTGGTGGGCCTGCCTACCACACACAGACAGGGAGAACTAACTTCTTCAAGAAAGAATAAACAGAGGGAGATAGCCAAGGGATCCGTTCTGAGAGATTTTATTTCCTTAAGCAAAGGTGGCCCTGGCTTGGACATTGTAGGAAGATTGAAATGCCATCCTTGTGCCACTAAGAAAAAAGAGGCAGCCCATATGCATCGGGGTTTCGGGTTTGAGGTATGGTCCTATGATAAGACAGGTAATATCCTATTATAAATAGCATAAAAGGGAAAAAGGGAGAAAAGGAGAAAACCACAACATCAAAACTTCACATTTACTTTAGGAAGTCGAAGTAAATCCAAAGATCAGAGAACCTGGCATAGATCTTGTTAACATTTTGAAATCAGTTTGTCTCCAATAATAGTCCTAAAATGTAAGTATTTAAAAAAAATTCTTCTGAGGCAATTGCTTCCCTCCCACAAACCACTTAACAGTACAAGCTTCTTGGTTTTAACTTCAAACATAATGTGACAAAAATGTATATTTCAAGGACAAATTATGATGGAAAAATAGATCATTGTATTTATCTTCTACAGTTATGATGAGAGGATTATTTGATCATTTCTACTGAATCATTAAATCAGAAAGATTGCAAAACATTCTGTGAATTATACATGCAAATTGCCTTTGATAGCACCAACATTCAGTTGCCTCTAGAATCTAATAAAGAAAATGTTTTTGGTCTGCCCAGCAGCATTTATGTAACAGGGCCAACATGAAACATAAAAGTGACATTTGGAAAGAGCTTCAAATGACATGAAAGCCATTATAATACGACAGTATTATGATGATCTTATCAATTGCTGTGGACATTGTTAGGTACTTTGTTTATTAGACAATTCCAATTGTCTGATATTTAACATTTTAACATTTCCAAATCTTCCCCTAAATTTTTAAAAACGATTTTAACATGCTAATTTAATTTTTGGGTTTAAGATGGATCCGAGCTAACATTATCTCATTTTAGCAAGCTGTGTAGAAAAATAAACTTTCCCCATCACAGTGATTTATATTCCTGGGAATGGACTTAGGCTGGGCTGGCTTGGATCACATGACCATCTCTGGATCAATCACTGAGGCAGCTGGTGGGGTGGATCCTCTAACTGGGAGCCCTCCTCTGGTCCTCATGGTTCAAAGGGAAAGACCCATCTCCAAAGACAAAGGTGGCCATGCTGTTAGCAGAAAGGAGTAAGGGAAGGAGCTATTTAGAAAAACACAAGTGCGTGCACACACATACTCAGACATACACACAAATGTATTTAGACAGACTGAAAACATACTGGAAGAAAGTATAGTGATGTTGTAATCCTGGTGCTTTGGGAGGCCAAGGCAGGCAAATCACGATGTCTGGAGATCCAGACCATCCCGACTAACACGGTGAAACCCCGCCTCTACTAAAAAAATACAAAAAATTAGCTGGGCATGGTGGCATGCGCCTGTAGTACCAGCTATTCAAGAGGCTGAGGAAGGAGAATTGCTTGAACCTGGGAGGCAGATGTTGCAGTGAGCCGAGATTGTGCTGTTGCACTCCAGCCTGGGTGACAGAGTGAGACTCTGTCTAAAAATAAAATAAAATAAATAAAAAAAATTTGTGGTGTATGTGTTAGCCACAGTTCTGGATTATGGAATTACTGGGGATATATAAACACCCGTTGTTTACTGTACTTGCCCAGTGTTAAGTACTTTGCTTTTTTATACACAGAAGTGCTAAGGCTTCACTAACACTAGTTTGTTATTGTAAATAAAAGGGGGATTGAAACCTTGGTGGAGGTAGAAGGGTTCCAGGCAATAAGAGAATTGTGGGTGCTCTGTGATCCTCAGAGAAGACTACTGGCAGGTCAGAAACAGATTGCTTTAACGGGGCAAATGAATGGTCACTCAGCGATGGGGAATAGCAGCTCATGGAAAGGGCTACAAGGTGCTGCCAAAGCGCTGCCCCTTTCTTGTTTCACCTCCAGTTTATTCTAAGTAGGGGCACGTCTTTTTCTCTTTTGGTCTTGCTATTCTCAGTCCTGGATTCCACATCTATTCTGACTCATTCATCCATTCAAGCTCAGTTGAGAAGGTTTTAAACCTCTTCCTCTGACAAAGAATCCTTTATTTAAACATGCTTCCTACCCATGAGAAACAAAGCAGGATTCAGTTACCAACTATTCCAAAAGCTATTGTTTTCTAAGCATTTGTCATGTGCACACATTATTTTATTTCATTTAATAAATTCTGGGTTGCCATTCCAAATTTCAGATGAAGAAATGAAGACATGGAAAAGTTATGTAACTTGTGGAAAATCATACGGATTGAAATGACCAAACTGGGATTTGAATGGAAGTTGGTTCTAAGCCCATGACCTCGAAAAGGGAGGGCTTTTTCTAATGCTGCCACATCCTAGCTGCGTTGTCTTCAGTAAGTCATCTCCACCTGAGTCATAATTTTCTCGACTGTAAAGTCAGAATATTTATACATCCCACCAGCCTGTTGCACTGGCTCTTGGCGAGTTCTGTAAGACGACACACAGAAAGGAGCTCTGTGCATCATGGATCATGCCTGCACACATGTGATGTTTTGTCCATAGACTGAGCCTCTAGGAGATTGCATACAGAGTTTGGAGGCACATCTAGTGAAACTGGAACACTAGGAAATTCAGGGGGCTGCACAATAGGAGGAAGGTATAAAATGATGATACTAATAGACTGAGTCGCAGGTGTGGGTTGGCAAGATGCTAGAGTCTGGGCAAGGTCAGGTGACCAACTGTCCTGACCTGGCCCAGGACTTGGGGGTTTCTTGGGATGTAGGAATTGCTGTGCTAAAACTGGGAAAGTCCTGAGCAAGCCAAGATGAATTCACTTGGGGAGCTTTGAGGACTGGGCAGCTCCATAGTGACACCACCCATATTTCATAGGTGCCAGCCCCTTCTTTGGCCCTTTGGGAAGAGCAGAGGAAAAGTGTGCATTTCCAGCAATAATGAGAGATCAAGGAATCACACTCAGAGAGAACTGTAGTGATTCTCCCCCAAACTCATAGCACTCTGAAAGTGGACTCCTCTGAAGTTTCCCCAGGTCACAAGCCCGTGGCCATCCATTTGGGACCTAACACCCATTCTCTTCCAGGGAGGAGGGTAGAGCTCCACTGGGAGTCAGAAGCCAAGAAAGCAGGCATTTCGAAGTTTGCATGCAGCCTTGCATTTGAACACCGTTCCTCTGCTAATTCCACACTTTCCCTAAAATGCACCCTTTTCCATAGGGTTCCTCCGTCTTCCTGACTAGTGAGTTCTTGAACTCTGCCGTCTTTCTTTTGTAGTAATGTTCAGACACGACTAAATACCCGGAGTGGACCTGGTGCAGAAAAAGCTGGGACTCCTACCCCAGCCCACAGTATTCCTATGTAGAAAATTCTGCAATCTTATTTTGACATTCCCCAGCTGTCCACGTGAGAGCCAAATTGCCTGGGTTCACATCCTGGTGTTAAAATTTCTTGCCAGCTGTATCCCGGAAAGCAAGTTACTTCATCTCCCTTCCCTATTTTCCTCATTAGTAAAATCAGGGTGATAATTATGATACCTAATATAATTGGTAGTGTGAGGATTAAATAAATTAATGTATGCAACGTGCTTAGAACAATGTCTGGAAGCTAGTAAGTACTCATTAAATATTAATGTTTATCAGTTTTTTACCTACCTACTCATTGCACTAGGGTGGTATCCTGTCACTTTAAAAAATGAGGTTTAAAGCTGCCCTTCCTTAGTTTAGTAGAAGGAGCATAATGTTCTGGAGGTTTTTCTCCAACATTACACAACTCCTGTAAGTTTTGGTTTCCTGGTCTGCTAAATTGGGCTAAGAGTCCTCTGAGGAGGATTCAATGAGATAACACACAGCCATTCCCTCTTTTGGTCCCCATATTGCTTACACTCTATCTACACTAGAGTATTGAGTATCCTGTGTTACGTTTGTCACTAGAGTGTGAGCCTCTTGAGAGAAAGGGTTGTAACTTTTTTATCTTCCCATTTCCAGAGCTTTACTCTGCCTGGCAGGAAGGGAGAATCAAATCAATGCATGTCGAAGTGATGGCACCTAGTACAATACCCGGCACATATTAGAGGACCAATGAATTATGGTTTTCTTCCTAAGGTTATAGAGCCAATCAGTAGCATAAGAGGGCTAACCTTGACCTTCTGTTCCTTAAACCGATCAGTAAAGTTACCTTACAAGGAAGATTATTGAGGAAGTGATCATAGAATGCCTTTAGTTCATGAGCAAAAATAGCACTTACATAGAGCTTCCATTACACAGTTGATCTACCTTTCTATTTTCCAAATTGGGCTTTCTGTAAAACATCCGTTGTATTTCCTTCAAGTTTTCAGTTTCAGTACATTTTAGATGAAGTGGAAACCCTCAGGACACAGTCATCAATATTTCTCAGTAAGAATTCTGGCTCCTCTGTAATTGAATTGCCCTCTCCTGCTAATTTGTGTGCATCCATACAATATCCCTTTCCTCCAATTAAAAACGTCACTCATTGACAATACTGAAAATTCACAGCCAAGATGGAGAACTGAAAAGGCATCAGGGGATAGAAGAAATGAAATTGGATGTTTCCTCGGAGTTAAGGTATTTTTTCTTCCTTTACGTCTTCGTAAGTAGTCACTTTTGTGGTGATAGCAGCTGTACGATGGGAGCATATATGATGAGTGACATTTTATATTTGTATGTGTCACTGATGCAGTTTGAAAACAATTTTAAGATGCATGAGCTGTATTTTTTCTCATCAGAAGTTTTTGGTCTAAAGCTATTCTTCTCAGATAAAACTGACTTTCTAACAGCAACTTCGTATACAGGAGAATAACCCTGGGCTTGGTACCGTGTATTCCATTAGTGTAGAATTAGAAAAAATGGAGTCTACTAGAATATGGTTCTGTTACTGCAACCTACAGTGTAAGCCCTCAGATCTTCTTATACAATTTCAGAAACTCAAACACTCCAGTCCAAAATAATGAGATGATGGACCACATTCAAAACTTGAGATGGATTATGTGAGGAAGTGGAAACAGTTTTCCAAAAAAAATTTAAACAGTAAAACAGAGTGTGCCTTTGATTTAAATTCTAAATGTTTCCAAATCTACGCAATTGGTTCTTTCAGCCTCCTTCATACAATACATTGTTTATTTTTCCATCTTGACTCTCTCAGTTATTCTGTTTTCCATTTAATGAAGACAGGTTTTGTAATTCTTGTTTCATTAATGTTGGCCTCTGGAGTCTGATTTAACCAGAATAACTGTGATCATATGCAGAATTTAATAGGGAAGGGAAATAGCTAATTACGTTTGTTATCAAAGGAAGCCAGGAAGTGCCTGGAGAGAAGATACATCCGTAAATCTCAGAGTCACACATCATAGCACAGAGTATGGAACCTGTGAGGAAGAACTAACTGCGTGGCTGATGTCAAGGTTTCATGCCAGCTGGAAAATCTTGCATAGAGAGCACCCAAACTTGTACTTGCCTCGTTCCCTTCTGGGCTCCCAAATTGTTATAGGGCTTTTGAAAAAAATTAGTGACACAAATCCTGCATCCCAAATAGGACAACTATGTAATCACAGAACCAGCTGGAACTCTTAGCAGTTCCCAAGATGTTGACCAAAAGCAGGACCAACTCCAGGCAGGCATTCTGTGGGAAGTACACAATGGCATCTCACACTGCCTCTCCCTCTACTGTGCCCCTGCTCTCCCTCCACCACCTCGTTACAGTTTTCTCTCATCTCCTCCATTTGCATTCAAGTGTAGATCCACATACTGGATACCAGGCAACCTTGGACATCTACACCAATGACTTACTTTCACTAAGAAAAGATGAGGTTGGAGTTTATGAGTTTGGAACAGAACCTACTACTCGTAACTGGCAGAACTCCATTTGTTGAATTTTTCTTGCTAACCAATGTCAATGGTTTTTATTATTTTATTTTATCTTTTGAAATGGAGTCTCACTCTGTTGCCCAGGCTGGAATGCAGTAGCACGATCTCAGCTCACTGCAATCTCTGCTTCCTGGGTTCAAGCGGTTCTCCTGCCTCAGCCTCTGGAGTAGCTGGGACTACAGGCACAAACCACCATGCTTGACTAATTTTTAAATTTTTAATAGAGATGGTGTTTCACCATGGTGGCCAGGCTGGTCTCGAACTCCTGACCTCATGATCCGCCCACCTTGGCCTCCCAAAGTGCTAGGATTACAGGTGTGAGCCACCTCGCCCAGCCATGTCAATGGTTTTTAAAGTTATTATAATGTTCAACATTAACCAAAACATGTTTTAGTAGTCCAGAATCGGTTAATAGTCATTTCACACTGAAGATGAATTGATGATAACGGGAGGAGGGGTATGACCTCAGAAGTAGCTACGATATGAGGCTACTGCTGCAGAGAAGAGGCAACAGGTCTGCCCTCTCTCTTGCAGCAGATATGACTCCCTACATTTCTGTGTGTTTCCAGCTGCTTTACACTCCTGCAAAAACAAGTCAGGGGAAGACAGTGGTTGCTACAGCACCTTCAGTAGAATAAATTTTTTAGAAAGATCCAGTTGTACTTTCTTCACTGTTATGACAGCCTTGTGAAATTCACAGCTGTCATATCTTCCAGGGCTATGATATTTTTCATTTATTCCATTATTTGTGAGTTTACCAGGTGGTAGAGCCAAGGGGTGGGGTAAAATAATGGAGTGGTGAGTTCTATCCTGAGGCCAAGGTTGTTGGCAATCTCCCTGGACTTCTGTCTGTCCAACAGCTGATTAAGAGTTACTATTCCCATTTCTGGTGTTAAAATTGTACCATAAGCTTAACTCATCAAGCTTAAGAATCAAAAGGCACTTATTGTGATGCAGTGGATGGTTATGGCTGATAAGAAACCACAAAAGGCACTCAACCACTCCATTTGCGAATTGAACTTGTCCTTCTGCAAAGCCCACTTCTGGGGTCACATGAACTGGAAGATTCAAACCTGGAGTTGCACCATGGCATCATCACATACTAGCTGGGAAGTAGCAGTTCACGTAACTCCTTGGCACCTTTATTTCCTTATCTGTAAAACAGGGATAGTAATAGATTAAATTAGAGTATACAACACATAATAAATGCTCAACAAATGTCAACTATCAAATGTGCAAGATGGGAATAATAATACTTAATGCTATGGTTGTCAATACTTCTACCTGATGTAACAAAACACCATTAAGTCTCAGTGGCTTAACACAATGAAAGTTTATTTCTCATCTTATATTTCAATATGAATTGTGGGGAAGGACTCAGTTCTGTATGGTGATTTGAGGTTCAGAGACTTTTCATTGTATATCTCCACCACTTTCTACAACCATATCATTCCCTGAATTCAGTCCATAGATGGGGAAAGGTGGCTGGAAAGAGACAGAATGTAAAGAAAGTACACCAGTCTCACCACCTTAGTTCAGAGGTGACACATCACTCCTGGGTGTGTTCCATTGTTGAGACCTTGTTGTATGGCCACACTTAGAAGCAAGGGGGCTGGAAAAGTTGTCCAGTTCCATGCCCAGATGTGACAACACAGAGCCTGGAAGGCTCTTGCAGCCTCAGCCACATCTCTCTTGATGGACTGAGCCGACAAGTAGGTTAGATACCGCTTGTTAAACAGCCAGGTGGGAGCCAATCACAGCAGCAGTCTTTATAAATGTAGCTATTGTCACTATTAATCTCAAATCACTGCGTCAAGATAGTGAGATCTTTTACCACACATTTGGAAAGGAATGAAAAGTCCAGAGCTACTGTTCAAGTTTGTCTTGATTCTAAAGCCTTCATAGACCTGAAGGTTAGGCAGGCCTTCTGTTCCATTTTGCAATGGGCATCTAGATAAGTGACCCAGTAAAACAGTGCCAAAGCCACTTCAGAGTTTCTGGATTCTTCGAAAAAACAAAGAAAAATATAATACTGACATGTTTGTTGTAAGCTCTAAGGCAGTTCTAAATATTGTCTTTTTTTATATTATCAAAATATGTTATTGTGGACCTCCTGCTTTCTGGCTGTGAGGTCTTGCCAAGTTATTTGAATTCTGTAAATCTTCATTTTTCCAACTGTAAAATGAGGACAACACTTGTTCTATCTCAGAAGGTAGGGCTAGATGTAGGGTGTTGCCACCTTCTTCCTCGTCTTCCTCTTTTTTCTATTCTTAACAGGATGATTACTCCTGTTATCATCTATGCATCAACTCTAATGCACAGATTATATATGCGTTCTAATTATCTCCTTGACTTCCTCCTGGGCCAAGAGCAGCCACCTGATGTGGTTAGAAAAGCCTGAACATGGAGTCAGGGAAGGCTGGATTCAACCCTGACTCTGGCACTTGCTAACTAGGTGTGAGTCCTCAGGCAACTCATTCAACTTCTTTGTGTGTTTCCTCATCTCGAAATAAGGTAAGAATTCCTAACAGTAAAGGGTTTGAAGATGTATTGTAAATCATTCATTGTTGTGCTTGGCATAAAATGAAAGCGAATTTCCTTGTCCCTCATGCAAATTTTCATAGGTCCTAAGAATTTAGGAAATGGTAGCACCCTGACACCTTGGAATAATTGAGATACAATGCAGATAAATAGATTACATGTTTCGATGAAAGGTTTTTGATGCTACAAGGTTCATTGTTGTTTTGATTTCTTGGTGTAATAATGTATTTTTTGTTGCAGTTGAGTCCAAAGCTCATACCTCTTGCCACATGACGACAAGTGGAGCGACAAAGTATAAGGCCAAGGAAGGTGACTTTATTGCAGAGAAACAGCACAACCACACCATTCTCAACATGTTATTCACTGATTTTAAAAAATTATAGCCAACGTAGTAGGTGTGAAGTTTTATCTCGTTGTAGTTTTGATTTGTGTTTCTCTAATGACTAATGATATTGAACATTTTTAAAATATGCTTATTGACTGCTTGTATATCTTCTTTTAAAATATCTACTCAAGTATTTTGCTCATTTTTGGATCGATACTTGTTGAGCAGAAATTGATTTAAAATAAACTTTCAATTCATGGTAACTAGCTCTAAATTAAGCTTACCATTTCTTCAAACTTATTTAATTTTGTTTATTGATTTGTCTAATTTAGAGAGAGATTTTTAAACATTTCCCACCTTAATTACAGCTTTGTGGAATTCCTGATGGCTAATAGTTTTGCTTCGCATGTTTTGATTCAAGGTTTTTGATGCTTCAGGGTTCATTGTTGTTCATTGACTTCTCGGTGTAATAATGCTTCTTTCATCGTAGTTGAGTCCAAAGCCTGAACTGCTTGCCACATGACAGCCAATAAGTCAAGAGACAAGGTGTTGGAGCAAGGAAATTGACTTTATTTTGGAGAACCAGAAAACTGAGAAGATGGTGGAATCATGTCCTAAAGAACCATCCATCTTAACCATCTTAAGTTAACAGAATTTTAGGCTCCTTTTATGTTAGGGGAAAGGGAAAACGGAAGGACTTGGGAAAAAGAGGTGACCAATGATTGCAGACATCCAGATAGTGGTGGGTGTCAAAGCAGGGCTTGTGAAGCTTCTTCGCCCTTGGTCAGGTAACATCTTTCCTTGTGTGTACACCCTACTTATTTCTTCAAGAGTTAGTTTTGGGAAGAGACTATTATCATTCTTGCTTTAACACTAAACTATAAACTAAATTCCTCCCATAGTTAGCTCAGCCTACATGCAGAGACAAGCAAAAGCAGTTAACCTAAAATGTATCACTGTGGAGGGCTTAGAAGCAAAATAGAGCTTGTCAAGCTAGGCATGCTTTTCACGGCTCCATTATCAGTATAAAGTGTTCCTCTTTGCCTTTTAAATCTGGTTTGCTTGAATTTTGCTTTGCCTAATGAGTTCCTCTGCTTTTAAAAATTTGTTTATGTTTGTTTGGTATTTTTTTAACAAACCTCTTTACTTTCAAGCTTTGTGTCATTTACTGCATGTATATCTCCATAAACAGCTTATAGCAGGATTTAAATTTTTATCCATGCTAAAAGAACTTGTTTGTTAACCTCTCTCTCATCATTCTTGATGTATTTGGTGTTATTTTTGCCATCTCTTTATGTTTTCATTCTGAGATCTTATGTTTCTTCCTTTTGTCTACTTCTTGACTTTGCTAAATGCTCAAATTCTTTTTCAGTTTTAGTTTTTCTCTCTTCTGTGGTTTTTAAGGTATACATCCTAATTCTTTTTATTTCACTACTGGTTGCCCTGCGTTTTTTACAAGCACAAGTTGAGGAACAGGTTGGGGGGTGATTTCTATTTTGGGAGGAGTTAAAGATGGTGTTACCTTATCGACAGGGAGATGCCTTTTTTCTTTCACCTCTAGGTCTTTACCCCACTCTGTTCCCTCTTCTGGGAACCTGGACACACCTGAATCAATACCTAAACATCATTCAGCCTCAGCATAAATATTCCTTCCTCTGGAAGCCTGTCCCATGCTAGCACGCCGGCAAAGTGCCCACCACGTGCTCCCAGGGTGCTCTCTCTCTCAGCCTGTCATTGCAGTGCTTACCCTTCTTTGTAACCGACCTTTCCTTGTCTGTCCCCATTGGAGGCTGATGCTACATCTTGTTCTCTGGTCTACCCCAAAATCTTGCTAGGTCTGATGTGACACCCAGGAATCTGCATTTTAAATCTGTCCTCTGTAATACTGACAGGAAACACTTTCTAGGGCTGGAGTCATTAGCAATATGAATTTAGTAGAGAGAGCTGGGGTTTAACCCTTAGGCGATGTTTCCATATCTCAGGGGGAGAACAGTTGCACTGAAGGGATTTTATCCAGGCTCCTACCAAGTTGATCATATCCTGAGGAGTCTCGCCCATGTTTCTGGTCCATTTGTAAACAATTGCTGGAGATCAATTAGGAAACAGCTCCCAGGGCTCTCTGAGCCTTGGGCAACATGAAGAAGGTGAGGGAGAAGGTCAGCTCATGAGTTCCTGTGGCTGCTCAGTGCTGTGGCCCATGTTCAGTGAATACATCTGATATGGTTTAGACACGTGTCTCCTCTAAATATCATGTTGAAATGTGATCCCCAATGTTGTAGGCAGAGCCTGGTAGGAGGTGTTTGGGTCATGGAGGTGGGCATTCTCCCCCATGAATGGCTTGGCATCCTCCACATTGTAAAGTGTCCACAAAGATCTTGTTTAAAAAGCCTAGCACTTCTTGCCCTATCTCTTGTTACCACTCTGACCATATGATACACTAGCCCCTCACTAGCCTTTCACCATGATTATAAGCTTTCTGAGGTCTCCCCAGGAGCAGATGCTGGCATCATGCTTCTCGTATTGCCTGCAGAACTGTGAGCCAAAATAAACCTCTTTTCTTTATAAATCACCCAGCCTCAGCTATTCCTTTATAGCAATGCAAATGGACTAACATAGCATCTAAGCTTCCAAAAGGCACATCAGGGGACAGACATCATGTTGCTTTTTATTTCAGAGTCAGTAATCTCCAATATGGATGCAGTGTATATACATGCCTTAATCTTCATAACCTTAGTCATCACTTGTACTGACAGGTAGGTCAGGACTGCTGGGGGCCAACTGTGGGGGAATCTGGAACCTGCTTCCTCAAGGTGTGTATTGTTTGTATTTGTCTGAGAAAGCATCACTTCCAGTTACAAGTAACTACAGTGAAAAGGATAATGTGCAGCAAGGATAATTGAAATCTGCATTGCCTATGGCTTATTTCTCACATTAGTTCTTACTCCTAAAGATTTAGTGCCATCGGGACTGTGTTTAGGCAGGTGGGATGCAGAAGAAGTTGGAGATTCAGGAGGAGCTGGGGCAGAACAAGAGGAGTGGTGAGAGGGACCTGGGACCTGCTGTGTCCATCTGGTCTCTCATCAAGACAGGTCTTGATATGTCACAGAAGTCCCTGTTACACCAAAAGACTTTACTTCTTTGCCTGGTTTGAAAGCCTGTCATTATGAATGTGTTCTCTTTTTAAAATGTGATGAAAATAGTTAATTGATCCCCAATGCTTGAAATTGTGGTATTTACATTCAAGCCTATTGCCTGGTTTTTGTTTTTTTTTTTTTTTTTTTTTTTTTTATTTGAGACAGTCTCACTCTGTTGCCCAGGCTAGAGTATAGTGGTGTGATCTTGGCTCACTGCAACCTCCGCCTCCCAGGTTCAAGCAATTCTCCTGCCTCAGCCTCTCAAGTAGCTGGGATTACAGGCACACACCACCATGCCCAGCCAATTTTTTGTTGTTGTTTTTGCGTTTTTAGTAGAGATGGGGTTTCACCATGCTGGCCAGGCTGGTCTTGAACTCCTGACCTTGTGATACGCCCATCTCGGCCTCCCAGAGTGTTGGGTTTACAGGTGTGAGTCACTGTGCCCAGGTCCACCTGTTTTTAATATTGGATTTGGAGTTTGTTGGGTATAATTAAATACCAGTGTGGTGCAGGACTTTTGTGTTTGCTTTTACTTCAAAACCCTAGAATCAGATTATTTCATCCCTTTTAGGGAAACTTACTTGTCATAGGGAATACATGTTTGAGACACTCCCTCTTCACCTTGTTGGTGAGAGGGGATTTTCGTCCCAGGGTTATGAGGATGGTGGAACACATGACACCCCACACCCCACAGTTGAGACACACAGCAGGTAATTAGTCAGGTAGACTCAGCCTGGGAGAGGAGGGCACACACATCACATAGTCACACAGGGGCCACACTCAGGAGCAGAGGGAATAAGGGGCTGGAGGAGGCAGGCTTTGTGGTATCAAAAGGGTAGAGTGACCTCCAGTTCCCACGGGAGGATGAGATTGGCTTGTTTGCATCATTCTGTGGGCTGGTGGAGAACCAAAACCTGCTACTGAAGGATCAGTAGGAACTATGCCTGTTTCCTTTGTTAAGGAGGTTTGTTTAGCTAGAATACCTTATCCATGGGAACAGAGTAGGGAGAAGAACTTGCTATTAGGCCATTCAAGGCCCTCTCAATTTTACCAGATGTCAAGGCAGCACACAATATGGAGCCTGAATTTCAGGCCTTAACACAGCGAAATGCCATCATTATGCAACTTTGGGAAATACCATTCCTATCTTATTCTACAGAATAACACCCAGGTACTCCTGGGATCCTGATTACAGGATATAAACTGTAGTTAATTATTGCATTTATTGATGGGATTAATCTGCTAATCTTTTGTCTTTTTAATGTTACTCTATTGCTTAAGTATTGATTCCAGAGGAAGAAGGACCAGACACTCTGTTGTTTTAACTTACTTGGAAATTCATTAGAGTCAGTGCTACTCTGACTCTAACGTGGTCAGTGTGGTTTCCAGAACAGCAACATCAGCATTACCTGGGAGCTCATTAGAAATCCACATTCTTGGGCTCCCTGCTAGAAATACCACATCTGAGTCTTAAGAAAAGTTCCAGGAATTTGTTTTAACAAGATCTCCCAGCGATTCTCTTACTAAAGTTTGAGAAGAACCACTTTGGCAGGACTCATGACAGTTACTCTCAATCTAAGTTATGCAGCAGGGACAGCACAGTAAAGAGACAAAACATAAATAAAGGCCAAAGAGGCTGGACATGGCGGCTTATGCCTGTAACCCCAGCATTTTGGGAGGCCAAGGTGGGTGGATTACTTGAAGTCAGGTGTTCAAAACTAGCCTGGCCAACATGAGGAAACCCCATCTCTACTAAAAATACAAAAATTAGCCAGGCATAGTGGTGTGTGCCTGTAGTCCCAGTGACTCGGGAGGCTGAGGAAAGAGAATCGCTTGAACCTGGGGAAAGAGGTTGCAGTGAGCCGAAAATGCGCCACGGCACTTAAGCCTGGGTGACAGAGTGAGATTCTGTTTCAAGAACGAAGGAAGAAGGGAAGGGAAGGGAGGAAGAAAGAAAGAGAAAGAAGGAGGGAGGGAGGAAGGAAGGAAGAAGAAAGAGAGAGAGGAAGAAAGGAGAAGAAAGAAGAAAGAGAGAAAGAAAGAAAAGAAGGAAGGAAGGAAGGGAGGGAGGAAGGAAGGAAGGAAGGAAGGTCAAAGAGTTTTGCGCTTCCCTGACTTCATTCTCTAGTAGATCCTAAGCCCGTTTCTTTAAATAAAGCCCTTCATCTGCCCTAGAAAGGATAAAGATGAAAGAAAACTCTGTTGGCAGTATGATCGATATTGCAGAGCAGTGGGAAAAGCAGTGAAGCTAATTTTGAGGAAAAATGCTTTTCATAAAAGAAGTAAAAACATGCAAGCCAAACTGATGACACTAGACCAGGTGGAGGGAGATAAAGTCAGTACAATAAAAGAAAGGCAGGTTTGACCTACGGTGATGAATGAAACCTGCTGATCAGGTAAAGTTGAGGATATTAGACCTCATGCAGTGACAGCGAATGACTGTCACCACAATAGTCCTAGTGGTATCTCAAACAGGAGAAATTATGGGAGAATACTCATAGAAGTTTAGAACCTGGGCTGGACAGTTTTAAAGAAGATCCGCAAGATGAGGAACTGGTTGGGACTGAGCTTATTGGACTGGTAGGCATAGCATGGTCACCTGAAGTGAACCTAATGAGCAAGTTGTAAGCCTCAATCAAAATGCAAATAAAATTAAGGAACTCAGACGGGTGTGGTGGCTCATGCCTGTAACCCCAGCACTTTGGTAGGCTGAGGCGGGAGGATTGCTTGAGCTCAGGAGTTCCAGACCAGCCTGAATAACACGGCAAAACCCCATTTCTACAAAAAATACAAAAATTACCCAGACATGGTGGTACATGCCTGAATTCCCAGTTACTCTAGGGGCTGAGGTAGGAGGATCGCTTGAGCCCAGGAGGTCAAACCTGCAGTAAAGTCATAATTGCACCACTGCACTCCAGCCTGGATGCCAGGAGACCCTGTCTCAATAAATAAATAAATAAATAAATAAATAAATAAATAAATAAATAAATAA
>NC_045439.1:137210027-137264907 GCF_002776525.5 Piliocolobus tephrosceles | reverse complement strand
TAAATAAATAAATAAATAAATAAATAAATAAATAAATAAATAAATAATTTTAAAAACTAAGGAACTCATTTACAATATGTTTTCTAATATTTTACATTACCTAGTTTGGTTTAAAAAATAGATCTCTAATAGTTCAAACATTTCTAAAATCTGACTTATGATGAGAATCAAAGAGCAAAAGCACAACTACGATGATGAAATATTTTTTAATTCATCATCATCTCATCCTCTAAATTATGTAGTTTATTTACCCTGAGTATATGTATGATACAGTTGACCCTTCCTAGCAGCAGGCTCCACATCCATGGATTCAACCAGCAGCAGATCAGAAATATTCAGAAATAATAATAATAAATAGCAATGCAACAATAAAAACATAAATTTAAAACAATACAGTGCAATAACTATTTACATTGTATCGCATATTAAAGTAATCTGCAGATGATTTAAGTATATATGGGAGAACGTACATAGATTATACTCAAATGTTAGGGCATTTTATATAAATGACTTAAGCGTCTGTAGATTTTGGTATCTGCAGGGGATCCTGGAACCAATCATCTGTGGATACTAAGAGACAACTTTATATATAAATTTTGTCAACTCCATCTTATTTTTGATTGATAGAATATCACTGCTTATTTTGAAATGATTATGCATTACTTTAATCACAACCAATTCAAGAATATTTCTGTCCATTGGTACCTTAATTTAGAACAATATTTTTAATAATGCTTTTCACCACCAAAATTGGTACTTGTAGTATTATCTCAAAAACAAACAACTTTTCCATCAATGTTTAACTTTAAAATTGACTTTACAATGCATTTACAAGAATTTAAAAGGATTCACTTTTGATAGGATGCATTTCAAAAAGCTTTGTTACAATTTCATAAATTAGGTGGAAAATTGAACCACTTAAGGACTCATCCCAACTCATTTTCTATTTGAAGCATCTCATGCTTGCAAAGGTCTTCTTCTATTAATGGTATTAACACATTAACAGGTGTTGCTTTACTTTTTTATAGTCCCAAGAAAAGTTGGAATAAAAGTAAGAAAAATTATTTCAGAAGTGTCTAAATAATCTAAATGTGATTATTTTGTTTGATCTAAATGACAAATCATGCTTCAGAGTGATATGTAAATACACTGTGTGCAGAGTGGCACATGGTAATAACTTGTCTTCAGGTACAGTCTTCTTAAAATAGAATCTTCAATTGATCCTAAAGGTTCAAGTTTGTTGCATCTGGAGAAATACGTAGATTTAATTATTTACAGGTGTGTCCCACATACTAGAAGCCATGGGTGAAGGTGAAGATACAAAGTGAAAAATCTATTAAGTCCACCCAGCCTATGTTGCTGTAACTGTTAATCAGTTAATATTTAACTGTTAATGTTTACCAGAAAATGAAGTCTAGGCAAACACAGAAATAGACAAGACCTGAGGACAACAGAGATAAACTGAAATTCTTCTAGGAAAACCAGATTATATGGTTGCCCTACCTCCACCTCCACCTACATCATCTCTCTCCAAAAAGGTCTCCTTTTCCCTACAGATCTGAATAAGATGGCCCATCCTCTTGCCTTATAAAAGCCCAATGCCCTTTCCAAAATGTTTGTGGATACCACGGCCTTGCATTCTCATGGTCACCTCTAGCCCTAAATTTCTGATTCTTCTGAATTGTTTTTCACACCTTAAAAAAAAATTTATACTTTGGTATCAAATGAAATTCAACTCCTTTCCTAATATCTAAACAACAACAATTTGTGTAGCTGATGAGTGACAAATTTGGTTATTGAAAAGGGAGGGATCAACTTGTGTTCCAAGCAACTTATAAACTGAATATTTATATCCTTGTTTCCCTCATTCCCTGAGCCCCTCTTTCATGCTGCTTGCTCATTCTTTCCCTTCTGCCTCCTCCTTTGGAGCTCCCACCCCATTCATCCCATTTTCTTCTGTAGAGTGATTTATCACTCTCTAGGCTTGTACTCAAAACTCAGCCCCAGGCCTCCCTTTGAGTTGAGAAATGCCTTGAAATTGACACTGACAGGGGTGTTTCAAATGAAAAACTAGACAAAGGCTGTTGACTGATTTCTTTCCTAATTTCTGCAAGGTAAGTAGGAATTTGTGTGTGTGTGTGTGTGTGTGTGTAGAGTGAGCAAAAGAGAAATAAAGATGCAAGTTTATAAATGTGTAGAACTATATACGTGTGTGTGTATATATATATGTATGTATGTATTTATATTACTCTTCCAAAACATTTCCCTAGCCTGTAGGTTTAGATGAAGTCACGTTTATATTAACACTTACATTTCATGGGCTCATAATACTTCTTTGCAGGACCTCAGCCTCAAAGTCACTCTAATTTTATCTGGGTTCCCTGAGATTTTATCACACAGAAAAATCTGCCCTTTTTAGGGTGCTGCTCTGATTCTGCCAGGGACCGTCATCCCCTGTGAGCATCCACTGATGACCATGTTTTCTGGGCATCTAGTTCCCTCTGGTGCTTTGTCAGTTCCTGAGATCACTAAATAGTGGAGATGGGCCCAGCACAGTGATGTGTCTAACTTAGAGGTAGGGCAAAAGCTGTTCTCCCAAACCCTGTGTTTCAGCTCCTCACCTGGACATCTAAGCTGCGTATCTCATGGCTCACTGATTTTATGACCCTGTTTATAGGCATCTGGCTAACAAATTCCTCTAGACAGCTTCTCTCAACACCCCCACTTCTATGTAGATCAGTTGCTATAGACACATGTGAGCCCCCGAACCCATGCACAGATAGGTACAAAATCTCAATTTAGGTTCATATGGAAACGAGACCCCGTGCATAGTTTGCTTTTTTATTTTTTTTCTAGAGTTTCACATGCCATCAAATGTAAGATTTACTACTGGTGAAGCAGGAGGGCAGGGTAGAGAGAAAAAAACACCACATTAAGCTCATATTTTTATTGTAAGATATACTTTCATTTCAGAAACTTTCAAGTTAAAAAAAATTGACCTTAAAATTGAAGGAAGAAGTATAATTTAGTGGAATTTAAAAACAAATTATTTTAGTATTTTCCTTTTGAATTTGTGAATCTTTTATTCAAAAAACGTCGTATGTTTTGCCATAAACTTATACATTCAATGTGTATATGGGAATCATAGAATTTTAGAGCTAAAGTAAATCTCCTTATTAAAAAGTTTGGACTGAGAGAAGCTGGTGATATCTTGAAGGAACAGAACCTAGTATGATTGAATAGGTGGTGATCAGTTTTCCTGCCTCTCCATCCATACCATTTTGTCCAAAGAGGGAAAATATGCATTTAAAGTGTTCACCTTGAGGCCAGTCTGGACAACATAGCGAGATCCCCATTTCTACACAAAATTAAAAATATTATCTAGGTGTAGTGGTGCACACTTGTAGTCCCAGTTTTGTTGGGAGGCTGAGGCGGGAAGTGAGCTATGATCACACCATTGCACTCTAGCCTGGGTGACAGAGCTAGAGCCCATCTCTAAAAATAAATAAATAACATGTTTATCTTATTATGAAATTTTTAAATAATCAGTTTTACAGTCATTCTGTTTACCAAAAGAAGTGAAACATACACTTATTAATCCTTTGGAAGTTGAACCATCTACAGTTTGACAAGAGTAGTTGGGAAATATTTTTGTTTTACTAATTTAGTAGAATAGCTGTAACCAAAAGCAATAGTTTACACATATTGAGTATGTCTTATAAACAATGTTGAATTGTTTTTATTAAAAATAACACATAACCTTTTGGGTATATTTTACATAATGAAATAAATGTAACATTACATAAAAATCAAAGGCTATTTCTGCCAGATTTACACATGAAATTAAAAATATTGGGTCATCTAATTATCCTGGATTTTAGCTTTCCCCTTCACTTTCCTGACAGATATTAAATAAACATGGTCTAAAGGAATTCACTGTAAAATTATTAATATGAATAGAAGAACTCTGTAATGTTGAAGGATATAACAATAAATAAAGACTAATGAGTGTTTTCTTTCTTGGTAATAAGCAATAGGAAAAATGGCAGGAAAAAGGCCTGATTAATAATACCAACAGAAAAATAACTAGAATGAATGTTATACAAATAGGAATTTCATTTGATTGCAAGAAGCAGACACCTGTAGTAACAGTAACTTAAATTAAGGAAATGTTGTGACATAAAAAAGAGACAGGCAGTGAAGGACTAACGTGGTCGTGACAACACTGAGAATAATTTTCCCTTTCTTTTCCACCCTCTTAGATGTAGGCTCCATTTCCGCAGATGCCTCATGATCAGGGATAGCTGCTCAAGTTCTCTCTATCACATCACATGTCCTCCATCAGTTTTCAACTGCAGAGAACTGAATCTGCTCCAGCTACTTGACACACAAATGGCTCTATTCCTGTACTATAGAGCTTCTAGAATCCTAGACAAGGCAGAAACACAAACTCTGTGTTAATATTTTGGGACTAACACCCAAAGTCACCTGAAAGAGCGGGGCCACCAAGGTAGCTACTGTCCCTTCTTATGACCAAGAAGCTCCTTTTCTGATTGGAATGCTGTCACTCCACTTGCTGGGTCCAGAACCTCAGAGCTCCTGCACAGTGAGGGAGCTGCAATCCCAGAAAGCCACACAATTCCAAAACTGTAATGATTGGGAATCTCATACCACAGATGCTGTCTTCAGAACCAAGCTGTTTCTGCTTCGGTCTGCACCCATGACTTCAGTGACCAGAAATGAAGACCTCAGCAAATGCTTCTTCCCAGCATAACTGAATGCCTGCCCAGTGGGGCTTGCCAGAAGGAACAACAGAAGCAACACCTCTCCATTTTACTTTACATCTACCTTCCAAATCATCACTTGTGTACCTGAGGGGTCGAGCATTCATCGCATATAAAAGCATAGCTGCAATGAAATCTGGGGAAAGTCATTTTTAGCTTTTCAGTCTTTGAAACATAAGAAGACACTCTAGAAGGGAGTTGCAATAGACAGTTAAGTGTTAATTCACAATTCCGCCAAAATATTCCAGGAAAAGGGAAGGAGAAAGAAAGGGGAAGGATAAAAGGACATCCTCTTTCACTAGCTCAGTGAACTTTAAGAAACTTTCCATGAAGCCCCACTAGATGATTTTCATTTGCCTCTCATTACCTACTTTTAACTGCAGGGGAGACTGGGAAATGCAGAACTTTAGCTATATGTGTTGCCTCCCAGAATAAAATGAGGTTTTGTTAGAAAGAAGTAAATAAACAAGATAATGAATATTTGGTGGGTAATTAATACAGTTGACCCTGGAACAGCACAGGTTTGAACTGCTTGGTCCACTTATAAGTGGATTTTCTTTCACCTCTGCCACTCTGAGATAGCAAGACCAATCCCTCCTCTTCCTTCTCCTCCTCAGCGTGAAGCTGGTAAGTATGAAGACCTTTAAGATGATTCACTTCCACTTATGAATGGTAAATATATTTTCGTTTCCTTATTATTTTCACAATAATGTTTTCTTTTCTCAAGTTTCTCAAGTTTGCTCTATTGTAGAAATATAGTAGACAAGATAATACATGTAACACAAAAATCTATGCTAATCAACTATTTATATTATCAGGAAGGCTTTTGGTCAACATTAGGCTATTAGTAGTTAAGTTTTTGGGGAATCAAAAGTTTTATATGAATTTCTGAATGTACGGAGAGAACAACATGGGAATTAGGTTGGTGCCTTAATTCCTATGTTGCTCAAGAGTCAACTATAGTTTCAGCTGAAGCCTGCTCTTTTTTTCTCGATGTCTGTACTCATCCTTCTTTTCTTACATAGAACACCTCGCCCCTTTCCTATGAACATACCCCAAGGTCTCATCCAAGCAATGCACCTAACTCAATATCCAGGATTACTGGGTAAAATGTACCCCTCTCTATTCCACAAGAAAATGTGGTTTCTTGTGATCCAGTAATGTATAAAAATAGAAAAAAAATTTGCTGCCAGAACATCATAATGGAGAAACAGTAGGATAGGAATGATTGAGCTCTTCTTTTCAGAAAGTGGTAATGGGAGCATTCTTTAGTCACTGTTCCATAGCAATTATGAAATCCTGCTGGGCAGGATTATCAAGACCCCCTGGCCTGGCAGAGCAGTTAGCTCATCTGGAAGCTCTATGCTCCAGGAGGTTTCTGTCTTACTAGCTTTATACTGAGTTCTGTCTTTTATAGGATGCAATTAAAAGTCAGCAGCCAACACAGACCAGCAGCTACAATTTTTCTACATTTTCCATTGTACAACAGCTTTACACAGTCTGCCTTCCAAAGTACAACAGGTGAAAGTTTGATCATAAGTTTGCCACTGCATTACAAGGGTCAATGACTTTCCAAATGTTAGCAGGTGGATTCTTACTGCTCACAGCACGGCTGCCTTCACCATACCAATACAACTACAAATGTTTATAATGCATCTAAGTGAAAACTATCTACTGAGCTTTATCATGAAATATAAAAGATTTAAGTAAATAGAATAAAAAGAAGTCCCTGAAAGGGAAAACTGAAATTTATAAATGCCAATTTCTCCCAAGTATAGGTTTAATACAATTCAAATTCCAGCCCTCACATTCTAGCATGATTCTTTGAAACTCAACAAAGTGATTTAAAGCCTATCTGTTAGAAAGAAAGTATAAGAATGAACAAGAAAATGCATGAAAAAAGAAAAGAGGATACTTGCTACACAGCAACTTGTCCCTGAATGTTGATAGCATTATTCATAATAGCCAAAAGCTGAAAATAACTCAATTATCCATCAACAGGTGAAAAGATGAACAAAATGTGGCATATCCATACAACAGAATATTATTCAGCCATGGAAAAAAAGAGGGAAATATTAATACATGCTACAATTTCAATGAACCTCAAAAACATTATGCTAAGTGAGAAAAGTCAGACACAAAAAGTCACATTTTATACTGAATCACATACTAACTCCTTCAGTATGATATATCCAGGATAGGCAAATCCATAGAGATGGAAAGCAGATTAGAGATTACCAGGGAGTGGGAGAAAGGGGAAATGGAGTGTGATTAATGGGTATAGGGCATTTTAAGGGATGGTAAATATTTTGAAACTAGAAAGATCTGGTAGTTGCATAATATTATGAATACACTATATACCACAGAATTGTATACATTAAGATGGCTAATTACAGGTTATGTAAATTTCACCTCAATAAAAATAAAAGAAGACAAAAGAAATGAATATGGGGCTGGGCACAGTGGCTCATGCCTGCAGTCCCAGCACTTTGGGAGGCCGAGGCGGGTGGATCATGAGGTCAAGAGATCGAGACCATCCTGGCCAACATGGTGAAATCCCGTCTGTACTAAAAATTCAAAAATTAGCTAGGTGTGGTGGCGTGCTCTGGTTGTCCCAGCTACTCAGGAGGCTGAGGCAGAAGAATTGTTTGAACCTGGAGGGTGGAGGTTGCAGTGAGCTGAGATCACGCCATTGCACTCCACCTAGCGACAGAGCAAGACTCTGGAAAAAAAAAAAAAAAAAAAAAAGGAAATGAATATGGAGGATAAACAATATCATTTTTAGGGACATGAAGCAGAATTGGCAAACATCACTTATGTTGCTATATCATTGGCTAAAACGTTGAGATATGACTACATCTAAGTTCAAGAGAAGTTGGGAGATGCAGTCCCTAGCAGAATGGTTACAAATACAACCAAAATATATTGCCAAAGTATTGTTCTGTGGTATTACATAAAGAAAGAAAGAAAATTATGCAAGGAGATACTATCCCATCATTTGTCTTTGTAACTTGCTAAAAGCAACAAGGAACAATGAATACACATGAACGTTTTGGCTATTACCAGTTACTTCCTTAGATCTGTACACATCCTAGGCATATGTTCTACCTTCCAGGTGAATGCTGGCAAGAGTTTTACTCAATGTTTTTTTCACAGTAAACATTTCTGGCTTTCAGTATCTGTCTCCTCGTTTCCTGTTACCTGACTGTTGAATCAACACCAGATAGTTTATTTTGTGTCATGGCAGTGCCTCAATTCTGATATTGATCAGTGAGTATAAAGGCTAAGACATGGCATCAGTGAAACTCACACACAGAGATTTAAATGGGATAATATTTTCCTCTCGGGGTCGGACAGGGTTTACTCATTTGGTCATCTAGTGACCTAAGATGAAAACTCAACATGCATCTTTCACCACTGGGTCTAAGCAGCTGCTCCAGCTTTCCTAATTCCAGGGGTTGAATTCACTGACACCATGTCTGCGTGTCAGTCAGTGAGGACAGGGAAAACAGGCGTGAAGATGCACCTTTGTGTTCAAGGACCCGAGGCAAAACTGGTACCTGTACCTTCTGCTCCAAACCATTGGCTGAGACCTAGTCACATGGTCATAATTATCAGGGACAGAAGCTGAAAACTGATAGTAGTAGCATCACCACATGACCACCAGAATAGCGAAAGGCATCAATTAATAAAGGGAAGAAAGATATAATGGATATTAAAACACAGAAACAGTCTTTAACGTAGTATGAATGTAAAGTTTCTAGAAAAACAATGAAAAGGATAGAAAAAATATGCAACTTTCAACTGGTAGAGAGAAAAGGCGGAATGACAGAAAATTACCATCAGTCTTGCTGGCATCAAGAAACAAAAAGAAGAGCAACATAGAAGAGCTCGGAAAAATGAAAAGCCCCAAATAATCATAAAAATAAATCTAAATATATCAGTAATTATAATGAACATAACTACACCAAAGCTTCAGCTTTAAAACAATGATTGAGAAACAGAGTGAAAAAAAGCTCTTAAATGCCATTTAAAAGAGAAACAGTTAAGACATCAAAATTGAAAAGAGTTGAAGGTAAAGGGTAAACAATAATGGAGCAGGTAAGTATTAAACAAATAGCAAGCTAATTTACCTACGTTAATAGCAGCCTAACGAAACTTTAAGGCAAACAGTTTTAATAGAAATAAAACTCCGACAGCTTCAAACTATCAAAGGCTTAATTCGCTGGGAAGATATTTAGAAGTTAAATTTGTATGAACCTAACAATTTAGCTTCAAAATATATACAAAAGCAAATATTGAAGGAGCTACAAAGAAAATCGTCAAAGCTATCATTTCAGGCTACCCTCTTGGTAATTGATAGATCAAGGAAACAAAATCCAGTGATGATTTAGGTTTTGACCAACATAATTAGCATGCTTAGTTTAATGGACTTAGGAAAAATTTCATGATTCCGTGAAAAAGCCAAGTCACTGAAGAATAACAGTGTCATCACATGCATAACATTATAGGAAGCTCAAAAACTTGCAAACCCAACATACAAAAAAGGGATTTAGAAATTCAAGTATATGTGCTAATACTATAAAGAAAATTTTAAAAAATTAAAAGTAAGAAGTTTTAATTTTAGGTTGTATCTACTTATTTTCCATCAGGAAAAATGGAGTCATTTGCAAGGCTCCAAACATTAATGTTCTATTCTATAAGCGCATGTGTGAGACAGACTGGACCCTCCTGTCTTGTATAGCAGTAGGCTTTACCAAATTTTAAGAAAATAAAGCCACAAAATATTCCAAGACTAGTCTTCAGGTGGCTTGTATTTCTGTAGAATACCCAAGTGATTGGCAAATGTCAGCAAGTGGGTCATTGCTAATAGATTCTTGAACTCCTGCTCTGGGGCAGTGCTGTCTAGTCGCTATGCAAGGAAAATGAGAAAAGTCTCATCTCCAAAAGACGAAAATCTCAAGAAGAAATTTGGGTAAGATGAGCTTTTATGGCATGTATGAATGCAAATTTATGAGTCTGAATGATAGTGCTCATGTGTGAAGAGTATTGTCTACACTGTGAAGGTGTCCCAACACCACATGGCTTTGGATCTACTGGGAACAGCAAACACCACGGCACTAGAAGTCTAAGAAAACTATGTTGTCCTGAGATGTGATACCACTCACCAGTCTCCTGCCTAGCAATCAAATCCCTTTGCATATTCTTTAAAAAAAAAACCACTGAAATAACTTTTTATATTCTTTGCCAATAACCAAAGCATTGGTTAAGATCTAATCTGAAGTGTCTTTGCCACATAGAGTCTCACTCTTACAAATTCGAACAGACATTTTTTAAAAAACATCTGATAAATTCTACTACACAGAATAAATTATTTGAATTTAAAAACATCAGAAAGTCAAAAGACTAATGGCCAGTAGAAGAAGTACTTGCAATTTACATCAAAGGCAAAAGGTTGTTCTTTGTAATACATATAAACCTCCTAGAAATTGAGAGAAAAAGACCTACAGCCCATTAGGAACAATGGGCAAAGTATATGAATATATAATTCACAGGGAAAGAGATGCACACGGCTCCTAAACACATAAAAAGATGCTCAAGACAACTGATTATAAGAATAATGCAGGTTGGGCACAGTGGCTTATGCCTGTAATCCCAGCACTTTGGAAGGCCGAGGCAGGTGGATCACCTGAGGTCAGGAGTTCGAGGCCAGCCTGGTCAACATGGCAAAACTTTTGTGTTTTTTTTTTTTTTATTTTTTTTTATTTTTTTTTATTATACTTTAAGTTCTAGGGTACATGTGCATAACGTGCAGGTTACATATGTATACATGTGCCATGTTGGTGTGCTGCACCCATCAACTCGTCAGCACCCATCAATTCATCATTTATATCAGGTATAACTCCCCAATGCAATCCCTCCCCCCTCCCCCCTCCCCATGATAGGCCCCAGTGTGTGATGTTCCCCTTCCCGAGTCCAAGTGAGCTCATTGTTCAGTTCCCACCTATGAGTGAGAACATGCGGTGTTTGGTTTTCTCTTCTTGTGATAATTTGCTAAGAATGATGGTTTCCAGCTGCATCCATGTCTCTACAAAGGACGCAACTTTTCTACTAAAAGTACAAAAATTAGCTGGGTGTGGTGGTGCATGCCTGTAATCCCTGCTATTCAGGAGGCTGAGGCAGGAGAATTGCTTGAACGTGGAAGATGGAAGTTACAGTGAGCCAAGATTGTGCCACTGCACTCCAGCCTGGGCAACAGACTGAGACTCCATCTAAAAAAAAAAAAAAAAAGTAAATTTTTAAAAAACCTGCCAATATTCACCTGTCAGAATGCCAAAATCCATTAAATCTGACAGCACACCCTGTTGGCGGGCTGTGGGAAAACAGGGTCTACCACACATTCCTGAAAGGAGCACAGAGCAGTATTACCCCATGAAGAAGTTTCTCATTATCAATCACAATTAGCAAATGCATATCATCTTTGACTCAGAAATTTCACTTCTGAGGATTTTTCCTACAGATAAACCCATACACACATAGTTTAGTCCATACATATTTTTGTCATAGCAAATAATTAGAAAGAACCCAAGTATCATCAAATAAGGTTTCTGTTCAGCACTAACAAAATTTAGTGTGAGTCACTTTATAATTTTTAGTTTTCTAGTGTCCATTTCAAAAAAGTAAGAAGACTCAGGTATAATCTATTTTAATAATATATTTTATTTAGCCCATATAGCAAAAGTCTTTTCATTTCAATTAGTCATCAATATAAAAATTGTGAATGAGATATTTTGCATTCCATTTTCATATAATCCAGTGTGTTCTACTCATAGCACATCTCTAGTAGCACTAGCCACATTTCCAGGATTCATAACTCCATATGACCAGGGGCAGCCCAGGTCTAGTTAATAAATACACGATTAATCTTAGGATGGGTCTCCCAGAGCGTGAAATCTGTGGGAAAAACTTAAGTGCAACTATCATCAGAAATGTAATTCCAGGGAAGCAGCAGTGAGAAAAAAGTAAAGTTAGGCAAGAAAGAAGAAAGAGGAAAAGGAAGGAGCTTTATGAAGTCAGCATCACTTGGTGTTAAGGTGGCTGCAGGACACTGAATCCTGTGGGGATCTTCCAGTATCATGTACGTCAGGTCAGTTCCCGGTGGCCAGGGAAAGGAGGAACAGAGAGAAATCAATCCATAAGCTCCTGTCTCTCACTGGGCAAAAGTTTGGCAAAAATGTTGCAGAAGAGGTAGAGGCCCAGGGAAGTGCCTGGAATTAAAGTCACACCTCTACACTCTTCTGCAACATCCTGGGCTTCAGCTAAGCCGGAAGCCTGGTGCAGGAAGGGTCAGGAGAGGTGTTAGGGAAGGCACCTTTAGATTTAGATTGTGCCCTCATGAATTTCATTAGACGACAGTTAGCAGTCACAGTAGTGAGACTAGGATTGGAAAAAGTGTACCAAGGCTCCAGAGACAAGTGAAACCAAGAGGATCAGAAGCAATTCATAAGAGATGTATGGCTCAACCGCCTCATGGAATGATCAACAGCTGCAAAAGCAGGATGAGGAATGCTCCATCAATATTGACATAGAAACGTCTCTCTAACACATACCGTCATGTGAAAAAAGCAAGGTGCCAAAGAGTGCATACAGTATGCTACACTTTGTGGATGAAAGGTGGAGAATAAAAATCACCTTTGTATTAACTTATTTTTGCATGAAGAATTGCTGGAAGGCTGGACGCAGTGGCTCACGCCCGTAATCCCAGCACTTTGGGAGGCCGAGGCGGGTGAATCATTTGAGGTCAGGAGTTGGAGACCACCCTGGCCAACATGGCGAAACCGCATCTCTACTAAAAATATAAAAAATCAGCTGGGCATGGTGGCACATGCCTGTAATCCCAGCTACTCGGGAGGCTGAGGCAGGAGAATCACTTGAACCCAGGAGGCAGAGGTTACGGTGAGTCGAGATCGTGCCACTGCACTCCAGCCTGGGTGAGACAGTGAGACCCTGTCTCAAAAAAAAAAAAAATGAAAAGAAAAGAAAAGAAAAGAATTGCTTGAGAAAACCCAGGCACTAACAAAACTGGTTCCCTAAATGAAGAGTGAAATAGGACTGATGGAGAAAGTGGTGGGAGGACACCTCTTAGTGGATAGCTTTTTATATAATTTTGATTTTTATCCCTCGTGACTATATTTCATAATCAGATACAATACACCTTTCAGTAGAACTATGATAAAGACGTCTGGGTAAGGTGGTAAGATTAGTTATTCTCAAGCACCATCTTTTGATATGTTTAGTTTCATTCATAATGTATTCACAGTTTCAAACAGTTCTTATATATTCTCTCCTTTACTGAGATTTTATTTTCTTTTTCTTTTTTTTGAAACAACGTCTCACTTCATCACCCAAGCTAGAGTTCAGTGGTGTGATCTCATCTCACTACAACTTCCGTTTCCCAGGTTCAAGCAATTCTCCTGCCTCAGCCTCCTGAGTAGCTGGGATTACAGGCACATGCCACCATGCCTGGCTAATTTTTGTATTTTTAGTAGAGACGGGGTTTCACCATGTTGGCCAGGCTGGTCTCCAACTCCTGATGTCAAATGATCCACAGCCTTGGCTTCCCAAAATGCTGGCATTACAGGCATAACCCACAGCACCCAGCCCTGAGATTTTATTTTCCTTCCATGTTTGGACACATCTCAGAATTGACTAGATTCAAACAGTTTAATAAAAAAGTTCAGGATCCAGGAAACAGTGAATTCTTATTCACTTGTTTGTGTTATTGTTAATTCTGTCTTGTTCTGTTTTAATCAAAAGGTAGTCGGGCTTGTTGAAGATTCTTCCACTATTATTGGACATTGACTGTTTGAGTGAAGAAGTATGAGGTCTCTACTTATGGCTAGCCAATTTTCCCAGCACCATTTATTCAATAGGGAATCCTTTCCCCATTTCTTGTTTTTGTCAGGTTGTCAAAGATCAGATGGCTATAGATGTGTGGTATTATTTCTGAGGGCTCCATTCTGTTCTATTGGTCTGTATCTCTGTTTTGGTACCAGTACCATGCTGTTTCGGATACTGTAGCCTTGTAGTATAGTTTGAAGTCACTTTCCTTATTCCTTATACGAAAAGTAATTCAAGATGGATTAGAGACTTAAATGTTAGACCTAAAAGCATAAAAACCCTAGAAGAAAACCTAGGTAATACCATTCAGGACATAGGCATGGGCAAGGACTTCATGTCTAAAACACCAAAAGCAACAGCAACAAAAGCCAAAATTAACAAATGGGATCTAATTAAACTAAAGAGTTTCTGCACAGCAAAAGAAACTATCATCAGAGTGAACAGGCAACCTACAGAATGGGAGAAAATTTTGCAATCTACTCATCTGACAAAGGGCTAATAACCAGAACCTACAAAGAACTCAAACAAATTTACAAGAAAAAAAAAAAAAAAACCATCAAAAAGTGGGCAAAGGATATGAACAGACACTTCTCAAAAGAAGACATTCATACAGCCAACAGATACATGAAAAAATGCTCATCATCACTGGCCATCTGAGAAATGCAAATCAAAACCACAATGAGATACCATCTCACACCAGTTAGAATGGCAATCATTACAAAAATCAGGAAACAACAGGTGCTGGAGAGGATGTGGAGAAATAGGAACACTTTTACACTGTTGGTGGGATTGTAAACTAGTTCAACCATTATGGAAAACAGTATGGCGATTCCTCAAGGATCTAGAACTAGAAATACCATTTGACCCAACCATCCCATTACTGGGTATATACCCAAAGGATTATAAATCACGCTGCTATAAAGACACATGCACACATATGTTTATTGCAGCACTATTCGCAATAGCAAAGACTTGGAATCAACCCAAATGTCCATCAGTGGCAGACTGGATTAAGAAAATGTGGCACATATACACCATGGAATACTATGCAGCCATAAAAAATGATGAGTTCGTGTTCTTTGTATGGACATGGATACAGCTGGAAACCATCATTCTCAGCAAACTATCACAAGAACAGAAAACCAAACACCGCGTGTTCTCACTCATAGGTGGGAATTGAACAATGAGATCACTTGGACACAGGAAGGGGAACATCACACACCAGGGCCTATTGTGGGGAGGGGGGTGGGGGGAGGGATAGCATTAGGAGATATACCTAATGTAAATGACGAGTTAATGGATGCAGTCCACCAACATGGCACATGTATACATATGAAACAAACCAGCACCTTGTGCACATGTACCCTAGAACTTAAAGTATAATAATAATAATAAAAAGAGAAGGCACCTGAAGAAACAAACAAACAAACAAAGAAAAAAAGAAGTATGAGGTCAACCTGAATTTTTTTCTCCTTGATGTGACAGAATTTTTCTACCTGGTTGACTGTAAGATTTATTGTTTTATCCTTGAAGTTCAGCAACTTCAAGAAGCTACGTCTTGGCATTCTTGGCATTTATCTCTCTGTATCAATTGTTCTTGGGTAAGTGCATGCCCTTTTGATTGACAGATTCAATCATGTTTCATACTTTGTGCTCTGTGGCTGTACATATGTTCTTGTTTCATTGGTGTCAAACATACTTATTTTATATTTTTTGTTCCCTATTGTATTCAGTGGATTTTTTTCCTCAACATTTTATTATGGAAATTTTCATGCATACAGCAAGGTTGAAAGAATTTTACAGTGAAGAATCATTTATCTACTGCCTGGACTCCATAATTAACATTTTATAATATTTGCTTTATTATATATCTGTCCATCTAGCCATCCTTCTATCCATCTTTAGTAGATCTTATTTTATTGATGCATTTCAAAGAAATGATGCCATTACATTTCTCAATAAATATTTCAGCATGCATTTCACAAATTAGAATTTAATATATATATATTTTTACATTTGCAATAAAATTAACAAACAACAAATATAAAAGTCTTAATTCCATGACTTTCACAAATGCATTGATGTAGGTAACCAGATCCCTTAGCAAGATAGAAAATGCTACAATTGCCTGGGAATTTCCCTCATGTACATTTTCAGTTAATGCTTAGCTCTAGCCCTTCCCCTGACAGGCAATCACTGGTCTGCTATTTTTTTTTTTTCACCATGGATTAGTTTTGCCTATTTTAGAACTTCAAGTAAAGGGAACCACAAAGTATGTGCCTCTATTTTGTAAAGTTTCTTTCATTCGGCATGTTTTGAGATTCATCCATGACATTGTAGGTGTTGATAGTTTGTTCGTTTTTGCTGCTGTATGGTATTCCATTGCATAAATACCTGATGCATTTTTTAATTCATTCCCCTGTGGATGGACAAGTTGGGCTAATTCCAGTTTGGAGCTGTTATGAATAAAATTGCTATGAATAGTTTTGACATGTCTTTTTGTAGAATGCCTGGGTTGAATGGTGGTATATGTTTAGCTTAATAAGAAGCTGCTTCAACACTTTCCTAAAGTGTGTTATTTCACACTGCTATCAACAGCAAATGAAAGTTCCAGCCTCTCCACATCTTTGCTTATATCTGATGTTGTTAGTTATTTTAATTTTAGCAGCTCTGATGAATGTGGAGTGGCATTTTATCATGGTTTTAATTTGCATTTTTCTGATGAGCAATGTTGACTAAGTTGTTTCAGATATTTGTTGGCCATTTGTATGCCTCCCTTTGTGAAATGCTTGTTAAAATCTTAGGGCCATTTTTAGTCAATTGTTTGACATTTTATTATCTTGGCTTACAGTCTTTTGTAAGATACATGTGTTGTGGATATTTTCTCTCGTTAATTTTCTTAATCAAATCTTTTGATGAGCAAGTTTAATTTTGATGAAGTCTAATTTATTAAATTTTTTCTTTTAAAATTGTTGCTTTCTTTGTCCTAAGAAACTTTTGATTACCCCTGAGTCATAAAGGTATTTCCCTATATTTTCTACAAGCATTATAGTTTAGATTGACATTTAGGTTTCTGATGCATCACAAGTTAATTTTGACGTATGCATGAGATAGGAGTTGAGATTAATTTGTTTTCCATAGGGATATCAGTTATTTCATCACCATTTAGTGAAAAGTTTTTTTATTCCCCCCGCATTGGATTGCTTTGGTGCTTTCACCAAAAATCAAGTGATTGTATCAGTTGTATTAGTGCAGGTCTCTTTCTCAGTTACACTTTCTGTTTCACTGACTTATGTGTCAAACTTTATGACACTGTCTTAATTACTGTGGCTTTATAGTAAGCCTTAAAGTTAGGTAGGTTAAGTACTCCAAATTTGTTCTTCAAATAGACATTGTAACCATACTCAGTCTTGCAATCCATGAGCATAGCATATCTCTTCATTTTTTAGTCTTTTAAAATTTCTCTCAGTAATGTTTTCTGGTTTACAGTGTAGAGGTTTTACTGATGGCTTGTTAAATTTTGCCAAAGTATTTCATGCTTTTTGACAGTATTGTAATGAAATTTTTAAAATTTCATTTTCCAGTTATTTGCCACTAGTATATAAATATACCACTGGACTTGGTGATTAACTTTGTATCCTGCAACCTTGTTAAATTAACTTATTAATTCTTAAGTCTTTTATTCATGTAATTAAATTTATCAATCTTTTTCTTAATGGTTCCTCAAGCTTATGTGTTGCTCATAAAATTCTGTGTTATCCCAAGACTAGGAAAATACTTTATCGCTTAAAAATATGTTTTAACATCTTACATTTAGATTTTCATTCTATCTGGTATTTAGTTAAAAGTATGGCAAAGTAAGAACCTAGTCTTATGCCAATCTAATAATTGGCATAGTTAATTGTTTCAGCACCATTTATTCAATAAGTTGTCCATCTTTGAATTGGGTTTAAATAGCCATCTTTATCTTATACTAAATTACAAAGCAGATATGGGTCTGCTTCTAAAGTTTGGAGTTTGGTCTAAAGAAGTTTTTACCAATAATAAGATAGTTTTATTAATTATGATAGTTTATTTTTAAAAATGTATTGGCTAATTCTGCACATTGACTCTTTCAGATAAACTATAGAATTAAGTTTCATGAAATACTCTATTGGGATTCTTATTGGAATTGCACTTAATATACAGATTCATTTGAGATAACTGTATGCTTTTGAATGTTAAATATTCTCTCCAAAAATATAATTTGCATGTCTCTTTTTTAGATGTTGTTTTATGACTTCAGTAGAACTTTATAATTTTCTTCACATAGGTCTATAATATTTTCCTCTAGCTTTTCATAAGTATTTTATAGTTGGTCTCATCATGGAATCTTTTTGTATTACATTTTCCAAATAATTATTGGAAAACGATTTTTCGTAATTTCTGTCTTCATTGATTTTACAATACAGCTGAATGTAATTGAATTAAAATTAATAAAATATAATAAAATTTTTGAATAGGCTCCTCAGATAATTTCATAGATGAAGGAAGAGAGTCTACCAGATACCAATAAATTTCCTTGTATTCAAAGAACAGTCTTTATGAAGCAGCTTGAGATTCACCTGCATTTGTACCTGCAGTTGAATAACATCCTGATATACACTAAGACTTGTGAACTTAAAAGATTTCGTTTTCCTTAAAAGCTCAGGGATCTAAAACAACTGTATTTTCTCTATTACCTGTGTTCTTATCAAGAGAAAACAATGAACAACAATTATTTCATTTTGGCTTATGCACTCTCATCCTTATATTACTTTTGTGACTCTGTCCTGAAGATTGTAAGTTGAGTCCACCAGTTTATCAGACCTGAAGGATATTGAGCTTCTCCCGATACACCCTTACTCCATTTTTAGGAAGTAGCAACTGCATGCGGACGAGTGAACAACATAAGAGTTTAGAAAAACCCCAGTGAGTATGTTGATCAGATCCCTTCTTGGGCACAAAGAAACAATGCTGAATTTTAAATACTATGTCCAAATTATAGAATGGTTAAATTTCTCCATTTCATATTAAGCCAAATACATTTTTTCCAGTGCTATCAAAAGGATGAATAGACAGGGAAATATCCCACTTGTGCTCCTTTAAAAAAAAATGCACAACCACATTTGAATCCAGAAATACCACCCAATTTTCTAAAGCATCTCACCAGGCAGCATTTTAGCCTCATAAAACTCAATATAATAAGGCTAAATGGAATGTAGATGTCAGGAGAAAATGTTCCACCACTTCCTGCAGCCATTCAGCCATTCAGGTATTTATAAGACCTTTCCCCAAACCTTTCTAAGGTGTTCTAAGCATTCATCTATTCAGTGGGAAGCTCTTGAACCCAACAGCCCAAAGTGGGTTAAAAAAAAAAAAAAAAAAACTCATGAAGCTTTTCTGTGGCAGAAAAAGCAGATAATGTGGCTCACAATGATTGCCACTCATTGCTCTCCTTAGCCCGGGAGTGAGGGCTGCCCTAATTCCAAATTGTATGGTCAAAGTCAGACAGAGATTTAAAATTTTTTTCTTGATTTAATATCCTGTAAAAATTCTCAGCTGGACATTTGTCTTTCTCTTTCATGTGTTATTCAGGGTTTATCAATATCATCATGAATGATGACCAATTATTATAAACATAATTTTTGAGTTCTTCAAGACCTTTAGTTTTTTAGTACATTTTTCTAACATTCCTACTCACTAATGAGCCACTAGGTTAGCTCAACCTCCTGTTAATGGACCTGCAGTCATTGTCGTATGTACCATGGACTGTGGTGTTTTGCTTTCAATGTTTAACTTGGCTCCCTTGATTTGTAACTGAAACCTAAAGAAATTCACTTTGTTCTCACTTATAAGTGAGAGTTAAATGATGAAAACTCATAAACAGACACTGGTGTCTACTTGAGGGTGGAGGGTGAAAGGAGGGAGAGGAGCAGAAAAAATAACTATTGGGTACTAGGCTTAATACCTGGGTGATGAAATGCTTTGTAAAACAAACCCCCATGACCATGAGTTTACCTATATAACAAACCTTAAATGTACCTCCAAACCTAAAATAAAAGTTAGACAAATAAATAAAATCATTATGACATAAAGACATTTTTCAATTACCGTTTAAAAAAACAACTCATTATTAAAAATGAAAAAGGCTGGTTTTTGGCAGAATTTCAAAAGGATTTTTATGAAATATATTAATATGGATAAATAAATTCATCTTCTCGAAAAGAAGAAATGCATTCTGTATATATGTATTTCGCCCTTACTATGTGTGAGGCAGTCACCGTGTATTCAGGAAGCCCATTCTAGTGGGGCCTGTGATCAGGTCAAAAGTGAATTATAGCACAATGAGGTAAGTGCTGCAGTGAAGGATGGTTTTCCTTGGAGATAGAATAAGTTTCAACTTACCAGTCCTGAGGGCTTACAGAGGGTTTCCTGGAAGAAGTTATCACCTGGATGAGGCCTGAAGATTAACACTGAAACCTTGGAGGGGTAGGAGCTGAGAAAAGCAGAGAGAGGGGAATGTGAACAGCCTCAGATGGAGACAAGTGCTTGCCTGGCACACATGGGGATAATCATGAAGGCCCCAGGATGGAGCAAATAGACATGAGGCTGGAGAAGTATGTATGAGCTAGATCATGGAGTGCTTAGACAACACATGTGAAGGAATTCCTACCTTGAGGATAATGGGGAGGTACTAAAAGGTTTTATGCAGAGGAACAAATTTGGATTTCAGATCACTCTGGCTACAGCATGGAGAATGAATAGGCTAAGGGCTAATTAGGAAACAGTATTCCAGTACTCTCAGAGAGAGATGGTGATTTAGTAAAAGCTATGGTTCACAGGGATGATAAGCAGTGAATACTTTGAAAAATATGAAGAGGCAAAACTGACAGAAGTTGGGGAATATTGGCTATGGGACAAGCTGAGAGAACTATCAAGGGTGACACCCATGTGTCTAGCTTTGTGGAGACATGTTTTACTTAAGATCCCAGGGCAGATTTCTTAGAAGTAAAGCATTGTCTTCAGAGTCAGACCTATATATGCTGTCAGCTCTGCCACTTGCTGGGACTGTGTGTGCACATACTTTAAGTCATTCGCTCCAGTAACCGTTTTTGTTGTCTTTCAATTTTTCTTGTTCTACCCCTTTGCTTTCTATTCTACCAGCTTTCTTTAGATGACAAATTATAGAACTGCATGAAAGGATGGAGTTTTGGATTCTCCCCTGAATGAGACCTGGCTAATCATTGTGTAGGCAAGTCTGTCCCTGCCTAATGCTTGGACTGGGTTCAGGGAATGCAAAACCTCATGGTCTCTCTAGACTATCAACTTCCCTCTTTACTGAATGGAGAGATGGGGAAGGTTTTACTACTGTTAGAGTAGCTCTGAGCCTGCTTTGAAAGAGTCTTTTCTCATTCCTCTTATGTACAATTTGTTGTGGACATTATACAAAAACAAGATGGACTTCCACCCAAAATTTGGTTTAGATGTTAATACTGATGATACCACACATGCATTAAGAGGGGATAGAAAAGCTTATTACTTACATAATGAGCCTCTGGGGAGAGCCTGCCTCTCAAGTTGGGTTAAAAATGGCTTTGAGAAAACAGGCAAAGGAAACAGGCTTGGGATTTTTACTGTGGTTAGGGCATAGGGATTCAGTAAGGGGTCTCGCTTCAAGAAGAGGCTTGCATCCTTTTTGAAACTCCCACAGGTGCCAAAGAAGGGAGCACTCAGGCTTTCTTATCAGCTTCCCAAGATGTGGAGCAGAAGAGGAAGAGGGAGGTGTAAGGCCTAAGAGTTGTCAGTAAGCATCAACAAAGGGAGTCAGACTTATTCCATGAATTTACACCCCTGAGTTGTAATCTTTCAGTTGTCTAGCACAGTAATTCCACTTTAGAAAAATGGCTTTCAACACCCACAAAGTAGTTCTTGTTTCCAAAATCAAAGTTTTTCTCTTTTCTCTAAGATTACTTCAGTGGTTTTTGTAACTCCTTAACACCTAGTTATTATGTTCCTGGGGCTACCTAAGACTCCAGCCAAGGTTGCAAAGACAAGAACCAGCCATAGACATGCAGACAGTACCCAAAGAAAGCCCCAGAACTGACTCTGACTCTGATGCCCCCTTCCTGACTGTGGATAAGAAGGAGCATATCAGTCAGAGAATAAGTGCCAGCCTATTAGTTTGGCAAAAGGTGAGCCATACAAAGAAATTACTGGAGCCTCCATATCACTTTATCATTAAGTGACTAATCTCTGATCTCTTTCCATGACGACATCCAGAGGGCAACTGCTGGGCCAGGAAGGAAGACTCTGCCACAATGATGGGAAAAAGGAATATTGAGAGCAGCAAGGGCACATAGAGGGGCAAACAAGGCAGCATCCACAAAGTAACCAAGTGAAGCACTGTGGCCAACCCTCCTCCCAGCTGACGTGCACAGTATTCCAATCATAACAAAAATGCTTTGGGCCAAATGTAATAAATCTGCTCTTAAGTAGCAGCTAACTGAGTTTGTTGTTTTTGCTTTTAGGACTTGATATTGGGCAACAGTTTAAAAAAATTCAGATGTTTTTGAAAAGAGGCTTTGATGTGCCCCTTCCCCCTGGACTCTGCACATACTGCAAGTGCAGATGGGAGATGGAAGGGCGGAGGGTGGAGGGGAGCAGGGTTCAGCCCAGCCCTGGGCAGCCATTTCACAAGTTACAAGCAAGGCTCTTGACCTAACCCTGAGTGCAGATAATGGGTGAAGTCTGAGACAAAGTGGAACAAAGGCAGCTGGATGGCTACTTTTCAGGTGATTCCTCTTAGGACAGGAGGGATTCTTTTCAAAGAAAAAGGTTGGAAAACTGTTACCATGGAAACTCTCCAAGTTCTGAAGTGATATTATCAGTAAAGCCCTGGAGAGCAGACGGAAGGTGGTGGGTGTAGTACTCATGAATGGATACATTCTACAAGTTGGGCTTTTTCTTTCTTTTTAAATATTAAGTCTGAATGTTAAGAAAAAAAGAAAGTGATGAAAGTAAAAAGAAAGGCAAGGAAGAAAGGAAAAGAGGGAGAGAGGAAGGGAAGGAGGGAAAGAAAACAACAGGAAACAAAATAATGTAAGATAGAAGGAGGGAGGGAGAGAGGAAGGGAAGGAAGGAAGGAAGGAAGGAAGGAAGGAAGGAAGGAAGGAAGGAAGGAAGGAAGGGAGGGAGGGAGGGAGGGAGGGAGGGAAGAAATTCAAACTAAATTTATTCCAAGAAAATATCCTTGGTAGCAAGAAAGAGTTGCCTGTGGAGCTGCCGCTGAGAGAGGGAGGTTAGATGCTGTATGATTTTGATGTTTATGCTTTATTAAGGATGATAGAAGAGTTCATTCAGTGACTGGATTTCTCCCACTTATTATCATATCTGTAACATTGATTGTTATAAGATGTACTTACCTTGAAATCATCGAGTTATTATTGGTTTAACACAAAGCTCATACTTTGTTGTCTGTAATGACATGCTATTAATAGCATTATGAAATATAATGATTAACATGTGCTTGATATCAATAATGAAGCTAGTCATAGGCTAATTCTACTTCTAAGATGGTGCAACTTAATCTATTCTGATTGGTAAAACAATATTCTTGGGAGCAGAATTTACAAAATGCTTAGAAATAGTTGCATTAATTATTCTATATCATAAACCTGTCAAGTAGGTTATTAACTCAACTCCCTTGCTCCATCCCTTTGTCATACTTGCCTGGTAAAACCCCACTTAAGTTCAACCCAACTCTCTGTCTACTATGCACAGGCTGAATGTGGTTTGAGAAGCACACACATCCAGGCTGACTGGCCACACTTTAGTTTATGACTTTACTGAGCTCTCATCACTGCCAAGAGACCCTTACACAATTCTTGTAACATTCTTCTATCCTCCTAGGTGACAACTCACCTCTCTTTTTTCCTTAAACCTTCAATATCCCCTCCTCATCCTCAGTATCAACATGTGGCTCACTCTCATTTTGCTGAAAAAATAGAATTCGTAAGAAGAGTATTTCCTCATTCTCCTGCCCCAATCTCCTAACCCATCTTTATGTGTAATGATATCCTCTGGTTCCCTGCCCATGATGATGAATTATATCCACACTGCTGTGTAGGACCAATCCTTCCATATGTAACTGGATCTCATTCCCCAGAACACTCATAGCCATTAGTTCTGCCATCAGTCTTGCTCTCTCTATTCTACATTATCAAATTTTTTCTTTCTCCTAGATCATCTTCAATAACATAAAAATATCTGTGCTACCTTCATGATTAAAACAAAAAGACAAACACAAACTTCTCTTGACTCCACTAACCCCCACTTCACTTTGTGCCTTTGTAGCAAAATACCTCCGAAACACTCCCTCGGATCAACTCCATTAATGGTTTTGCCCTCATGATTGCAGAGAAACAGCTTTCACAGTAGTCATCAATGAAATCCACATTGCTGAATCCCACAGTCAATCTTCAGTCTTCCGGTTACCTGACTAACTAGCAACATATTGCAATATCTCCTTCCTCAAACACTTTCTTTCCTTGGCCTCTGGGACATTAATCCCCTGATTTTTCTTCCACCTCACTTTGTTTCCCTTTCAGGCTACTTTGTTGACTCGTTTTCTTATTTTCAGCCTTCAAACATAGGAACTGACTTATTCCTCTCATGGCTACTCTAATGACTTGTAAATTTCTATCTCTAGCCAACACCTCTCCCCTGAACTCCAGACTTGTGTATCCAACCTTCTATGTAGCATTTCCATTTGGATGTCTAATAGACATCTCCAAATACAGCCCTTACCTTCTCCCCTGTCCACACTAACCCTCCCCTCTCCCAGTATTTCCCATGCAGTAAATGATGCTACCATGCACCCAGTTGCTCAAGTCAAAGTGTTTGCAATCAGTTTTGAATACTCTCATCTCGCATTTTAAATGCAAGTTCTTATCAAATTCTGTTGGTTCTACTTTCAAAATATATCCATAATCCAACCACTCTTCAACTCCTACACTGCTCTCAGGCTCCTTCAAACAACCACCATCATGTCTTGCCTTTATTAATAATCTCTCATCTGGTCTCCATACTTCTACTCTTACAAGGCCATGGTCTCTTGACACAGTAGTCAGAGGACTTCTTTTAAAATAAAGCCGGGTCATTTTCATGATGAAAACCTTCTGGTGGTGTCTGATCTTACCAGCAATAAAATCCAAATTGCAGTTATCCCTTATAAGATTCTACATGATCTGGCTCCTGTCTACCTATCACTGATTTCCTCACTGACTGTTCTCCATGCATACTGGCCTCACTGTAATTCTTTGACAAGACCAACCATGCTCACGATTCTAGGCTGTTGCATTGGCCAGGGCTCTTTTCCCCTAGATACTTACAGGGTTTATGCTCTCGTTTCATTGAGGGCTTTATTCAAATATTTCTCTCTAACAGAGACTTTATCTGACCACCATATGTAAATTATTCCAATCCATTCTTTATCCTGCCTTACCTTTTTTCACTATGCTAACTTATATTGTGTCCTATATGTATTTGTTTCTCCCTTTCTCATCTGTCTCTAGACTGTAAGATCCACAAGAGTCTGCTTCTTTTTTTCATTGCTGTATGTTTTTCACATAGTAGATCTTTCATAAATATTTGTCAAATGGGCTAATGAAGGAATGAATCAGATATTATGTTAGGATCTTCCATTCACTGGGTATCTCAGTTATTGTTGTGATTCTAATCCCATTCTGGGGTTACAAGATTCTCAACCTTATGCTGTGCCAGAAAATGAAGGATCAGGTCGTTGGTGGTTAACATACTGATATGTGATGCTGTTGCTGGCATTGCTTCTAACTCCCATCTATCTGCTTCCTGCACCTCACAAATATTCTGCACAGAAGACATGAACCCAAGACTCAACATTTACAAGGACCATCCTTTTTGGATATTGCATTGTAGCAAGACTAATCTCTACCAGCATTGCCTGCCTCCTTCCCATTCCTATAGGAAGATCAAACCTTTTTAGGAGAAGCCATACCCAGCTCACCACTCAAAGAATTTCCATCCCACTTCTCTATGGAATTGTCAAGAAAACCTTCTCACCGAAGCTGGGGAAGTAAGGTTGTCCTTTCCTCTTAGCTGTGGGCATGTCTCACTGATGCCAGAGTTTGGAGGAGAGAGGACCAGTAGAAGAAATCAGAGATATAGGACAATGTAGCTAGAGCTTTAGTAGAGAGCTTCCTTCCTTTCCTATAAGAAATGAATATTTTCAGAAATGTATAATGGAGACACTGAAGTTGTTCTGAAGCTCCCAGGAAAACATAAAAATAATAGTACCATAAATGAGCTAATTCTAATAAAGGAATTGTTATTTGCCTGGAAAAAAGAATATCTTGTTGGGTTGCTCTCACTACAGTCAAAGCAGGGAATATTTTATATGATATTAATCTCTGAGGCTCCAGAGAGTTTGTAGATGACACTGAACGTCAAAGCAGTGTTATCGCTTATTTTTTCATGGCCGAGACATGCATCTCCTAAGCTTGATGGCATTTTGCGGTGGAAGTCATCTGAAAAATTACCAGTCTGCCTCCCTGGGACAACTCTTTATCAATTGCTCTTAGAATGCACTTCTAAGAGCTGAATCAGTCCAGTTCTTGGCAAAAGTTGGAATGTAACCCTTAACAATTCATTTGTGATAACAATTGGGAATAGAAGAAAGGAGTTGAGTGGCAGTTGTTTGTTTTCAGGACTACAACATAAACTCTTCGGTGAGTACCAAAAAATAGCTTTAATTTCTCCTCTTTCAGGAAAAAAGACATAGTTAGAACATCAAAGATGTTGGAATTAGGAAGACATTGATCCAATTAATTTTGCAGCCACTTGTTATATCTTCTGGGTAAGTTTCCTGACCCTTCTGAACATCCATGTTCTCATCTATAATATGGAATTAATAATGTAGTCTACATAATGGTGTTATTATCAGATTGAGGTGAGATCATTAAAGTGCTGATGACAGAGCCTGTCACGTAGCTCATATTCAAAGGCTAGTTATATGCACTATCAGCTATTGCCACAATGATGCTGCAACACAAACCACCTCCAAACTCAGAGGCTTACAATGACTCTCATATATTCTTTTGTTTAAAAGTCCGCAGGTTGATTTTATTATTACACTATGGACTTAAATGAACAGCTCTGCTCCAACCTGTAGGTCAGCTGGACTTGGCTCCAGCTGCTGGTTAGGTTCAGTTTTGTTCCATGAGTGTTTACTCCAGGGCCAAGTTTAAGAAACAATAGCTATCTGAGTCATACTCTTCTCATGGTGGGTCACCAGAGAACCAAGAAAGCCAAAAGACACCAGCACATTTGAGGCTTCAGCTTGCATCATCTCTGCTAATATGTACTGGTCAAAGCAAGTCACATGGCAACCCCAACATCAATAGAGTAGGTTAATTCCACCCACAGCAGGATGGAGAAGGAAGTGCACATTTGCTGAACATTAATGTCAACTACCCCACTATAACAATAATGATGATAATGATTGCCAAGTAGAAAAATAATCATTGATTCTTTCTGCTGATTTTGTTTGACTGCCAATTAATTCTCTGCCAGTGATTGCCTTAGCTATTTTCCCAAGCAATGTTAAGTTTTTCCTAACCATATGTGACTTTGATGTGTGGTTTTAAAGAATGACTTTAAAGACAATGACCTGAGTCGTGCAAATCCTTTCCATCAGCTCGGGAATAGACAAACAGAGAACTAAATGAGTCACCACATGCAACTCATTCCTTAATGTACACTGACTAACTCGTTTATGGTGTTGGCACCTCCTTGGACATCTCTGAGTCTTGGTTTTCCTTATCTGAAAATGAAAAGATGTTCTCTTAAGCTCCTCCTAATTTATTAAGTATTTTTCCATAAATGAGAGAACTTTTTCTTTATACCTGTGAGTATATTTTGTTTTATACTTGTCTTATGCATTTTAAGTAAAACAGACAAGCATTTAATGCAGTCAATTGACATTAATTTGAGGGGAAGCTAAGATTAAATGCCAAATTCAGTTCAGCCACAAAATAGCTCATGGACAATGGAAGTGATCTGCAAAATGCATTTCCTTGGCCCTTGCTGTGATGAATAGATGACTTGAAGAGGACAGTTCAACCTAAAACCAGGAAAAACATCTTAGGTATTCCTTTCTAGAATTATAAAAGTAAAGCACACAGGGTGGAGGTAGGGGAGATGGATATAAAATATAAAGGAAAAAAGAAGGCATTTGTCAGATGCTATTTGGCAATATAATCTTACTGTCTCTCATTTATTTAAGGCTTTCGGGAAGGAAGAGAAGGCCCCTGAACCATCCATGGATGGCAGTTATCAAGTCTACAGAAACATCAAATGAAAGGTTATCTTACCAAGTTTTATAATGACTGACGTTTATTGTTAAGAAGGAACTGGAAGTCTCGTGCATGGTATCATATTAACATCACATAAACTCAGCCAGGGACATATTAAGAACCTTATATATTCAGAAAATAATTCAGGATTGTTTGAGTTGGACACTCTATCCCCCAAGGAAATGCTGTTAGAAAATGGTGGAATTGGTCTTAAACCTAGCCTCTGATTTTCCACATTATCACATTTTGATTTTTAAGATACAAACCTAGATTTGGAAAGTTTTATTGGCTATCGGACAAGCAGGGAGATGGACAAAGTTAATGCTCACAAAGTCCTTTTCAGTCCCAGACATCTGTGAGTCTATGATATACAACAAATTATTTCCTCTGCAAATCCAAACCATAGGCTATATTGTACAAATTTTTTCCTTGTTTTCAGCTGTCAGCTACTCGACTGCCCCTCACTGTCACTTTGCAAGTCTTGATTGCCAAGCATTTATTTTCTTTTTCCAGTTTGTCTGGAAGACAGAATGCCTCAGGAAGGGATTGTTGGGTTTTTCATATAAAGCACATGAAATATCTGTAATTATGGATTACATTTTTGTACCCAATATATGGCTGAAAGGAGTCCTGTGATAGAAACTTTTAGAAGATAATTGAATGTGTCAGCTGCATCAAGAAATTATGTACTTGCTTCACTTCGACAAACTGTAATAAATAGCCTATTGTCTGGAGAGTTTGCTTGGCATTTTCTTTTGCATTACAAAATTGTGCTAGTCCTTGTCACTGAATTTTTGGTTAACAACTCATAGAAACCCTTTGAACTAGAATTCATCTTAGATACAAGTTACTGTGCATAGCTACCTGGAAAACAACAGGTTTTAGTAATTCAACACTTCATTTCTACCATTACCCCAGACAAAGAATATGTGTATTTTTTTTTTTTTTTTTTACCAAATTTACTTGGTTAAAAGCAGGAAATGTCTTATGCTGAGTGGCAATTAGCATTTCTCCATCTGAATAATGAAGTGAGAGAAAAAGCATTTATTCCTTATTCTTTATGTTTCCAATTGTGTCTTCGCATAATTGGCTTGGAACAGAAGTATCTTATTAAAATGTACAATCAATAGCAGAAATAGGATTTCCAAGAAGAAGAACAAAACAAAATATAGTTGATAACTTCCTATTAAACCTCAGCCTTATATCGTATGCCCTCACTAAGAAGAATTGAGCTTGTTTAAAAATAAATAAATCATAAATCATAAAAATCTAGTAGAAAATGGAAATAAATGTGGTCAAATCTGTATATAAACTGGAGTGATCATGTTTTAAGCTCAAAAGGAGTAGAAGAAATAACAGAGAGGGAGATCAGTAGATTTTTCACGTACGATTTCTCTCCAAATTGCTTAACAGGCAAATAAACCAGAGAAAATACTTGTTTCAAATAGGACAAAGGGTGGTATCCTTAATAGAAAAAGAACTCCTGCCAAAAGGTAATAAAAGCATTAAGTTCCCAATAAATAAAGGGGAAAGGAACAAAGACAATGAAATAGAGGCATATTAATGGCTAATAAACATTTGAACATTTTCAACCTCACTCATTATCAACAAAATAGAAATTAGAATAACAATGAGATACTATTTTTAACATAACAGATTAATAGAACTGTAAAAAATGTGAATATTCAATATCAGAGATTGAGTGCAGTGACACAGACACACTCAACACAGCTGGAAGAAATATAAAGTGGCTCCAGCCTTTAGGAAAGGAACGTGGCATGCTATTCAAGAGTCTTGAAAATATTCTTACCCTTACCTGGGAAATTCTCTTTCTGGGATTCTATTAATGGAAATGATCTGAAATGAGGAAAGATTTTTCTGCCTAAAGACATTTCATTGCAATGCTGTTTATAATATTAATATTTGGAAATAAATGAAGTTTCTAAAAATAAGAGTGATATTAAACAAGTGAGAATAAAAATAATGTAGTCATTCAAAGATCTGTAAAATGTCTTGAATAATATCATAAAATGCCTAGATTTCAGTGTTAAGTATAAAATTAGAGTATAAAATTTTATATGTAGAATAAGATCAAAGATGTAAAATATCTATAAAAATGACTGGAGTGGATTATAACAAAATGTTAAGAGTGGTTTTGTCTGGTGGGTAGGATTATGGGGAGGATGGCTGTGAAATTTATTTTCCAAGTGGAGACAGTTGGGAGATTAAAAGGGACCTGGATCAATGGTTATGAACTAAAATGTTCCAGTATATATGGTCACATTTCTCTCAAACTGACTTCAAATGAATTTTGTCTAAAATTATACTGCTGTAAATGATGAGTAAGTGGAAGAGCTCAGTCATTCATTTGAAGGTGGTCTGGGAGAAGTGTGGTCAGGAAACAGCTATGAGAAATAGATGAGGGAAGTGGAAAGATGGAATGTTGGAGAAACATTCTAGGCCAGAAGTAGGGACTAAGAAACATGATGTTTAAACATTTGCAGAAGTCCTAACCATCAGTAAGGAACTGATAAAGGTTCCAGCTATGTGATGAAATACTATGCGGTCTTTAAGAAGAATTAAGGAATATACATGTGCCGATCTGGAAAGATAACTACGTTACAGTTTATAGGAAAATAAGCAAGTGGCTGACTGATATTTTTAATGGAGATTCCAATCTGGCAGCCTGCTGGCTGGACAAGGCCTGAAGAAGTATTTATTGTGGCTGGCACCTTTCTTAACAAATTTGACTTTGTTGCCAACATTTAAAAACAAGGAATTGTCATACAACAATCTTGATTTCAACTTCTCTTGGAAAATCTGAAGCTTTAGTAAGCCAGCCTGTATTCCCATGGGCAGCAATTCAATGAGGTGTGGAAATCTGCCCCCTTTAGACATAGCTGTCTGCCTCAGTTTCCCCAGCCCCCACCACTCCATACTATCTCATGTTCAGTTTGCTTCCCTTTGTAACCCTTGATGCAGTACCTTATTCCATTTTCCTTAAACAGTAGATAAAACTCATGCATATTTTTGTTGTATCTGTAAAAGCAAAAGAAAAAAATCAATTCACGAACAAGATCAAGTTGTTTACAGTGGTTACTTCCAGTAGATAGGATTAGAAGACAGAGGCCTAGAGAGAAAAAAACTGAGCTCTTACTTTATATAAATATTATAAAGCATTAGCTTTAAAATAAATTTTAGTTTTTTTTTTCGTGCCACATAAAAGATAAAAATAAAATTACAGGCCGTGCGCGGTGGCTCAAGCCTGTAATTCCAGCACTTTGGGAGGCCGAGACGGGCAGATCACAAGGTCAGGAGATCGAGACCATCCTGGCTAACATGGTGAAACCCCGTCTCTACTAAAAAAATACAAAAAACTAGCCGGGCGAGGTGGTGGGCTACTCGGGAGGCTGAGGCAGGAGAATGGCATGAACCCGGGAGGTGGAGCTTGCAGTGAGCTGAGATCCGGCCACTGCACTCTAGTCTGGGTGACAGAGTGAGACTCCGTCTCGAAAAATAAAATAAAATAAAATAAAATCACATATTACCTGTGAAAAACATTAAAAAGGGGACCATATGTGGAAATTTGATAAGTAGAAATTGATATACATTAGAGAAAAATTATTGCATTATTTATTGTGCATATTTCATCTTAGGAAGTGAATTGCCAGATTAGACGACTGTTGTTCTATGAGTTACATATTAAAATAACAGAATCAAAGAAAAATATTTTTAAATGAAAAATTATACCTAAACACAGAAATACCATTCAACCCAGCAATTCCATTACTGGGTATATACCCAAAGAAATATAAATCATTCTATCATAAAGACACATACATGTGCTTGTTCATTGCAGCATTATTCACAATAGCAAAGACATGGAATCAATTTAAATGCCCATCAATGAATGATAGACTGGATAAAGAAAAAGTGGTACATGTATACCATGGAATAACTATGCAGCCATAAAAAAGAATGAAATCATATTCGTTGCAGGAACATAGATGGAGCTGGAGGCCATTATCCTTAGCAAACTAACATAGGAACAGAAAACTAAATACCACATGCTCTCCCTTACAAGTGGGAGCTAACTGATGAGAACACGTGGACATATAGAGGGGAACAACACACACTGGGGTGTTTTGGAGGGTGGAGGGTGGGAGGAGGGAGAGGATCAGGGAAAACAGCTAATGGGTAGTAGGCGTAATACCTGGGTAATGAAATAATCTGTATAACAAGCCCCCATGAACAAGTTTACCTATGTAACAAACCTGCACTTAAATAAAAGTTAACAAATGTATACATATGAAGATAACAAGGAAGAAGGTACAGGCTCCTTCAACGTTGTCCCTGTTCCCAGGAGCCACAGGGCAGACTGTGACTGATGGAACCCCAAAGGCTCCCCACCATGGTCAGTTTTACAAAGTTGTGAGTTCTCATCACTGGCATCATTTGAGCAGAGGCTGGGTGACTCCAGCAGGGGTGTTCTTAAAGAGAATGGAAGCCTGCCTGAGAGACACCAGCTCTGAGATCTGGAGTTCTTTGGAAGCTCAGTTCACACACAAACCTCAGCCCTTGCTTTTTTCTAGAACTGGAGCCCTGCCCTGGGGTCTAACCAGAGAGGACAAGAGAGCCCAGGGCAGGGGGGCCCTGTTGGCATCAGCCACACCTGAGCAGGGCACAGGCAGGCAGGGAGGGGGACGTTGAAATCATATTCAAAACATTTCCTGATATTTGAATATACTATTTTCAAAGTCATTTCATATACCTATATAATTTTTTACATTTATGGTTCTTATTAAAAACACATTTCCAGAACTCCAAAACCTCTCTTATTCACACTGCTAATCACAACCTCCTTCTTCTCCCAAAGGAAACCAGTATTCTGACTTGTTATTCATTTGACCTGCTTTTAAATTCTTATAAATGGGATCATACAGTCTGTACTCTTTCACATTCCCCTTCCTTCACTCAACATTATGTTTGTGAGATTCACCCATATTGTTACTTTATAGCATTGAATTCTCACAGAAACAACAAAAGGTAGGTCAAAAAGGGTTCAGCAATTTGTCATGAAGATAAAGAAATAAACCCAAAAGGATGAAGTGACTTGCCCAGGATCACACTACCAGTAACTGGCCAAGCTGAGTACCTAGATCTCCAGACATCACATCTAGTGTTTGTTCCTTTCATGTGTTAGTTCACCCCCAGAGAGGTGTGGCCTGCTGGGAAAGGTGTGGAAACTCAGGCCATTCATTTCTTGACTCTCCTACTTACCTCTATGTGACTTGGCACAAGCCACTTACCTTCTCTGAAACTTGAGTGGCTCATTGGCAAAACAGGCCCCTGTCATCTGTGCTTCAATGGCGGTCTGCTAATGTTTGTTACACGAATGAACACATGTTTCTTAGAAGAAAATGAGATCATGTGTGTAGAGTCTGGTGTGCTGCTTGTCACCTTTGCAGCAGTCGATAAACAGCCATGATAGCTGACACTGAAAAGAAAGTCTCATTTCAGGGGAAGCTTTCATGAAAGACCACATTTTAATGTATCAGTTGGAATACGTTAGGTTAAGGTTCATTAAGCTATCCGATGCCAGACGACAGAAAAGGAAGTGAAAAATCAATCATTGGGACTTTTCCAACGTCTGAATACTTGCTGTTGTGTGGATGCCCTGGACGACCCACTGCTTTCCCTGTGTCACCTGGAAGCATAGACCTGGTGACAGCTCCTCTCATTGACCCTCTGAAGGCATTCAACATGTTTCTCAGACCCCCGTTTGTCCCTGGTTTTGGCGATATGTTCAAAAATATCAGCGTTTCAAAGCGAATTTCTGCCTGAGTTTTTGACGTCCATAGAGCATGAGTGAATTTGCAACAACCTCTGGGACAGCATAGCTTAGCTCAAACAGAATGTAAAAGCCATCCAGCTGGCAGGCTGAGCTGAGAAATCCACGTTCATCTAAGTTGGTTTGTGCCTAAATGCTCTCTGGGGTTTTATTTATTTTCCAACTGGCTCTCACTGTGCGAGTTCCGTCTTCTCAATGTTAAGTCACTGAACCATTAAAAGGATGTGATGTGACCGCAGCTAGCAGGCAACATCAGTTGTTCTGTAATGGTCTGTAGGCATGGCACTAACTGTTGAGAATTTGTGGATGAATTTCTAAATATTGTGGCATTCTTATCCTTTAATATATAATAGTTATCACTACAATTTGTTGAGCATGTAGTATGTGTCAGACTCTGTGGTAGCTGCTCTCTTGGTGTTTCATTTAATTTTTACAATAAAACCCTTGAGGTAGGGTTATTTTCATTCATCATCATTTTATGGTGAAAGAGATTGAGGCCCAGAAAGGTTGAATCACTTTCTCAAGGTCAATCAATTTGTAAGTGGCTGAGCTGGGATTGGAGCCTAGCACCATCTGACTTCCAAGCTAATGCTCTTTCCTCTATTCTCTGAGTTGCAGCAGGAATGAGGAAGCTTTGATATAAAAGGTCTGGAACATGGGAACCAGGAAAGAAGATGGAATCTGACCTTCCTAAAATGTACGAGCCTATGAGAGTGAGCATCATGGCTTCCCAGAACATCCTGATGACTTAATATTAAAGAATACAGCCTGCCATGGCTAGTAAATGTTGCCACACCTGCCTAAAAGAAGGCCAAGTGTACTTGTATTGGCCTCAGCCTATGTCTGTACAACACAGGCTTCCTATGGGCACCCCGGAGAAATAGAGGCAATGTTTTAGATTTCTTTCAATCAGCAAAACGAGGTGTTACCTGCTGGCATATCACAGTTCTTTATTTAGCATTGCTGTTCTGCTCTGCCAAAATAATTCAAATATAGTTATTTAAATTACTTATTATTATTAATATATTATCAAAATAATTCAAATATAATTATTTCATTTATATTAAATAATTTATAAATAATTATTTAAATTTATTATCATTATTAAAATAATGATAATATCCAGCACTTTGGGTGGCTGAGGCAGGTGGATCTCTTAAGTACAGGAATTCAAGACCAGCCTAGACAACATGGAGAAACCCTGTATCTACAAAAAAATACAAAAATTAGCCAGGCATGATGGCGCTCACCTGTGCTACCTACTTGGGAGGCTGAGGTGGGAGGATCTCTTGAGGCCAGGAGTTCAAAGTTATAGTGAACTATGATTGTGCCACTGCATTCCAGCCTGGGCAACAGAGTGAGACCCTGTCTCAAAAATCAATCAATCAATAAAATAATGATGATTACATCAGCAAATCAACAAATTCACCCATAAGTAACCTCCAGTATGAGTCCCAGACATGTGGAAGAGGGGGAGAAAATGTAAACACAGTGCTCCCTTAGGGGAACAAGGCCAGGCCCACGGTACTTCTGAAGGTGAGAGGTACATCTCTGGGCACTCTCTGCCTTGCTCATTCCCTTTTTTGTTTGGAGCCATTGGGTATTTAAAGTAACCTGTGTCCAAACCAGGCACTTAATCCCTGAATTCAATCCTGTTTTTTATACCCACTCCTCCCATCATAAGTCTAAGTCACTTTCACCTCTGTCCAGGACTGCTTAAGCCACCACATCCAGGCTCCATTTCCATCTTTACCCTTCAATAATTTATTCTCAAAGCAGCTAGAGTTTCCTTTCAAACACATAAACCACATCCTGTCTGGACAGGTTTTATTTTCCAAAGATGGCCACTTTTCCCACGTGCTCTTACAGGGTGATATGGAGAGGCTGCCATCAATAGCAGGGTCTGTGTTCCCTCCCCTGACACTGGGCACCCTTTTGCAGTGGCCTCCGTGAGAAGAACATAGCAGACTTCCAGGACTGAGATAGAAAAGGCAATACAAGCTACCATAGGACTCTCTCTCTCTTAGGATGCCTGTTTTGGAAACCCAGCCATCATGCTTTGAGGAAGTCAAGCAGCCCCATGGACGGGCTACGTGCAGTCCTGCTGAGGTGCCTGCTAAAAGCCAGCATCACCCACTGGACATGTGAGTGAGTGAGGCTTCAGATGACTCCTGACCCCAACCTTTGAGCTGCCTCAGCTGCGCCAGTGAAGCAAAGACAAGCAGACTGTCAAGCCAAGCCCACACTGCAGATCTCTGAGCAAAAGAGATGTCACTGGGTTAAGCCACTAACTTTAGGATTGGGTTATATGAAAAAGTAGGAAACTGAGACATCATCACTTCCTTGCTTAAAACCTTCCGATGGTTTTCCAATGTGGTGTGAGTAATCCAATGTCCTTACCTCCATTTAAAAAATCGAAAATTGTGCCTAGATCCTTCTAGCCCCTGACTATCCCTCCTATCTCATCTTGCTCCACTCAGCCTTCTTCATTGTACCACAGCTGCAAGCTCCTTTCTCTCTGTTGAATCCACTGAGCTTGCTCCAACCTTGGGGCTTCTGTACTTGCTGTTCCTTCTGCCTGAATGCTCTTCCCTGGATCTTGGTGTAACTGGATTCTTCTTATCAGTCTCAGTTTTCAGTTCAAACATCACCTGCTTTACTGGTTGCCAGGACTAGCCTCTGAGTTCATTTCAGTTTAGTGGTCATACATATAATATTAGGTAAGTCAGGGTAACATTTTTTCTTGTGAGCCATGTTCACGTGTGGATATGCAGGCATGGAATGATGTTGGATTTAAACAGAGTTGGAACCTTATCAGGTGAATATGGTGGAAACGGAAGAGGTGCAGTGGCAGTTTTTCACTTTGCTCACATTCCAGATGTTTCTGATATCATTTTTGCCAGCTGTATTAGTCAGTATTTGTTGGTTATGCTGCAGTAACAAACCACCCAGAAGCTCAGTGTCTTATTACAACTCTGGCTTATTTCTCACTCCTACCACATCTACCCTCAGTTTTCTGTAGTTCTACTTGAAGTCTTCATTTTGGGACTAGGCCGATGAAGTTACTCTGTCTAGGACACACTTCTCATGGAAAAGGGGAAAAAGGCAATGGCAATATCATCCAATGGCTTCTCGTGGACATGGCATCCGTTATTCATTGGCCAGAGCAGGCCACAGGGTCAGGTTGGGAGTCATCAGGGTGGCAATGTACTGCTCCCACAGGGAGGGGCTGCAGAAGGGTGACTTTGTAGGGATGGGTCTGGAGTTAGGTAGGGAATAATTTGAACAAATAATAAATTCTAGCACACCAACTTACCATGTTCTGCTTCAGACCCCTTTTAAAGCAACTCTGTGTCAGTAATCACGACTCCCCACTGAGTCTCCATGAGTGCTTTTCACTAAGACAATATGCTAATATTGAAAGACCCGGTCTCCAAGGTGTGTTTATCAGGGTTTTTTTGTTTGTGTGTTTGATTATTCTTTGGCTCATTTGCAGTCAAAGAGAGAGAATCTTGGTATGCAAATTCCAATGCTCTCTCCAATCTACAATCAAAAAATAAATAAAATACAGTACATCAGAGTGTGATAATACAGAAAGGAAGAGTCCTGAATGAAACGTGTCAGTTAGTCCCAATGCTATCCATAAAAGAGTATTCCAGGAAAGAACAGCAATCATAAAGTTCCTGGCTTGTGAGCATGCTTGGCATGTTTGAGAATTAGCAAAAATGTCACTGTGATTGGAGTGTGGTGGGCAAGATAATAGGAGAAGGAGGTGAGGTATCAGAGATACCACAATAAGATCCTGTATAAAGTTGTAGGCCATGCCAAAAACTTTCACTTGTGCTCTGAGCGAGATGGGAAGCACTGCTTGGTTTCAAACAGATAAATAACATGGTGCAACTTACAATGTGGCTGCTGTGCTAAGGGAAGGCAATGGAAGAACAAAGAAGCATCAGGAAGACAGATTAGGAGACACATTTTCAGTGAGGTAGAATTGAGGCAACAGAGACCTGTATGGAGGTGTTAGAGATTTGGGTAGCTATAAGTGGCCAGATTGTAGGTATATTTTGAGCATAAAGCCAAGATTTGCTGGTTAATTTGATGTCTGGGGTGAGAAAAATGGTGTCAATGATGAATTCAAGTTTTTAGCCTGAACAACTGCAAGGATGGAGTCACCATATATAGCAGTGAAAGAGATGGTGGGAGAAGCTGATTTGGGAAGGATAGTCAGGACTGTCAAGAATTTTATTTCATACAAGTTATGTTGAAATGCTTCAATGTCTATCAGACATCCAAATCAATATACAGTACAGGCAGCTGGATATATAAGTACTATATAGATTTGGGGGAGAAAATCTGGGCTGGAGATACAAATTTGGTAGTCATCACAGTATAAATGGCACTTAAAATCAAGAGAATGAAAGCTCTCACTAAGAAATAGATATAGACAGAGGAAAGAAATTCAGGAAGTGAGACCTGGAGATTTCCAACATTTAGAGATAGGGGAGAAACAGTAAGGTAACTAGGGAGGATTGGCCAATGAAGTGGGAAAACAGAGAGTGGCACTTGGAAAACTAAGTAATAAGAATGCGCCTAGAACAGGAAAGAACAATTCACTGTCCCACATGATCATGAATGGTGTAAGATGCATGTTGAAAACTGCTTGTTGGATTTGGAGAGAGGAGATAATTGGTATCCTTGAGAAGAACTATTTCAATGGTGAGGAGAGGATGAAAACCCAAATGACGATGGATTCAGGAGAGGATAATATAAAAGGAGACAGTGGCTTTATTCTATGGTGTTTTTCCTTTGAAAAGAGCATAAGAATGTGTTCAACAGCTGAAGCGGAAGTGGAGCAAGTGAGAACTTTTTTTTTTTTTTGAGAGGGAGTCTCACTCTGTTGCCCAGGCTGAAGTGCAGCGGTGTGATCTCGGCTCACTGCAAGCTCCGCCTCCCGGGTTCACGCCATTCTCCTGCCTCAGCCTCCCGAGTAGCTGCAACTACAGGAGCCAGCCTCCACGCCCAGCTAATTTTTTGTATTTTTAGTAGAGACGGGGTTTCACCGTGCTAGCCAGGATGGTCTCTATCTCCTGACCTTATGATCCACCTGCCTCAGCCTCCCAAAGTGCTGGGATTACAGGACATTTTTTTTGAATATGAGAAAAGATGACATGTGTATGCTAACGAAAAAGAGTGAGGAAAGTTGATGATGCAAGGTAGAGAAGAAACAATAGGTAGATCACCAAGGGTGTACTTGGTCAGAGAAAGGAGAACAGGAAGTTGATCTATAAAAACAGGAAATGGGGTGTCTTTGCATGGAGGCAGATAGATGTGGTAATGGGAATGTATAGGACGTGTCTTCTTGTATTAGTTCGTTCTCATACTGCTATGAAAACTGCTTGTATTAGTTCATTCTCACACAGCCCTGATACTGGGTTGGGTAATTTATGAAGAAAAGAAGTTAAATCGGCTCACAGTTCTGTGGGCTGTACAGTCTTATGCTTCTGGGGAAACCTCAGGAAACTTTCAGCCATGGCAGAAGGTAAAGGGGAAGCAGGCAAAGTCTTCACTTGGCCAGCAGGAGAGAGAGAGGGAATGGGGAAGTGCTACACACTTCCAAAACAACCAGATCTCATGAGAACTCACTCACTAGCAAGAGACCAAGGAAGGGAAAATCCACCCTCACGATCCAATCACCTCCCACCACCTCCCTCCCCCAAAATTGGGGATTACAATTCAATGGTGAGATTTGGGTGGTGATGCAGAGCCAAACCATATCACTTCTGATGGCTTCAACTATGTGTAGTAAAATAGGAAGCAAGGTGATTGTTTGAGAGTGAAAATGGGAGAAAAGATACTGAGGGGTTGAGGAGAAAGAAACAGAAATAGCCAACCAGGAGAGGAGATAAGTAGACTGATTAGTGAAATACTACTGTGTAATTTGTGACCACACTAAAAGTGCTTCAGGTTAGTGGTCAAGTATTCAAATTTGAGCAGTCATATAACATATGCTGTGTTCATCTGCAAACATGGAATAGGCATAATATTGAATTTAAACAAGGTTGAAGTTTTGTCAGGTGCTATGGGCCAAATTTTGTCCTCCCCCAAATTCATATGTTTAAATCCTAAGCCCCAATGTGACTGTACTTAGAGATAGGGGTTTTAGGAGACAATTAAGGTTTAATGAGGTAATAAGGAGGGGGTTCTAATCTTATAAGATTGGTGGTTTTATTTAAAAAAAAGAAGAAAAAGAAATGTCTCTTCCTTTTATTTTGCATGCAAGATGAAAGGCCATGTAAAGACATAGGGATAAAGAGACCATCTGCAAGCCAGAAAGAGATCTCTCATCAGAAACCTACTTGCCCAACACCTGATGTTGGAATTCCCAACCTGCAGAATTATGAGAAACACATTTCTGTTGTTTAAGCCACCCATTTTTGGTATTTTGTTAAGACAGTCTGGGCTGATGAAGAAAGGCATTGGGTGAGTAAAGGAAAAGAGGGTCAAGGAAGTTGCAGGTGTGCAAGAGAATAGTTATGACCATGAACCATGATTGGGTGAGAAGGGAGTGATGACATGATGTGGAGTGGAGGGTTGTCTAACTGTTGAGTATGGTAAAAATCAGTGAATTATGGATCTAACTTGATTTGAGAGTCCAACACTCAAAGGGATAAAGTGGCAAGATAGGATGTGATGGTCAGAAAGTGGGATGCTTTCTATTAAGATCATAGAAAATGGTATAGTCATTGATAGTGGCAAAGTCTAGGGTATGACCAAAGAAGTGGAAAGATGCGTTATTCAAGAAGTGAAAATTCCAGGGCATTAGAAAGATTGTCTTGATGGGTGTTGAAATAAAGATTAGAGTAACTACTGGATTTACAGCAAGTGTTGAAGTGAGTGGCCATGGCCCATTGAAAATATCTTCAAAGAATAAAGACAAGGACCTGAGTAGAGTGACTTAATTGACTATGAAAAGGTTAGGTAGTGAGTAGTTGAGTCCGAACACATGAGCTTCAAAGCTGAGGGTAATTAGAGAGAAGGGAGTAACAATGAAATGGCAATGAAGACAAAGGAGAATATATATTCATATACATGTAGGTATTCTTGGCCCACAGAAAACCAAATTTCAGTTGGAGCAAAATATGAAGGGCACACTGAGAAGAGAGGCTAAAGATAAAGAAGACATTGCTAATGGCGGCCCTGAGTTTCAGAAGTACAGAGGAAGGGGGCCAGGTACTAGGGGCAGGAAATGGGGTCAGATTAGGGCATGTGAAGAGATTGGTGGCATTTGAGTCCAGATAATAGGAAACTACCTGAGAGTCTGGATGTATGAAGGCTGATGTATAATGGGAAAGGACATTATGGAATTCATCATGATCCACTGGTTCCATGTTTGACTCTCCTCCAAAGCCTGTTTTCTGCCCTTCTCTGGGTCTTGAGAAAGTAGCCTCTTTTCAGGATGTACCACCTAGGCTGCTTTGTTCTTTAGCTTCCAGTTGGTTTTGACCAATGGGAGGCTCTAGCAGGTGATCAGAAGGCAGGAGGAAATGGTGATTTCCTCCTGCTTCTTCTCTGCCTCTTGGCAATTCTGGCAATAGCTGAATTCCTCAAAGTTCAGCAATGTGGGCAGCCCCCCCTTCACCTGCTCCAGCTCATGCCAGTCAAGGGCGGGAGATTCCTTCTCCCTGTGCTGGTCCCTCGGTAATTACTATCCCTTGTTGGTTCTTGTATCCCTGCTAATACCCAGCCCCTTCACTAACTTTCTCCAGCTGAGTGGCTCTTTTGATTCATACCTGGACTCTGGTGGTCTTACCTTCTGCTAATAGGGCTACCACATGTGTGGGTGTGCCATGGACAGGTCTGCTTTACATAATTTCTACCAATGTAATTATTAACTTTACCCCCTTTCACTCTCAAAAGTCTTTTAGTTTTGATGAATTATAACATCCCCTGGTTCTATTTGTTTCTGTCTTAAATGCCTGAATTCAAATCTCTGGATTACCTTCCCTCTAGCCAGGGTCTTTTTGGTCTCTTACAGTCTTTCCAGTGAAGAGAGAGCCTGGGTGTCTGGAGAGGGGTTGATGCATTAGCTTGTGAAAGGGAGGGGGGAGTTTAAGAGCTCAACCTGATCTTTATCTTTATTCTACCAACACAGTGAGCTAAAAGCAAATGAGAAAACAAAAGTCTTCATGTTTATGTTTCATGTTTTTTCATGCTTAATAATGTATAATAAAGAGACATTTCCCTAGGGTCACTGGCTCATTAGCTTCTTATCTTATTTTAGATACAAGTGAAATCACCCCTAATAGCGGCACAGCCAAAATGAGACATGTCAAGTGGTTTTGTGACCTTGGGCAAGTTAAACTAAGCTCTCATGGCCTTGATTTTCTGTTTTGTAAATGGGAGTACTAATTGTACTTGCCTAATAGGAGGATTAGGATTAAATGAGTTAATATATAAAGATGTGAATACTGCCTGACACACGTATTAAGCATTATGCAATGTGCTGCGCCACACACACACAAATACAGACACAGACACACATAGAGTGATGAGGAAAGGCACCATGCAGAGGCATAGGGGAATAGCTTTTTGTGTAGCAAAGAGGAGAAAGTGACTCTGCTCTGAACACAGAACTGTGGCTCTGATGTAATATTATGCTATAGATCACTGTAGTTTGTCAAAACAAAGGGCTGTTTCCCATTTAGAGAGAATGAGCATTTCCTAGGAGAAGGGAGAAAAGGAAAGCTTGCTTGCTTTAATTTGAGTCTCTGCAGAGCAATCTACTTTTGATCTTCCAGAGACCAGCCCCAGGGAAACACAGAACAGCTTCCAGCAGCCTGTACACATTTTTGGTTTTTGTCCATGCCAACAAAATAAATCACATCCGAGTTCACTTTTGTGATCTAACATAAATTCTGGGGTGGTAGAAAGTTCAGAGAAGGGTACATCACTCTGTGTCCAACTAGAAGATAGATATCATTAAGTAATTTAAGCAGAGGAATTGTAATATAACTAATCATTGGAGAATAGTGATAAAGATGGAAAGGAAACTGCTCAGTGCAGTGGCTCATGCCTGTAATCACAGCACTTTGCGAAGTCAAGGCAGGAGAATCATTTGAGACCAGCCTGGGCAACATAGTGAGACCTTGTCTCTACTAAAGTGGTGGCACATGCCTGTAGTTCCAGCTACTGGGGAGGCTGAGGAGGGAGGATTGCTTGAGCCCAGGAGTTCGAGCTTGCAGTGAGCTTACGATTGTGCTACTGCATTCCAGCTTGGGTAACAATGAGATCCTGCCTCAAAAAAAAGAGGGTGGAGGAGAGGAGAGAGAGAGAAAGAAAAGAAGGAAGGAAGGAAGGAAGGAAGGAAGGAAGGAAGGAAGGAAGGGAGAGAGAGAAAGAAAGACAGAAAGAGAGAAAGAAAGAGAAAAAGAAAGAGAGAAAGAAGAAGGAAGGAAAGAAAGAAAGAAAGAAAGAAAGAAAGAAAGAAAGAAAGAAAGAAAAGAAAAGAAAAGAAAGGAAAGAAAGAAAAGAAAGGAAGAAAGAAAGAGAGAGAACGAACTGACTTTAGAGATAACCTGGAGTTGAAAGAGAATAGCCCAAGAAGGACAAATTTGGAAGAAGTTCCCTTCTAATTGAAGAAGGTGTGGCTGAAGCCAGTGCATAGCGAGGAAACTCAGTGGCTCACTGGAGCCAGAGCTGGTCTACAGTGGCTGGGCATGCAGGAATAGCCCACGTCTAAGCCTGGTGGGCAGGCAGGCAGAGGGAGCGGGAGCCCTGCATGAGGTGCAGGTCCTAGAGTGCCTGGTGTCCCAAACAAGAGGGAAGGAAAAATACTCCAGAGCACAGGTGGGCTGCAGTTAACAGTGGGCATGCAGGGGAATTAAAGGACTCTCTGGTGGTGCATGCAAGCCTGGAACACACAGTGCCCAAGCTGATAGCTCTGTGAGAAAAAATTCCCTGGGGCTAGTGGGCAGGCGTGCATGCAGAGGGAATCAATCAATTAGGGCACCACTGCAGACAGGAGCTGGAGAGGCCTCTGTCTCCAGGAACATAGTGCAATTCCAGGTGGGGCTACAGGATCACTTGCAGGTCAACCCTGCAGAGACAGTTTTTATTCTTCTATAATATTATCTATCAGATGAAGTCTCCCGATTTCTGACAGTTGTTCTTTCTATAGCTTTGTAATCCTGGTCACTGAAAATTCTCCTTGTCCATTGTCTGGTGCAATATTCTAGATGTAATAACACTAGTTTAAAAAATACCAAAAAACATTAGTTCCTATTCCTGGCACACTTTGGGAGAGTTTCATGAGCTTTTGCTAGCTTTTGTTGCAACTATACAAAGGTTATTTTAAAATTAATGAATTGTGTTCCAAATAATAACCATGGCTATGCAGTATATAATTGGGCTTGCTGATAGTTACTATTGTGGATATGTTCTTTCAATCTACCAGAAAGTATACTTTGCATTTTTATAATCACAATATTAAGGACTTGGCAATGTATTCCAAGGAAGCATTTCTATGAATGACATCCATTTTCTGTCTCATTACCAGGAAGGGTCATTAGGTAATCTTCTGATGGCACTGGGTAAATCTATTTTTTGAGATTATTCTCCTGGGATAAACAGATAAAGTTGTCATTTTGTTCGCTGTGGTGTCTCTAACTCTCAAAATGACTGATGGGCCATAATGATATTCCATGGGGATGGAGAGAACCAGCAGTGGGGTTGGCTTTTGGTTTCCTTAGCAACTCTCTCTTAGGGACACCATGGCAGCCACATTTATTCAAAGTTAGGATTCTTGAAAAAAAAAAAAGACAGTATTTCAATTGAGACTGTATATACCTAAATTAACTTGGCTCAAGAGAGATGCATTTTGCATTGCTATCATTTTTTTAGTTGGTGTGCTGATTTCTCACTAGAAAAACAAATTCTGCCCTCAAAAAAGCATTAGCAGGGAGGGGCGACTGCTAGGGTAGAAAAGATTAGCAGAGCTTCATAACTCGAATTCCAAAGAGAAAGTGGTTTTCTCTTAGCTCTGTTTTCCAATATAGCCCTGAGGGGAACTAATTTAGAATCTAAGCAAGCCCCTTTGAATACATGGTCTCCTTAGTACCCTGCTATTCGGTCAAAGTAGAAATAACTTAGTCTTTCTCATTGTTTCTACAGAAAAGCTGGTCTCTGTGTGAGATTTATTATCATTTCCTGAACAAGGGTTTCTCAAGCTTGGCACCACTGATATTTTGGACTGGGTAATTCTTTCTAATATACTGCCTTGTATATTATAGGATGCTTAGCAGCATCCTTGGCTTCTACCTGCTAGATGCCAATCACGTCCCTTCCTCTACTGGGATGACCATAAGTCTCCAAGGACTGGGAGACAAAATGGCCCCAGTTGAGATCTGTTGTCTCAAAGAAAAGTGTCATGTGATCCCATGAGTAACTTGCTGCCACTTTTCCTTTATCAGACCTCATTTGCAACTTCCTAAAGCAAATAACCCATGCTTCAAACACTTCAGAATCCATGCTGAGAATGCCTGTTAAAGAGAGCTATATTATATTTACAAATAATATTATAAGTACTCTTATACATAAGGACATAACACTGATGTTCTGGTTAGCAGTAAGAAGAAATGATTTGATCCATCTTTTGGCCTCAATCACTTCTCATCTCTGCCATCACCATTCTCATCTCATCTCTGTCATACCCATATTTCTTTGTTTGTTTTTTGAGATAGAGTCTCACTCAGTCACCCAGGGTGGAGTGCAGTAGCACGATCTTGGCTCACTGCAACCTCTGCTTCCCCGGTTCAAGCAATTCTCAGCCTCCTGAGTAGCTGGGATTACAGGCGTGTGCCACCACACCAGGCTAATTTTTAGTAGACACGGGATTTCTCCATGTTGGCCAGGTTGGTCTCGAACACCTGGCCTCAGGCAATCCACCCACCTCAGCCTCCCAAAGAGCTGGGATTACAGGCGTAAGCCACTGTGCCCAACCCCCACATTTTTCATAAGAGAACATACATCAGATAGAAGGCACTAATTACCTTCCAGTACCAAGACATGAAAACTCAAAAAAAAAAAAAAAAAAAAAAAAAAGAAATAAAATAGGAGAAGCCATGGGAGAATCTATGATGAATTTCACAGGACATAGTTTTGTAGAATATTTATTGATTCTACTTGTCCCTATAATTCACCACAAAATTAGATACATCTTGGGGGAGATTTATGTAACATTTTTAAGCCTAGAAGGTAGTTTTTTTCCCCAAAATCAATGATAGCAAAAATTCTAAATTAACAAAAGAAAATGTGCAGCTCCTTGTACTTCTGTCCGACCAAACTACATTTCTAGGAAGAAGGTGTTAGTCTGTAAATAATATATATGGAGACTTTTTTCTGACTTCAAAAAATGATAGTGTTTTCTAGAACCTTTATAATAAAGTTAAAATAGACTAATATTGGAATTGAACCAATGCTTGAAAAATAGGATGTGAACTAACACCAGTGTCAGACATGAGATACCCAGTTGTTTGCTGGTTGTGTTGGAACTGGTTTTAATATTGGGATGCAGCTTATATCACAAGGGAGATGGCAAGACCATGGGTCTGTATATCACACTGACTTGAGTTTTGAATCCAACACCAGTACTCATTGGCTGTGTGATTTCAGGCACCTTATCTAACCCTTCTAAGCTTCAGCATCCTCATCTGTAAATAAGAGTAAGATACAATCGTCGCAAGATCACTATGGAGATTACAGCTTGGAGACATTATAATGCACACAATATCCCGAGCAGACTATCTGGCCTGAGGATGAGTCTCTTCATTGTGGGGTAGGGAGTCCAGCCTGGCAAGACTTCTGACACCCTCAGCCTTAGGCTAACACATCTAACCCAGTGTTCCAGGTCCTTATGCATGTGGCTGATCAGAACTTACATGTTTACCTGAAAACCGAAAAATTACTGTCGACTTCAGAGGTTTCCAAATGACAGCATCAGCTTGTCTGACTCATATATGCCAATGAGGATTCCTGGTTTATATCCTAGAGGCTCTGATTCAGTGGATCTACAGAGGACTTGGGAATCTGGATTTAAAAAGCTCCCTGGAGGTGGTAATGAGTTCATTTCACAATCTAATGGGTTCTATTGGCGCATTCACTTTGTGAAAACTCACCAATTGATGCATTTTTCTGTATGCATGTGATATTATACGTCAATAAAAGTTTAATTGAAAACAAAATATCTCCCCAAGTGATTCCAAGACACAGCCAGATTTGAGAGCCACTGGTTTTCTATCTTTCCCAAATCACATTTAAAAGTCAAAAAATGGCCAGGCACAGTGGGTCTCACCTATGATGCCAGCACTTTGAGAGGCTGATGCAGACAAATCCCCATCTCTCCAAATAATACAAATATTAGCCAGATGTGGTGATGCACCTGTAGTCCCATCTACTCGGGGGGCTGAGGTGGGAGGACAGCTTGAGCCCGGGAGGCAAAGGTTACAGTGAACTGAGATGGTGCCACTGCACTCCAGCCTGGGCAATAGAGCCAGACCTTGTCTCAATTTTTTAGAAAAGTCAAAAATTATAAATATGATGATTTTCATCATCATTGAAAGAATTGTTGGACCAGCACCCTTGGTGAGCTGGAGTAGTCACTTTCCAAAGTTGCAGAAGAATAGATCTTGAAAACATATAGAAGGTATCTAGCCCGAGACTTTCATTTTATAGTTGAAGAAACTAAGACCTGGGAAAGGAAGACGATTCCCTTATGTGCCCCGGCAAGGAACTGACAAAGCAGAGAGGTGTCCTGATGGCCCTTCCCGTCCTGCCTGTATAAAATGTGAGTCACTTGTAAAAATGTACCCACATTTCAAACACAGGACTAGATGCACAAGAATGTAGGCCTTGGTGACCTAGAGTCTCCCTGCTGATGGAGGGCTTGGCCACCGCTGAATGCCTGAAGGTAAATGAATGATTCAGCCTTTCAGCGTCTTACATTCTGACCCACACCTTTTACTTCTATTAAACTTCAAGGCATCAAAAAGTCTCAGGAATAAAGCACTTTCAAGCTTCTGCTCAAGCACTGTCCTTCATGGCAATTGTGTTTCTGAAATCAGAATAGTACTCCTCAATTGTTGGGCCTTCCGCTGAACTTGGAAGATAGAGAAAATGAAAAATGGATGGCTAATTGCTCTTGTCTTCATGGTTGCTCAACTAGAAATTAAAAGCCTTAACACTGTGGAGCCAAAGATTATAGATTGTGTACAAAGTGGCACACTTGGAGTTTTCTTCTTTTCAAGAGCAGTTAATTTTCTCCTAGGAACTCTCATGGCTCACTGTTCTCTCTAGCATTGAGTAACTGAAAGCAATTGCACATTTTAAGCTTTGTAAGTGGCATTTATTTGTAATTTTGCTTAACAGATGAATCAGTTAAGACTCATACAAAACATCAGTATGTCTAAACACAGGGTGTCCAGGGCAATTGCTGTGAATTGGACTAGTGGTTTAGTGCCAAATTTGCTAGTTTATTTACTTATTTCAGTTCTGGATAAATAGGGTAAGCTAAGTTCATAACGCTGCTGAGACATTTTTCCCCAGGATGATGGATAAGAAAGCAGATAGAGATACACTGTCAATGTCTTAACCAGACATTAAACAGTTGAAATATGCCAACCATCTGACTTCCTAACCAAAACTACTGGGATTTTTTCCCCCAACCAATTGAAATGATGGGACAACTAATTCTGTCACTTGGGAAGGACATATTAAGAAAAAGGCTCACAATGGAGATAGATGGATGAACAGCAGTAAAGCTGAGGCTGCCTCACTTGAGTCTGAAGTCAGTGGCGTAGAAGTTAAATAACTTCAGTTTGATCCTCATAGTCACCCTTTGAGGCTGGAATAATATGTCCACTTTTCAGGTGAGAAAATTAAGGCACAAAAAAGCTGCCCCCATGACTCTCTGAGCTAAGGATATGATGAGAGGAGGAGGCCAGGGAAATCTCCAAAAGCAGTGAGTCTTCACTGTCACCACAACTTGTTAAAGCATCTGTCACCCTTCATAGAAAATCAGTTGTTTGAAGGCAGGTGTTGTCCATGATTCCTGTTTAAACATTTGGGGAACAGCCGGGTGCCTGAAGCATAGCAGGTGTGGGTCCATAGTTGGGGATGGCCCTCGAGCCGCCTGCCTTTCCTCACCCCTGCCCTCATCTTGCGCCTGTATCTGGCAGGAAGAGTTGATGGCTCTGCTGGTCCATGTATCCAGTACCTTATACACCGAGGCCCTGGGGGGTGCTGCTCTCCTCCATGTTACACTCATTCAGCTATTCCAGTTGGCCAGAGCAGGCCCCATGGCCTTAACACTCCTCACCAGTCCTCTCCCTCCTCCTGGGCACACAGGCTCATGCACACTTCTATGTGCTGTACATCGAGGCCTATAGTGAGAGGATCATCAAATCCAAATCCCAAATACTTGATTTGTGCTTAGAAAGAGAGAAGGGCCCTTTCACATTGCCCTTGCCCACCTAGTCTTCCCTAGGCTCCCAGAGAACTCATCAGTGGTGTTTGGGCCACAATCCCAGCTAACAATCATAACTAAAGAGTACTTTGGTTCTCCATTTACTACTGTCCCTCGTGTGTTTCAACCTCTCAGAAGCAGAGTTTTGTCCATGAGGCAATCTAGTAACATCACAGCTCTACTGCAAACCATTGCCACTGGCTTCTGCACGATGATTTGTTAAAGAAAACAGAAGTGGCATCTCTGGCATTCGTGTGTACAGCTTTAAAAAGCTCCAGTGGCTGCACTGCCAAAGCTGAAGGTTCCAGGTGGGCCAGGCCTTTCGCAGGAGCTGATTCTGCTGTTTGCTGGGTGAGAGGAAACAGAGTGGGGTGTCACAGGTCCCGGGCTTGGCAGTGGGGCTCTGCAGGGAAGAACCAGTGAAGAGATGGGTTGCAGAGACTGGCTATCTTCCCAATCTCTCATTTCTACAGTGCCACAGTGATTTTAATTAAATACCCACCCTGACTCAGCAGCAGCTGACAAGGCTATTCGCAGAGCCAGGAGCCTGATAAATAGAGTGTTACTGGAGGTAGTCAAACTTCAAGGCCGCTGATGGAGCCCGCCAGCAAGCAGTGCCAATGACAGCCCCGTCTTCCTCCCCTTCAGTGGGACTCCCCAGGGGCTACTTGGAGGCAGGCAAGCTGTGCCTTCTCAAAACCTTGTGGAAGAGACATTTTCTGGACTCCACTAGTCTTGGCTGCAAGACCAAGGTTCCTTTACTGAACCCTTAATGGGAAAGCTGCTTAATTACCCTGTAAAGGTTGCATCTGGTTTCTGCATAGCTGTGGCTGGAAGATGACTTCTGAGAGCTCTCTGCAGCCCCTGAAGGAAGACAGAAGAGAACAGCTCTTAAAGAGAGGAATCCTGGGTTCACACACCGCAGCGGAGAGCTGTAGAAAGCCTCAGGTTTTGTGTCAGACCCACATGGGTTCTGATAGGACTTTTCTGACTCTTACCAGGGTTCCTGGGCTAATTACTCAAGTTCTCCAGTCTTCTAATATGCAAATAGGATTAATAATAATATCTATTTTATAGGGTGTTAGGAGTATTCATTGAGACAAAAATGGCACAATCTAAGCCTTCAATAAGTGGTGACTATCATGTCAATGCATATTATCCAGGTAGATGATGGATAAAACCAGAGCCTATGGCAGAGCTGCCAAGACAAAGTAGATATTTATAAGCACTTACAATATTTCAGACATCGAGCTACATGGTTTGACATCATTCTAGGCAACAGGGGAAAATAGTTTTTCTGTTCCTCTCTCCAAGGAGAGGATTCAAGGTCTCAGTGAGGTTGCCTCAGGCTCTTCTGCTTCAACATGTAATGCAACTGTCTCATGGTGTTTGCCAGCCTGCCAAACAAGTGTTTGCCAGATTCAATTATTATTCAACAAATTTTTACCCCTTTCCTTCTTTCCCTTTAGATGAGGAAATTATCTCCTTGCCCCTTAATATTGAGCTTGGTCCTGTAGTTTCTTTGCCAATAGCATGTGAGCAGAAGTGACAATGTCTGAGTCCTGAGTTTAGGCCTGAAGGGGCATGGTGAGTTTCTGATCACCATTCTGGAAGTTTCCTACATCTGCCAGAGTCACTGACCCTCTAACCTGGGCCCCTAAATGGGACACATGGAGAAGATTCCCAGCTTGAAACAGAACTACCATAACCAGCCTGCAATCCTGTGAGCAAAAATAAACGCCTAGTGCTACATGCCAAAATATTTTTGTAGGTATTTGTTATGCAGCAATAGCTGACTAATTTAGTCTCCCAGGGAACTGAGCAGAAAACAAGACAAAGATATTGTCTATTCTGGGATCTCTAATATATCTGGGGATTCTGCTATTCCTCTGAACCCAAAATTCAACCAAGAAGAAAAATAACCACCATCTTTTTAGGAATTACTGACTCCCTTCTCTTTTTGCCCATGTCAGGCTTAATGAAAGAGAACATGGTTTAGCAACTATTCTTCTCCACCTTTCCCATCTTACACCTGAACTTCTACATTTTATGGTCTCTGACTCAACTAGGACAATTTCCCAATGAGACAAAGGTGACCATGACTAGCAGCCACAGAGAGAAGGGATCAGTACTTCAAACTATTACATAGCTGTGGAAAGGTTCAATGAATCAAAAAGGATAGAATAAGTGCTAAATAAATCCATGATTTCTTTTATTTATTTATGAATGCAACAAATACTTATTGAGAACTTTATCTTACTGATAAAATACAGGGTGCCAAATTAAGTTTGAATTTCAGATGAACAGCAAATATTTTAGTATAGAGGCCGAATAGGAACAGCTTCAGTCTCCATCTCCCAGCGCGAGCGACACAGAAGACCGGCGATTTCTGCATTTTGAACTGAGGTACTGGGGTCATCTCACTCGGGAGTGCCGGACAATCGGTGCTGGTCAGCTGCTGCAGCCCGACCAGCGAGAGCTGAAGCAGGGCGAGGCATCGCCTCACCTGGGAAGCGCGAGGGGGAAGGGAGTCCCTTTTCCTAGCCAGGGGAACTGAGACACACAACACCTGGAAAATCGGGTGACTCCCACCCCAATACTGCGCTGTAACACCGGCACACCGGAGATTGTACCCCACACCTGGCCGGGAGGGTCCCACGCCCACGGAGCCTCTCTCCTTGCTAACACAGCAGTCTGCGGCAATCTAACCGCAAGGCAGCAGCGAGGCTGGGGGAGGGGCGCCCACCATCGCTGAGGCTTAAGTAGGTAACTAAAGCCGCTGGGAAGCTGGAACTGGGTGGAGCTCACAGCAGCTCAAGGAAACCTGCCTGTCTCTGTAGACTCTGTCTCTGGGGACAGGGCTCAGCTAAAGGAGTAGAAGCCTGTGAAACGCGAACGACTCTGTCTGACAGCTTTGAAGAGAGCAGTGGATCTCCCAACACAGAGGTAGAGATCTGAGAAGGGGCAGTCTGCCTGCTCAAGTGGGTCACTGACCCCTGAGTAGCCTAACTGGGAGACATCCCCCACTAGAGGCAGTCTGACACCCCACACCTCACAGGGTGGAGTACACCCCTGAGAGGAAGCTTCCAAAGCAAGAATCAGACAGGTGCACTTGCTGTTCAGCAATATTCTATCTTCTGCAACCTCTGCTGCTGATACCCAGGCAAACAGGGTCTGGAGTGGACCTCAAGCAATCTCCAACAGACCTATAGCTGAGGGTCCTGACAGTCAGAAGGAAACCTATCAAACAGGAAGGACACCTATATCAAAACCCCATCAGTACGTCACCATCATCAAAGACCAGTGACAGATAAAACCACAAAGATGGGGAAAAAGCAGGGCAGAAAAGCTGGAAATTCAAAAAATAAGAGCGCATCTCCTCCTGCAAAGGAGCACAGCCCATCGCCAGCAACGGATCAAAGCTGGTCAGAGAATGATTTTGATGAGATGAGAGAAGAAGGCTTCAGTCCATCAAACCTCTCAGAGCTAAAGGAGGAATTACGTACCCAGCGCAAAGAAACTAAAAATCTTGAAAAAAAAGTGGAAGAATTGACAGCTAGACTAATTAATGCAGAGAAGGTCATAAACGAAATGACAGAGGTGAAAACCATGACACGAGAAATACGTGACAAATGCACAAGCTTCAGTAACCGACTCGATCAACTGGAAGAAAGAGTATCAGCGATTGAGGATCAAATGAATGAAATGAAGCGAGAAGAGAAACCAAAAGAAAAAAGAAGAAAAAGAAATGAACAAAGCCTGCAAGAAGTATGGGATTATGTAAAAAGACCAAATCTACGTCTGATTGGGGTGCCTGAAAGTGAGGGGGAAAATGGAACCAAATTGGAAAACACTCTACAGGATATCATCCAGGAGAACTTCCCCAACCTAGCAGGCCAGGCCAACATTCAAATTCAGGAAATACAGAGAACGCCACAAAGATACTCCTCCAGAAGAGCAACTCCAAGACACATAATTGCCAGATTCACCAAAGTTGAAATGAAGGAAAAAATCTTAAGGGCAGCCAGAGAGAAAGGTCGGGTTACCCACAAAGGGAAGCCCATCAGACTGACAGCAGATCTCTCGGCAGAAACTCTACAAGCCAGAAGAGAGTGGGGGCCAATATTCAACGTTCTTAAAGAAAAGAATTTTAAACCCAGAATTTCATATCCAGCCAAACTAAGTTTCATAAGTGAAGGAGAAATAAAATTCTTTACAGATAAGCAAATGCTTAGAGATTTTGTCACCACCAGGCCTGCCTTACAAGAGACCCTGAAGGAAGCCCTAAACATGGAAAGGAACAACCGGTACCAGCCACTGCAAAAACATGCCAAATTGTAAAGACCATCGAGCCTAGGAAGAAACTGCATCAACTAATGAGCAAAATAACCAGTTAATATCATAATGGCAGGATCAAGATCACACATAACAATATTAACCTTAAATGTAAATGGACTAAATGCTCCAATTAAAAGACACAGACTGGCAAACTGGATAAAGAGTCAAGACCCATCAGTCTGCTGTCTTCAGGAGACCCATCTCACAAGCAGAGACATACATAGGCTCAAAATAAAAGGATGGAGGAAGATCTACCAAGCAAATGGAGAACAAAAAAAAGCAGGGGTTGCAATCCTAGTCTCTGATAAAACAGACTTTAAACCATCAAAGATCAAAAGAGACAAAGAAGGCCATTACATAATGGTAAAGGGATCAATCCAGCAGGAAGAGCTAACTATCCTAAATATATATGCACCCAATACAGGAGCACCCAGATTCATAAAGCAAGTCCTTAGAGACTTACAAAGAGACTTAGACTCCCATACAATAATAATGGGAGACTTCAACACTCCACTGTCAACATTAGACAGATCAACGAGACAGAAAGTTAACAAGGATATCCAGGAATTGAACTCATCTCTGCACCAAGCGGACCTAATAGACATCTATAGAACTCTCCACCCCAATTCAACAGAATATACATTCTTCTCAGCACCACATCACACTTATTCCAAAATTGACCACATAATTGGAAGTAAAGCACTCCTCAGCAAATGTAAAAGAACAGAAATTATAACAAACTGTCTCTCTGACCACAGTGCAATCAAACTAGAACTCAGGACTAAGAAATTCAATCAAAACCGCTCAACTACATGGAAACTGAACAACCTGCTCCTGAATGACTACTGGGTACATAACGAAATGAAAGCAGAAATAAAGATGTTCTTTGAATCCAATGAGAACAAAGATACAACATACCAGAATCTCTGGGACACATTTAAAGCAGTATGTAGAGGGAAATTTATAGCACTAAGTGCCCACAAGAGAAAGCAGGAAAGATCTAAAATTGACACTCTAACATCACAATTAAAAGAACTAGAGAGGCAAGAGCAAACACATTCAAAAGCTAGCAGAA
>NC_045439.1:137204082-137205027 GCF_002776525.5 Piliocolobus tephrosceles | reverse complement strand
ATTAATTCAAGATGGATTAGAGACTTAAATGTTAGACCTAATACCATAAAAACCCTAGAAGAAAATCTAGGTAGTACCATTCAGGACATAGGCATGGGCAAGGACTTCATGTCTAAAACACCAAAAGCAACGGCAGCAAAAGCCAAAATTGACAAATGGGATCTCATTAAACTAAAGAGCTTCTGCACAGCAAAAGAAACTACCATCAGAGTGAACAGGCAACCTACAGAATGGGAGAAAATTTTTGCAATCTACTCATCTGACAAAGGGCTAATTTCCAGAATCTACAAAGAACTCAAACAAATATACAAGAAAAAAACAAACAACCCCATCCAAAAGTGGGGAAAGGATATGAACAGACATTTCTCAAAAGAAGACATTCATACAGCCAACAGACACATGAAAAAATGCTCATCATCACTGGCCATCAGAGAAATGCAAATCAAAACCACAATGAGATACCATCTCACACCAGTTAGAATGGCAATCATTAAAAAATCAGGAAACAATAGGTGTTGGAGAGGATGTGGAGAAATAGGAACACTTTTACACTGTTGGTGGGATTGTAAACTAGTTCAACCATTATGGAAAACAGTATGGCGATTCCTCAAGGATCTAGAACTAGATGTACCATATGACCCAGCCATCCCACTACTGGGTATATACCCAAAGGATTATAAATTATGCTACTACAAAGACACATGCACACGTATGTTTATTGCGGCACTATTCACAATAGCAAAGACTTGGAATCAACCCAAATGTCCATCAGTGACAGACTGGATTAAGAAAATGTGGCACATATACACCATGGAATACTATGCAGCCATAAAAAAGGATGAGTTTGCGTCCTTTGTAGAGACATGGATGCAGCTGGAAACCATCATTCTTAGCAAATTATCACAAGAAGAGAAAACCAAACACCGCATGTTCTCACTCATAGGT